>NC_080420.1:124717457-125029957 GCF_029873635.1 Malania oleifera | reverse complement strand
TACCTCCTCCATTTTCTTTAAGAGACGTCTTCCCACCATTGGAAGCACAATGGAATCTTTACAGTTCCGTGTTCTGAATCCTTTGGCCAAGAACATTAACATCAATAGCCTTATGATTAGATCTATGAGCTTTGTGACCCCTACTGGGCCCTTGCTATACATAACATATCAGATCCATGGACTAACTTTAAACCTCTTGGACTCTATTATTAATGTAAAAAATTTGGGCCCATTCACTTAAATGGCCCAACTGAGAAGTAAACTGCTCTCCCTTCCTTTACATAGCATGGCCCAAATCCAAATCCACTAGAGCCTGGTCTCAGGCTGTTTATAGTACTGGCCCAGATCTAAACCACAATCTGGCCAAAGTCCAAGACAAGCACCAGATATCCAGGCTCACTCCACCCAATCTTCAATGCCCTATATTCTGCATAAGAAACCCTACCCTCCTCTTATACCCTTGCATCCTCAACCAAAATGCTAGCCACCAAACTGGAAGTTAATTATTGTCCTCTGGCGACAACTGCTGGAGATCTTTTACTTGCATCTTCCGACTATAATGAGCACAATACTGCTTCTCCGTCACCATATCTTATTCTGCAAGCTGTTTTCTCAACATCTTCCTTCACACGTATCGACCTTCTCTGTCAATTCAACTTGGCTCCATGATCAATTGACTCCCTTTTTCTGATGACACACAAAATTCTTTCCCAAGATGACGCCACCCCTGTCCCTCAGAACCACCTGGAACAAACACCGAAAACCATTCTCCTTTGACCTTTCCATCCAACCCTTGTTCCAAAGCTTTCCCACCTTATATAATTATAAACAATACTACAGTTCTACACCTTGCATTATTATGTCTTGCAACAATTTATAAAGTTCCATTAAAAAAATCCATGTTATACTATTAATTTTGTTATTTATTAAAATTAAAAATGACGTCAAAATTTCCACTAAAATTTATGAAATCCCGATTTTCCATGAAGAAGATCAAGAGACTTCCAAAAGTTCTAGTGCCCTAAAAATAGTTCTTAAAATTTCTTTTTCTCCTAGGAACTTTAAAAAATAAATAAAGGGAAAATAAAGATATTTTTAGAGGGCCATAAAGGAGAGGTTCACATAAGCCTTGCTCCATTTGACAAGTACTTGCTTAATTCTTCTAGCTTCTTTTAAATCTTATCAAGTTTGTAAGTATTTTCCTCAAGTCAAAGGCAATTTCCCTGCCGAATGCCCTACAATCTCCACCAAGAGTCCACCATCCACCTTATCCACAGTTGCAATCAACAGGCTCTTACTTAAATTCATCTTGTAACACAATAAGACATCAAAGCATAAAAAAATACATCTCAAATTAGGATTTGGTCCATATTCACCTCACAAGAACTTATAATGTCATCCACTACAAAGAATTAGCCGTTGTCATTTATTTATCCCTCGTCCAATGTTGAATACTTGCAAAAGCAGACCGCATAAGCCTTCTTTAGCATCTTGCTAAGTGCTTATGTGAGAAAGACAAATAACAAAAGAAATAAAAGGTTTCTTTGTCTCACTCCTACTGATTTTAAGAAACCGTTGATCCACCATTAACAAGAATTAGGAAACTTGAGGTGAATTTGCACTTTTTAATCCAAGAGACTCACTTTCTTCGAAAATCCATTTTTTTCTCAACAAAAAAAGATTAAGCCTCAACATAAAGGATTGCGCACCTTCTCTATGTCAAGCTTAATACATGCCTAATCCCTTTTAATTTGGGAGTCAACCGCCTCATTTTAGATAAAAGCCATGTCAAGGATTTGCCTCTATTCAACGAAGGCATTTTCAAAATTCCCACCATTATGCTTATCACCTTGGCTCATTTGTAAATGCTCAAATAAATTGTCAACATCAATTGCAGTGTTTGTAAATGATTTGTTCCCCCTTGTTACCTATACTTGATGCTGTCCTATATAACTGGTTCCGGCCAACATAGATTGGATTAAACACAAACATGCACAACATATTGATGCATTGAATTTTCTCTCTGGTGCAACCTTTAGTAATCTATTGTATCATTCCTAGTTTCTCTGCTGCAAGCTTGTTTGAGTTTAATAGTACCATGTTTCTAATATTATGCTATTTATGTAAAGAACTTGAAACTGATTTTGCGGTCATACATGACAAGCCTTGATCCTAAGACTTTCAATCATGCAACTCTCCAAAAATCCTTGTCAACTCACCTTTTGCCATTCCCCAATGTTTTTGGCCAAAAGGTCATCACAAAGCCATCAAGACCCCAGTAATTTGTCTCTGTGACAATCCTTAGCAGCTTCTAGCACCTCCTTCTCACAAAAAGATGGGCATAACTAGTCAATGTGTACCTCCCTCTATAGAAATTACATAACGTGTAGCATTTGCCATTTTATGATAGAATAATGCATTTCTATCTTCCTATTTTAGCCAAAGCGCTTTGGATTCCTAACGCAAGAAATTTCTTTCAACAATATCATTTTGGAAAGCTCTCTTCTTTGACCAACCCTCCACTGTTCCCCTATCATCCAGCAAGTTTGTCTCACCTAAAAATATTTATATTTCCAGAGAAACATTGCCTTCTACTTGAAAGCCATTCCACCACTACTTGACTATGCTCACAAAAACCTCCATTTTATGCCCACACATTCTTGAATCGAAAGGGATAGGCCCTAACCCACCCATCTTCGATCCAACACAGGTCTCAGCATAAGTTTCTGGGCTACCATTGGAAAGTGCTCCTCCAAATCCATAGCCACAAAAAAATCTGTCAATTGTAGATAGCAATGGCTGATCCCTAAAATTTACCAAGTAAGAGATTCTCCCTGAAGGTCTATTAAATGAGTGCTGATGAAGAACTCCCAACCCCACTGTAGTGTGGGAAAAAGAGGTGTTAAACCCTCCTCCTCCCCCCTCCCCGGCTCCATAAACACCTAAAAAATACCACTCCAAATTATTCTCCTTGCCCTTCATGAGGCAAGAGAAACAAAGAGAGAAGAGAAGAAGAAATAAAAAGGAAGAAGGAAAGAAGATGCTGCATGCAGAACAGAGAAGAGAGATAGAAATTAAAGAACACGGCAGAGAGTCAGAGAAGAGAGAGAGAGAGAGAGAGAGAGAGAGAGAGAGAGAGAGAGAGAGAGAGAGAGAGAAGAAGAAGAAGAAGAAGAAGAAGAAAATAAATGCTTCCCGGGGAAAAAAAAAAACAGCCCATTTTCCAAATAAAACACCAAAAGGGGGGGGGGGGGGGGGAAGAGAACATCAAGGAGAAGAACCAGAGCAGCAGAGCAGGTTAGAAGAAGACCAAGGAGCAGCAGAGCAGAAATTCCAGGAAAGGGAGAAGAAACTCAAAATATAAATAAATAAATAAAAACAGTAAAAGAGAAAAAATATATATCAAAAAGGGGGTTCACAGCTATGACTGAGACCAGCACAGCAGGCTAGAAGAAGAAAAAGAAGAAAGAAGTCCAAGAGCAGCTGAGCAGATATGTCAGGAAAAATTGGCAGGAATTCCATAAAAACAGAAAAAATAATAATAAAGAAAAAAGGGGTCACAGCAGCTCTAGCTGATAGCAACAGAACAGTAGAATGCCAGAATCACTGATTTTGGTTAATCAAGAAGAAGAAGAAGAAAAAGAAATAAAAGAGGAGAGGAGACATGGCTTATCCAGAAGAAGATGATGATGAAGAATTAGGTTGGCCTTCAATTAAAGCATGAAAGTTGGCCTTGGGAATCAAGGACCAACCTTTGATTGAAGCTCTAGTACCATGAGATGCTGAGATCTTTCCTTTTCTTTTTTTTTTTTAGACAATGCTGAGGGGGGAAAAATCTAAGCAAAGTATAATGTAAACATGTGTGAGGCGTGCCTCACTGCATGTCACAGGCCTTCATTGGTGCTCTAGTTGTCTGACTTCTGCTTGGATCATCAGTGTCAAAGACGAATGGCTTGAGGCAACTGACGTGAAACACACAGGATGCACTTTCATCCAAGCTAGAGGATTAACCTTGTTAGAGGCCTTTCTGACTTTTCATTCAAGTTGGAGGATTAACCTAGTAAGAAGCCTTCCTAACTTTAGCCAAGATGGCAATTGGTCTTTCATATTTGCAAAGTAGTCTCCTATCTCAACTTCATAGTGACTTGATCTATCTAGATTCAGCTTAACAAGTAAGAAGTCACCACATTGAAGTGCAACAGTCTTCCATCTACCCATTTCTTCATCCACTGGGAAGTTTCTCCAAGGAATCTTGGGCTGTCTATGTGTTTTGTCTCCATTCTTTAACAAAAATGTATGCTCTTGGACACTTCCACCATACGGCTCATTCACTGTGTGAGGTAACAACGGATGCTGGTCTGTTATAAGCTCAAAATGACTCTTGTTGGTTATTGACTTCTTTTGGGCATTGAAACATAACTAAGCCACATCAAGTAATTCCACCCAATTCTTCTAGTATGCGGTGATGAAATGGCGTAAGTACTTCTCTAGTATCCCATTGAATCTCTCCGTTTGTCCAACTATCTATGAATGGTAGCTCGAAGATATGTCAACCTATGAATTGTGAATTCTGAAAAGTTTAGTCCAGAAATTTCTTGTGAATGTTGTGTCTTGATCATTGACAATGTCTTTGGGAACATCCCAGAACTCCATTACATGTTTGAAAAACAAGTGGGTTGTCTCCCTTGTCAAGAAGTACTTTGGTGCGGGTTATAATCAAAAACCTATCTATGGCTTCCGTGGAAGTTATTTGAAAAGGAGCACACCCTAGAGCCAATTGGAACACCATGTACCTTGTTTGAAGATGAGAGCAATTCGTTTTGATTCTGCTGAAAGGCACCAATCTCCCGTAGCCTCGTAGATCTTAACCGGAAGGACTTCTTTATGGGTATGGAACTGGAAAGGCTTTTGGGCCTGCCCATTCAAATGTCCCGTTTGAGTATGGCCATGTTTTTTTCCCTCTCTATCCAAGCCCATTATTGAGTCATCAGCCTGCTCTTGTGCTTCCTTAACCAACAAGCCCAGCAAAGATTTTAAAAGGCTTTTATTATTTTAAAACAGCCAGCCCAAGTCTGTATTGATCAAGAATGACCCAGGCCCCACCCACTCAATCTTCATCGTCCCATCAACCATGCAAGGAACCCTAGCCACCTCTAGTCCCAACTACTCATCCGGAATCATTGTCCTTATTGCCGTCAATTGCTCACACATAACTAACCGAAGGAACCCCTCTAGCATTTTTCCCCCACAATGAACACATACCACCTCCTATGGAATCTTAGAAATCAATCAACCTCCACCATCACCTATGCTTCCAAAAACAACCCAAGTCCAGAAACGATTTTCATAAATCTTCTTAGTGTATACTCCAATAGAGCCTAACCAACAAGAGCTCTCCAAATCATCGAAAGCATTCTCAAATCAAGACCATCCATGACCTTTTGTTCTTTCAGGAACAAAAATGGAATAACTTTTACCCCTCCATCCATGTCCTAATTCCATGAAAGTCCCTGCCCTAGTCGCATGAATCCCCATCTAGCAATCAACATAACGCACTCGGCATCTTCGAAATGCTCAACTCAACAAAAGACAAACACCATTGAGAAAACCATGATGCTGCTACTGAAGAAAGTCGAAACCACCGATTGCACTTACGATTCTTCTCAAGAACAAACAGAGCTCAAACCTTCCCTACCTTATCCAATCTTAGATCGAAGGACTCTCCTTCGATTTGGACTGAACATGGCTATAACGGAAAGGGTGTTAATCCATAAAAGCTAATACTGGATAAAGTATTTTGGCAATAAGCTGCTAAAACAGCTAAAAACCATTAAACTTGCTTTTCAATTTTTTCTAGAAACAGTTCAAAATAGAAAAAAAAAAAAAAAAAAAGAAAGAAAGAAATTGACAACATAAATAAACATGTTTTCATAATCTATTTTTCCACTATACATAAACAAAAAACCAAAAAAAAAAAAAAAAGAAATTGATGCCAAACAATTCCTAAGCTTATACTCTAGTATACACAACATGATGACCACCCTATAACAAGACTCCACCAAGGGCATGTCTGATGCATCTATTTGTAACTTGCAAAGCTTCATGATGTCCAAAAGAGCAAGTACCGAATCTCGCATTATAGCTTCCTGCAAGTTGTCAAAGGCTCCCAGGCACTCCTCCTCTTAGTTCCACCTATGACCATTCTTCAATAGTTTCATCAAAGGGGCAGTACTCCTTGGGTACCCCTCCACAAACTTGTGACAGTAGTTGGTGAGTCCAAAAAAGGCATGCAGCTCCTTCATTGACATTGGGATCTTCCATTCTTGAATAGCTCTCACCTTTTCCATATCCATCTAGATACAACCTTGTTCAACTACAGGACCTAGAAAGAACATTTCTCTTTCTTCACACAACTAGTTCTCCTTTAGGCTGTTGAATACCTTTTGTAGATGCACTTTATGTTCTTCTAGAGTATAATTGTAGACAACTATGTCATCAAGGTACACCACAACAAACTTATCAAGGTAGACATGACACCTTATTCATGAGTGTGTTGAAGGTCGTTGGCACATTCATCCACCCAAAGAGCATCACTAAGAATTCATAAGCCCCGTATGGTGTCACGCAAGTAATCTTCGACTCATCGCCATTTGCTATCCTCAATTGATAGTGGCCTAACTGCAGGTCAAGTTTGATGAAGTACTTGACATGACTTAGCTAATAATGGGATACGATACTTCTTGTGCATAGTCACTTTGTTGAGCACGCAGTATTCCACACACATCTGCATGCTACCATCATGTATCCTCTGAAATAATACTGATGCTCTAAACGATGCTTTGGAAGGACAAATATAGCTAGCTTCCAATAACTCATCAAGTTGCTTCCTTAATTCCTGCTAACTCTAACTGCGCCATCTAATATGGCCCTTTAGTAAAAGGCAAGACCCTTGATAACAATTTGATCTCATGCTCCACACCACCTCAAGGAGGCAAGTTATGCAGCAGCTCATTCAACATCACAACTTTGTCTTCATCAAAGCATCTTGGATGACAGTATGCACTAATGTACCTACCTTTGACCTACTTCTTCATTCACAAAGAAAGTGGCAAGATATGTTTGCTTACCCCCTTCTCAATCCCTTCTTGAGTTGCACGGCTAAGAGGAACTTGTCATTGTCCCCTTTCCTTGCAACGATTGCACCATGCAAGGGTGATCTCCTATCAAACAACAAACAACATTGGTATCACTTTAGTCTCCTTTAAGAACTCCATTCCATGTATCACTTGGAGGTCATCCATTGGCATGACTGTGAAATTCCTATGTCCTTCCTATTATCCAAGTTTTACAATCACTTGCTTGACTACTCTCAGTGTAAGTTGAGCTGTAGAGTTAACTACTTTCATGCATCCTAAATCCTTCTCCAAGTTTAAGTTTGTCAATGGAACAGCAAACAGCAAAGCAAAAGGTTTTTTTCCTCGCTTCAGCCCACATTTATTTCCTTATATTTCAATTCATTATTTTGTATAGTTAGCATATATTTAGTTTACATGTATAGGGCTTGACAGATTATAGTTTACTTGTATAGGGCTAGAATCATGCTAGACCTTATTTACTTTCCATGTATAGCATTCTTGTAAAGTCTATATATAATATACATAACTCAAGGCCAATTCATTCGGCCATTCACAAAATATTTGACATGGTATCAAAGCCAGCCGACTGCTAGGTTTTTTTTTTTCCCTTCGATTTTTTGTCTTCTCGGTTTCGTGGCTGTTGTGGTTTTGTTCTCTCTTCTGGAATTTTTCTCTGTTCTTTCGGTACTTTTGTGGCTGCGTGACTGTCGGCACAGCAGGTTTCAGGGTTGCCATTTATTCCTCCAGTTTATGTCCTTGTGATTCTCGGCAAACATGCAACAGTTTTCTGTTGCTGTTTGTGACTTTCGGCAAGCAGGCACAGTAGGTTTTTGGTTTGCCACTTATTTCTCTAGTTTATGTTGTCCTTTTCGGGCACTTATCTTCTCGGCACAGCAGGATTTTGGTTCAAGATTTAATTTTTAGTGCAGTTTTTTGGTTCAAGATTTAATTTTTTAGTGCAGGGAGGTTGTTCTTGGTTTTTCTTTGTACCTGCGTTGTTTATTTTGGGCTTCTCGATTTTTCTCCATTATTTAGCATGGACTCCGCACCTGTGTGTGCCAAGTTTACGGGCAACAATTATTCTACGTGAGCTTTTCAGTTTGAACTTTTCCTAAAGGGAAAAGATCTTTGGGGTCATATTGATAGCACGGATTGTGCACCCAATCCCGATAAATCCAAGGAGTCCGCAACTTCTCCTTCATGGGCTGTGCTTGATGCTTGGATTATGTCTTGGCTTCTTGGCTCGGTTGAACCACATATTGTCCCCAACTTGCGACCTTATCACACTGCTCAATCCATGTGGACTTATTTAAAATTAGTATATTGTCAGGATAACAGTGCCTGTCGTTTTCAGTTAGAGCATGCGATTGCCATGTTTCAACATGACAATCGTTCCATCCAAGACTAATATTCGGGGTTTCTAACTCTTCGGAATGAATATTCTGATCTGGTTACTGCACATGTTCCTATGGCTTCTCTTCCCATTATTCAACGTCTTCACGAGACTAGTCGTCGTGATCAGTTTCTTACGAAACTCCGCCCCTAGTATCAATCTAATTGCTTGTCTCTGCTAAATCGTTCACCTATTCCTTCTCTGGATGTTTGTTTTGGTGAATTACTATGTGAAGAACAACGGCTTAGTACTCAAGTTACTCTAGCACAATCTCATGGTAGTTCCGGGTCTATCCCTGTGGGCTATGGCTTATGCTGCTCAACGACGAGGACCAACTATGCATTCTAGCACTTTGCAGTGCTTTTGCTGCAAAGAATTTGGACATTTCACTGCTAATTGTTCCAAAAAAATCTGCTCTTATTCCAAGAAGGGTCACATTATCAAAGAATGTCGTATCCGCCCGCAGAATCGTTAGGCCCAGGCATTCCAGACATTTGTTAGTGTACCCCCCACAGTGACTTTTGCGGCCCTTGGCTCTTCTTCAGGTGACTTCTCTGTTCCTGCACCTCCTCCAGCGAATTACTGCACACCCAAAATGGTGCAGCAAATGCTAATTTCGGCATTATCAGCAATGGGGCTCCAAGGTAACAAATTCTACTAATCTCTGGTATGTGGACTTGGGTGCCTCTAATCACATGATGAATAATCCCACTACCTTGTGTCATGTTCGGCCCTACACTGGTCAATCTGCTATTCAGATTGCCAATGACAGTTCTTTGCCAATAGCTGCTGTCGGAGATGCCTCTTCTAAGTTCACTAATGTGTTTCTTGCTCCTCAGCTTTCTACGAATCTTATTTTTGTTGGGCAATTAGTTGATAACAATTGTGCTATTAATTTTTCTAGTAATGGTTGTGTTGTGCAGGACCAAGTAACGGGGGAGCCAATCACGAAGGGACCTAAATTGGGGCGCTTGTTTCCACTACTTCTGCCTGCTCTAGAACGTTCTCCAATTTCTTCTATTAAGTCTTTTGCTTGTAATAATGTTCCAGATCTTAGTATGGTGTGGCATCGTCGTTTAGGCCATCCCAATACTCAAATCTTATCTCATGTATTGAACTCTGATTTAATTGGTAATAAAGAACGTTCTTCTTTATCTCTTGAGTGTGCCTCTTGCAAACTTGGTAAAAGCAAAACTCTTCCCTTCCCTTTGCATGCTAGTAGAGCTTCTCAGTGTTTTGAGCTTATCCATAGTGATGTTTGGGGACCTTCCCCGGTTAGTTCACATGAAAAATTTAAACACTATGTGACTTTCATTGATGATCATAGCAGATTTACTTGGGTCTACTTTCTTCACTCTAAATCTGAGGTTTTTCGTACTTTCATTGAGTTTTTAGCGTATGTTGACAATCAATTTTTTGCTTCTATTAAGACATTACGCACGGATCTAGTGGTGAATATGTGTCTATTGAGTTTCAGGCATTTTTGGCTTCTAAAGGCATTATTCATCAACATTCAGTTTTGCTACTCCCCAACAAAATGGAGTAGCTGAACAGAAAAATCGTCATCTCCTAGATGTAGTCTGTACTCACTTGCTGGAATCCCCCGTTCCATCCTTATCTGGGTTGAGGCTCTGAAAACCAAGGTCTTAAATTTTGATTTTGACTCAAATTTCAAAGTTCCAAAAGTACGAAAATTTCGATTTCGATGTCAACTTCAATTTTGATTGAAAAAATAACGGAAATTAGTAGTAAAGCATGGAATTTTTTGTGAAACTTTAGAAATGGTTAACAAACATAATAATATAGGTTTTAGGAATAATATATAACAAATTAAATACATGAATGTTTTGTATGAGATGGAAAAGTTGTAAAATAGTATATGTACAAACATATTTGTGAGATAATGTACATTAATCATATTCAGTTAATACAAATGAAATTCATTAATCTATTAAATATTATTTACTATACAAATAACGATAATTTAGACATGAATGGTTAAATAAAATATTACTGCAAGTTTATTTTTTTCATATAATTTCAAAAGCACTTGTAGTAATCTTTTGTTTCGATAAAATAAACAAAATAAATTAAAAGAGAAATTTCACTTAACTCCTAAATCTCTCATTTGAATTCTAACAAAATTTCATTGTATAGTTAAATTTTCGATAAGTTTCACTAAAATTTTGAGATTTTGATAAATTTCAGATGATTGTTGAGATTTCAACGGAAATTATGCAAGACGGAAATTGACTGCCATTTCGATTTCGAGGGTGACGGAAATAAAAAATTTCAAAAATTTCGTGGAAATTTAAGACCATGCTGAAAATTGCTACTTACTTGATTAATCATTTACCTTCTCAAGTCCTACTCATGGAGTCTCCCTATTCTTGTTTATTTGCTAAGCAACCTAGTTACGATAACCTCTGTACCTTTGGTTGTGTATGTTTTGTTCATCTACCTCCTCATAAGCAACATAAATTATCTGCTCAATCTGTTGGATGTGCATTCTTGGGATACAATGTGTGTCAATGGATTTGTTTGCATTGATCCTACATTACATCTTACATGCATTTTTAGGAATATTATTTTCTTTGAAAATCAACATTTCTTTCCTATGTCCTATGTACCCTCCTCTCCTACTGTGATTCTCCCCTCCTTTGAGGAGCAATTCTCGGATCCTCATCAAGTCAATTCTCATTTTAAACTAGGTATTGTGTATATGCGGTGCCCCTGCCCACAGTCCCTTCCAATAGCTCATCTGATATCTGATCCTACCATGCTCCAGATTCAGTCAATTGCAGCACCTCCAGAGCCTTTGGTACGTCGCTCTTCTCAAGTGTCTGTACCCCCGGACAGGTATGGGTTTCCCTCTTCAAGTTCCGGTAACTTTGTTTCAACTCTTACTACTGCATTGTCCAATTTAGATATTCCTATTTCCTACTCACACATTGCCAAGCATGATTGTTAGCGACAAGCTATGCAAGAAGAAATTCCCGCTTTAGAGCCCAATCACACCTGAGACATTGAGCCTTGTCCTCCCACCATTGTTCCTCTGGTTTGTAAATGGGTTTACTAATCAAGGTCCGATCTAATGGAAGTTTGGATCGTTACAAAGCTCACCTTGTTGCACTTGGGAATAATCATGAATATGGTGTCAATTATGAAGAGACCTTTGCTCCTATGGCTAAGATGACTACTGTTCGAACGATTCTGGCTATTGCTGCTTCTAGTGAGTGGCCACTACATCAGATGGATGTCAAGAATGCATTTCTTCATGGAGATCTTAAAGAGTGTATTTATATGAAGCCACCCCCAGGCTTGTTTCCCTCTTTGACTTCACATGTGTGTAAGCTTCGTCGTTCTCTTTATGGTCTCAAACAAGCTCTGAGGGCTTGGTTTGATAAATTCTGCACCACTTTATTACAATTTTCATTCAAGCAGAGCAAGTATGACACTTCATTGTTTCTTCAAAAATTAGACATGGGTATTGTTGTTCTTTTGGTTTATGTTGATGATATTGTGATTACTGGTTCCAATTCTGCTTTACTTGTTCAACTCAAGACTCATCTCTCAGAGTCCTTTCATATGAAAGATCTTGGGTCTCTCATATATTTTCTTGGTTTTGAGGTGAATCTTAGTCCCTCAGGTATTTCACTCAATCAACATAAGTATGCTAATGACTTGGTGGCCACAGCTGGCCTTCAGAAGGGTACTTCTATTGATACTCCCATGGAATTAAATGTCAAGCTTCACAAAGAGGAGGGTGACTTAGTTGTTGATCCCAATTTATATCGGAAGTTGGTGGGTAGTCTTGTCTATCTCACCATTACTAGACCAGACATTTCTTTTGCTCTACAGCAAGTTAGCCAGTTTCTTCAGACTCCTCGTCATCTTCATTTGGCTGCTGTCCGTAGGATCATACGCTATATTCAGGGCACTTCCGCCCTTGGTTCATTCTTCCCTGCAGGCAATTCTACTCACCTTCCTACTTATAGCCATACTCATTAAGCTGGTTGTGCGGATACACATCGCTCCATCACTAGTTGGTGTGTGTTCTTAGGTGATGCATTGATATCTTGGAAGAGTCAGAAGCAAGGCAGAGTTTCTAAGTCATCGACGGAATCTGAATACTGAGGGATGTATCTTGCTTGTTCTGAAATTATTTGGCTTCGAGGCTTGCTTGTTGAGCTAGATTTTTCTGAGACTGATCCTACACCTCTACATGCCGATAATACGAGTGATATCCAGATCACAGCCAATCCTGTCTATCATGAGCGCACGAAGCATATTGAAGTTGATTGTCACTCTATCTGTGAAGCATTTGAAGCTTGTATTATCACTCTTCCACACATTTCCACTGAATTACAAATCACAGATATCTTCACCATGGCTCTCACTCGTCATCGACATTGCTTCCTAAGTAGCAAATTGATGCTTGTTGATCAACCCGCATCAATTTGAGCGGTGCTGCCAACAAAACAGCAAAGCAAAAGATTTCTTTCCTTGCTTTAGCCCACATTTATTTCCTTATATTTCAATTCATTATTTTTTATAGTTAGCATATATTTTGTTTACATGTATAGGGCTTGATAGATTATAGTTTACTTGTATAGGGCTAGAATCATGCTAGACCTTAATTACTTTCCATGTATAGCATTCTTGTAAAGTCTATATATAATATACAGAACTCAAGGCCAATTCATTCAGTCATTCACAAAATATTTGACAAAGTTAATATATGCACTTATGCTTGAGAGAGAAAGTTATAGGTCGCCTTGGCTATCCACCTAGCATGGGTGCTCTTTCTATTGATCCACAAATCCACAAACATTAATCTTTTAGCTTGGGTAAGTTTTGATTCTTTCATCTGCCTCTCCAACCCATTGAGTAACCACATTGCACCCATTCTCAAGGTTTCCTTCTTATCCTCATCCAATCCTTATGGCCCACCCACAAAGGAAGCTTGCAAGGCATTGAGTGTTGACTTGCAAGGACAATCAGCAACACTATGACGGCCTATACATAAGAAACAAGCCAACTTACCCTTACCACTAAATGTGTTGAAAGACCAAGACAATGAAGATTCCTTTGAAGTTGATGTCTGGTGGTCAATTCGCCCACTTTTTTTGGATTTGTCCCTCTTGAAAGAATTTCACTATTTCCACCCAACATCCCACTCTCTTTGGACATTGTGAAACTCTCCGCCGCATAGTCAGTCAAGCATTACGCGACAGCCTGTGCAATAGGCAAGTTTTGCTCTCTTTGTTGATGAAGTTCAGTCCTTGCCCACAGTTTCAACCCTTCAAGGAAATAGAAGGGCTTGTCTTTCTTTGAAATTTCCCAAATATCCAACATCAAAGTATAAAATTTTTCACATATTCCCTGGCCGTACTAGTGTGCTTAATATCTCGTGGTTTGCGCTGAGCATTGTACTCTTATTTTCAAGAAAGAATTAGGCCTTGTGCTCTCTTCAAGTCATGCAACTACAAATAACATACTGTCCATTCTATATCTCATCGTACTTGGTACACCACCACAACTTGGCATCACCACTCAAGTACATTGTCGCCATGGATACTATCGCCTCCTCTGAGTCGATCCTCACTACACAAAAAGAATTGCTACATGTCAATTGAAAAGTTTTCCAACTCTAAAGCGCACATGCACCCCCATTCACCCCAAGGTCTGGTAACCTTGATCTTCCATACTCGACCATTGTAGTGTTGGAATTCCCAACACAACACGAACCATTAGGTTCAACTTGGTAGTAAACTCACCCATGTGAATATGTAAAGCTTCTACCTTATCATAGAAGTCCTTTGATAATTCCACAATAGAACCCTATTGATGTTTTTGTGATCCCTTCAATAGAGATAAACACACAAGAAGTTTGGCCATGTCCATGACCACATTGTTGGTTGTCTCAACCTGCTCCCTTAACGCCTTAATTCTCTCGGAATTGGTGGGCATGGTCTCTTACTGATGCTTCACACAATCCCACATTGTGAAGGCAGCCAAGTCATGAAGCAATTAACAAAGCTCTCATACCAACCATCATGGGCGGAACACTTCACACTATGTGAGGGCAGTGCAGATACAAAGTATACCATGGTTTCACCACATGAAAAAATTCTTAACCATCAAATCCAAAGTTAAGCGGAAGCAGTAAACAAGCAAAAAAAGCTAACAATGAGTCTCAGCTTTATCATGCAAATTGCTCAAGCTAATCCCGATTCCTCACATCTTTACAAAACATCTCAGAATCAGTATGCCTGAATCTGATACAAGCATGAAAACGCAGCAATGGAGTCTAATCCTTGATGCTGCAAGGACAATTGACTCTCCAGTGTGGCGATGGTACACCCTGACAATCCAACCTCTAGCAATTCATATCAAATATCGCACATTCTTGCATTGTGTCTGGAATCGAAAGAGCATGCTGCAAATCAAAATTTCAAGTTCTGGAAGTTGCGTAAAGGTTCTGGCAACTTCAATTTATCCTCCAAATACATGTGACATACACTAGCATTTGAATTTCCTAATTTCAGCTTCAAATCTCAGGGAAAAGAAACAAAATATCGTGGCTGGAAGCAATTTCTCATGAATCTAGAGGCTGTAGAAGGTCCTGATTCTGTCCCCCACATGGGTTGCCGATATGTGGGGCGCATGTGCTGACACGGTGGCTCCTCCAGCAATGGACCAGCTGGTAGTAGATTTAAGGGTGGTGAGTCAATTGGTGGTGGTGGTGTGCCAAAGTAACTCAAGAAAAAGCGGGATTCTGGAAGGGGTCAGCCAAAACAACTTCAGTCAGAGTGTGGGGCTTCTCCGGTGGTCAGAAGGCAATGAAACTTCCGGGAATGGCTTCTCACTGGTGTCTATCTTCAATAGTGAGGGAGGTGTAATGAGATGATGCCAGGAAATTAAGGTTCAAATTTGAGCAGCACAACTGTAATAGTTGGAGAAGTTGCAGATGAACAGTGTCTGCATGGTGATTGTGGTTTGCGCTGATACCAAATTGATGTAGGACCGGAACAGAAAATTAGAAACACAAAAGAGACAGAATATTTAGAGAGAAACAGAGAGAGGAGAGAAGAAGAAGTAATAATAAGGGGGAAAGAAAGAAGTCGCTGCAAGCAGAACAACGAATAGAGACTGAAATTAAAGACAGCAGAGAATTAGAGAAAAACAGAAAGAGAGAGAAACTAGACAGAACAGAACAAAGAAGAGAAGGGAGGAGGAAGAGGAAGAAGGAGAGGAGAGGGAGAACCTGAACAAGAGAGGGAAGAACAGTTGGAAACCTGAATTCAACTAAAATAAATAATTGTAACATAAAAAGCACTTAATATACACAAAAAAAAAAACCATATACGAAACTTCTAAAAACATCCAGATTTAGTAATTTAAAACAAAAACCCTAATTTCTAAATCTTCAAACATAATATGAGCCTAACGTAGTTCACAAGCCATCCTCCATCAATACCCCATCCAACTCTTCTTCAATTCAAAATAATTATGGAGAATGACTCCTATGTTACATTTGCCGCCAAATTCCTCCAATCACCCTTCCCCATTCCCTATGATCATCAACCATCTCCCATTTAGCTTCCTAAAGAAAGTTGCTATTAATTAGTCATGACATTCAATTTCTCATCTACTAGTGATCTTGTGCATATATTATACACACATATATAGGTATGTATGTATGCATCATCTACCAGTAATCTTGCATATTTGTATATATTTACACACACACTTGAATATATATACACATAAATATATACAAATATGCTTGTGTGTGTGTAAGTACATACATGCGTGTGATGAATGTAGGTATGCATATACATACGTATGTATGTATGTATGTATGGAAAATTGTATGCATGCATGTATAAAAAAGCTGAGAAGATTTAAATTCTGCTCTACTTTTACTAAAGCCAACAAGCATAATCATCATAATCATGTATATATATAAATGCATATATGTGTGTGGGTGTGTGTATATGTAATTACATACATGCGTATGATGAATGTAGGTATGTATATACGTACGTACGTATGTAATTGTAAGCATGCATATATAAAAAAGCTGCGAAGATTTAAAATCTGCTCTACTTTTACTGAAGCCAACAAGCATAATCATCATAATCATGTTCTTGATGATAGCACAGTGAATCAGTGATGATCATCTTTTGAAAATAGGATAAAAATATACTTACACTTCTCGGAAGGAATTAAAATATATGGAGCTCTCAGGTAAAACAAGTGACAAAAATGACATTAATGCATATACCTGTCAAGGAAATTAAGATATCAAAATGGTCAAAAAATAATAAAGGACATAGAAAGCAACGTATATGAACAATCCAAAAGAATAAACTTTTTAACTTTTTTAAGAACTCCAAAAGTGGGGGAAATTAGCAGAGAAACAAAAAATACCAGTAAATAAATGAAAAAATGGCCAAAAAAAAAAAGTAAATGCATAATGAAAAAAGAAATGGAAGGCAATGTCAAACAAGAAGTAAAAGGCACACACTTCCCTTAACAATCAAACAAAAAGAAAAGCATTAATAGTCAACAATAGCTCTGAACACATATCCAACATGTTCAAAACAAAAGAATAATTCTATAGTCAATATAGTGATGTAGAACAACGAAAAAGAGAAAAAGAAGAAGTGAGGACAAAAAAGAAGAATAATGGGTTGTACATTTAAGAAGGCGGAGACACAGGGAAACATGCAGAAAGTTTGATGTCATATTGATAACCAACCTCCAACCTACAACTACCAAATACAAAATATACCTCACAGTTAATTAAAACACATAATTATAGAAATCACCTTTAGGGAAACACTAATAACAATCACCACCAAGCCTTAAGTTCTACACTATGAGACCCCAATGCATGAATATTTTTCCTTCATTTTGTATGATATAAGGCAATATCATCTGATAAATAGGGGGCTGTCAAGTCCTTACCATCTCAGTCTAAGTTATTCTAGGTCCACCACTCCCTTACTATTCTAGCTAACATTAACTAGCTTACTTCTCCTCATTTATGCACTATTTGGCAAAAGATGCATGTGCCCAAACTATCTTAACTGCACATCCCTTATCTTTTACAGGTGGTATACCTAAATTACAAACAATGTGCTCATTTCTTAATTTACACTTTTTGGATGCATTGTTTCTTAGTGGCGAATTCATATAGCATAGCTGGTCTTATTGCCATCCCATATAACTTCCCTTTTAGCTTTAAGCATCGTCTTAAATTCCCATGAAATTATTGAAATTTCTACCGAAATTTTAGTGGGTGCGGTCTCGTGGGGTATGATTGGTGCCTCATCTTTATAAGCTTTCTTCTCTTCACAATGCCCTATCAGGTCTTTCTTTTCTTTTGAGAGGGGTTCTTTGTTTTGGGATTTCCATTTTTTTGGAATCTCAATGAAAAAGAGGTTGATGAGTTCACAACATTGCTTTGACTAGATCATTTTGTTCCCTAGGTGATAAGAGAGTTTTGCCAAGAGAATAAACCTATTTTTCCCTCACCTCTTAAGAACTCCTTCCCCTTATCATTTCCCTGGAACCACATAATCTAGAAGGCAAAGGTTCCATTTAAGATTCATATTTTCATCTAGATTCTTACTCTTAATAGGATTAACTCACACGATTTGTTATAAGTTAGAAAACCAAACTCTAAGCCATGACATGCACATGATCTATCGTCGGGTCAACACACATTTTTCTTCATTATCTGGTGAAGAACCATCTAATGGGTGCTCCTTTTTCTTGTTTTAGTCAAGCCTAGGTGTCACCTTCGATTGTGGACAACTTTTTCTAGTGAGATAGCGGGGCTTTGGATTGAGCAGAAAGGAAAGAGCATTAGGGAGTCATGTAGTTACAGGATAGTGTTATGGCTTCTTTGCAGGCCCATTTGTTTGGGTTTTATGGGGGCATGATGCTGTTCGATCTTCAAGGGAATTAGAGAGAAATGTCATTGTAATTTTTTTTTTGTTTTTTTTTTTTTTCAAGAGGACATCTTGTTCTTCCCTTGTTGTACTTTTGTTTGTTCTCTTTTAAGATATAATTTTCTTATCCCAAAAACAAAAAATTACTACAAGAAGGATAGGAATAGCTTTCATGCTTTTGAAATTACATGGGGAAAAAATTAGATAATAAAAGAAATCATATTGAGAAAGCAAAATAATTAATTTAAAAGGCGACAAGAAATCCTCGATAAAAAATGAAAAACAACAAAAGAGCGCAAAAGAAATAAGAAAACCAATTAAGAAAGCACCTCTTTAATGCTTCTAGTCATAATTCATCAAACATTGCAAATTCCCAACCCTTCTTCGTTTTTTTTTTTTTAAATAATAAAAGAAGGTATATTAGATAGGAAAAGATAAGTTACAATGAAAGAGGACAAAAAGTCCACCCCTAAAAAAATAAAATAAATAAAATGAAAAAAATAATAATTAACAATTAAACAAGGAATCCCCCTCTTCAATCCTTTTCCTTCATAGCTCATTGAACTCTTCAAGTTAGCTAACTCCCTTTGACCTTTTTTAGCTCTGTTTTTACACCCATCAAAACACACTTCATTCCCCACCAGGATCACAAAACTTTGAATCCAATTTATCCATGAGATCTTGAACTTCAAAATCCTTCCTTGAATCTCCTCCACTGGTATAGGTAATTTACTGTCCTTGTGCTGCAGCTCATTAACCAAATCGTCATTTTCAAATATAGAGACGGATCCAATCCTTCCAAAGGGGATGGATGTACATATGAAGAGTCCCCTAAAATGTCACTAGAATCAAAAACCATATCCATATTGTTCCCTAATTTCATCCAACAAAAAACCTCCACGACAATCAAACTCACTAAGACCATTCCTTTCATTACCTGATAAATCCTCCCCCCCCCCCCCCCCCCAAAAAAAAAAAAAATTTCATTACCTCCTTTCCTTTGCTAACCCCATCACAAGAATTGCCCGTCTTTTACTTAGCATTTATGTCTTCCACAATAAATAACTCTCCTTCTAAATTCCTCATTACAATCTTTGGCACTACCTCACCAGAGTGCTTTCCTTTTTGCTCAGACAATTTTTTTCATATTTGCACCCATATGTACAATCTTCTGGCAAGTATGAACCTTGGGCCCCTTAGATCCCTTTGCCTCGAGGTCTGAAGCATCAGATATCCCACCCAAAACACCATCACCTTTGTAAACCTTTTGCTGCAACATCCTCTTGCTCCAAAACACAATCATCGACCAAAACTCTAGAATTGTTTGAAACAAGACTTTCTTTCATCGTATTTTTCTCTATATCCTTTCAATGTTGAAGCTTCTTTCTAATGAAAATGACACACCCTCTTGGCCATCAAGAATCTTCTTAGAAATTGAGCATTGCAAGGTAGGGTTTGTACCCAGAAATTTCTTGGAAAACGGCATACTTGTTGAATCCCTTGTCTGCCTTCCTTGTTTTTTCTTTGACCCCTATCCAAACAAAGAAACAATACGTTTTTTGAAAAGTATTATACCTTTTTTTCATAAACAAAGAAATTTATTAGAGAGCGAAAATATTACAAGAAGAGAAAAAAAGAGGATAAGATATCCACCTAAAACAAAGGAGCAAAATTAGAAACTCCAAAAAACAAAGATTACGAATCAGCTCCACTCAAGCAAAGCCACCCAATCCCACAATGAATATACGGAAGGAAGATCATGAAAGAAGCATTTGCCAAACGCTAAACAACACTAATCCAAAGAAAGTTAAGGGTGTCCAAGTTCTTATACACCAAAAGATAGCCATAATTGAGCATTGCGACAAAAATTCAAATCCCTTAAAGAGCAAAATGCCTCCAAGGAGGAAGGACAAACCCAATTCTCTCCAAAAGTTCCAAAGAATTTGTACCAAGAGACCAAAAGAAGTGACAATGTAAGAACAAGTGATAGCATTGAGAGGTAACTCCTGTAAGGATTCTAACTATTGACAAACTCGAGAAAAGGGGCCTGCCTCTAGTTAGTAGGTGTTACTTATGCCTAGAATATGCCAAATCAAGCACAACCTCTTGCACTACTCCTGGACTAGAATCTTTTTTTATTAAATAGTAATGGGTTACTATCAAAACAAGAGGGTAAGGTATGGACTTGGAAAGGTATCCACGCTAGCAAGGAAAGCTCTTTCACCCATTTCCCTAGCCACTTTATGGTTGGTGTGAAGGGAAAGAAACAAGAGCTACACCCCTTCATGCTGTCAAAGATAGTAGGATTGTTACTATTTCGAATTGGCACAGTGGATTATTTTTAAATGAAACCCATGTAATCCTTGAAATTTTGACTCTCAGTGCTGCAAGTGATGCACTTCTGTTCATTTGTACTTGGTTGGCATCCCCTTGATGCCCTTTAAAGAACTTTCTTTACTAAGAAAAATAATGTCAGAGCAAGTGCAAGCAAGTGAGAACAAGCCTCTCCACTCATAAATCAAAGGAGACGCACATCAGGTGATGGAGACTTGTAAGGTCTATGTACGTGGCACAAATTATTTGTAGTTATTTTTTCCAAGATCACTATACACAAAAGGCCTTTACCTTGGAGGGAACTTTAGCTTTCCAAATGAGCAAGGAGCAAAAAGAGAGGTTGTAGGGGTATGTATAAGTCAAATGAGAAAAGAAAGAATTACAAGAAAAAGCCCCAAGGGAATCTGAACCCCAAACTGTTTTTTCACTCCCCGATTGGAACTGAAAAGAATAAAGCTCATTATTCAAAAGGGTAAGCTTATTTATCTGTCTCTCGTTAAATTTCAGCACAAAATGAAAATCTCAAGAAAGTCCACTCTCTTGCAGGTGGAAGAAAGCATAGATAGGAGAGTCATTAACAGAAGATGAATAAAAGAGATGAGGATATGTAGAAGCCAAAGGAAATGGTCTCTCTGTATTTCTAACTTTCTATACTAGTTCTACATCAATTACCAGTCCTAGATTTCGAAAGAAAAAAAAACGAAGAGCGTTTTTAAGTATCCACAAGCATATTTTGGTGGCCTATATGATTCATTCAACTAAACTTGCCCAATTTATCATTTATCTTTTCTCATGATCGTATATCCTTAAGAACAAATACAACAACAACAACAAGCCTTAAGTCCCACTAGATGGTGCCGATTACATGAATCCTCTATCGCCAATTCACTCGACCCAGAGTGTTTTCCTCTATTAGATTTAGAGATATTAAATCCTTGCTCACTACCTCATTCCAAGTTGTTTTAGGCCTACCCTTACCTCTTTTCATGCTAGAAACAGTAACTAATTCACTCTTCCTCACAAATGCTCTACTAGGCCTGTGTTTCAAATGCCCAAACCATCTAAGCCACCCCTCTCTTATCTTATTTTCAACCAGCGGTATACCTAAATTATTGTGTATATGCTCGTTTCTTACTTTATCTTTTAATGTTAAACCACTCATCCATCTTAACATTCACATTTCAGCAACTTTTACTTTTTGTAGATGTTTTTTCTTAGTTTCCCAACATTCTAAACCATAAAGCATAGCTAGCCTAATACTCGTCTTATAGAACTTTTCTTTTAATTTTAAGGGCAATCTACGATCACACAACACACCTAGCGTACTCCTCCAATTTACCCAACCTGTTTTAATTTTACATACTACATCTTCTTCAATTTCCACTTCAGTTTGCATAATAAATCCAAGATATCTAAATCTATTAGTGCTATTAATCTTTTGATTATCAAGTTTAATCTTCTATATTGCTACTCCTTACATTACTAAAATTACATTTCATATATTCTATCTTATTGCTACTTATTCTAAACCCTTTAGATTCTAATGTGGCTCTCCTTAGTTTTTGCTTAGATTCCACTCCGCTCCTACTATCATCAATTAACACGATATCATCTGCAAACAACATATATCAAGAAATCTCATTTTGGATAATCCTAGTAAGTTCATCAATTATTAAAGTATAAATATAAGGACTCAAAGTAGAACCTTGATGTACACCTATTGTGATTGAAAAATCTCTAAATTCCCTTCCTACAGTCCTAACGCTAGTTGCTACTCTATCATACATCCTTAATGACCTCAGTATATCTACCGCAAACCCCCTTTTTTCTAAGACCCACTAAAGGACTTCCCTAGGTAGTCTATCATATGCTTTCTATAGGTCAATAAAAACCATATGTAAGCCCCTCTTCTTTTCCCTGAGCTACCAAATGAGTTAACAAATAAATCTGCATCAAACTACCAAAAAATTCCAGCACATATAGCAGTAATGATGACCAAAAGACGACTCATAAATATAGCAAATGATCTATTGTTGATAAAATGCATAACATAGTATTCACCGATTGAAAATTTTGTCTAAACAGGAGGCAGCAATAAAGCCACTCAGCAAACTATACAAATGATGACATCATCTATAAGTTCATTAAACATCAGTTAGCACTCTCAAACAAGCACAATCATTCAAAGTTTGCAAGAAATGAGATAGCAAGCTGCACATCCTGTAACACAAACCATTGTTCAACAATATTTCAATCAAAGTAAGTACCCCCCTGCAATATAACTGAAAACGGGTTACTGTGTGGTGGTGGCACTCAAAAAATAAATCACCACATGGCTTCAAATTCATCCCATTAAAATGGCTCCAAATGCTAAAAGAATTATATGGCAAATAAATAGAAGGAATAAAAAAAATATATAGACCTCGCCCAAGCCTCTTGTTCACATTTGATCTAAAGTGTCAACGAGGAATTAACTAGTAATACAACAGAACTAAGCAGTTCCTATTTATATTAAAAAAAAAAAAATCAACCATGCAAAAAAGAAAAAGAAAGAAAAATGTCACCAAAGCATACAGGAATCAAGGAAAGTATAAATCACTGTGGAGAAGGGAAATAAAGAATGGAGGCACAGGGAGAAGCTTTTTTTAGAAAAGTAAACTACTCACAGGAACCATGAAGATGATGCGGACTATGAATCTCTGATAAGTAGGTTCAGTATAATTCAAAAGGTGCCTGTAAATGTGTAAAATTGCCAAAGCAATTGCTCCAACAGTGCAAGGCAAGGCGATGATGATGTAGTAAATTGGCACAGATTGCCCCATCTACAATAGCACATTTAATTCGCTTCGTCAACTTGTTAGAAGAAATCCTGCCGCTATTCATTGAATAATCAACTCAATTGCGAGTATATTTGCGAAAAAATGTAAACCCTAATTCAAAACCCCGGTCACCGGCCTCCCGTGCACAAATCAGCTATAATATATCTGCCGATATAGACACCAGAGATAAGAAAAAGGGATGCAAAATGCCCTTCCCCAACACCAAAATTACAAGGCAGAAGAAGCAATAGGGGAGGGGCAAAAACATATTACTAATAATAAGAATAATAGTAAGGCTGTATCAATAATAAACAAGAAATGAAGATAAGAACATGAAGATAATGGCGACATCTACAGCAACATCAATGACTAAACAAATTAGGTTGTATTACAAGGTTATACTGATCTATCTAAGATCGTAATGATTTAAATATAGTTTTCTTCTTTTTCTTTTCTTTTTTGCCGAATTTTGCTGTTTTCCTTCCTTCTTTTTTTTTTCGAATTGAAGCAAAACGAATGCATCACTCACCAACTAGTGATCGAAGAGAACCGAAGCACGAAGTGCTGCATAAGACGGCAGATCTGGGCGGCGTCTGACAGGAACAAATCCACCCAGTAAAGAAGTAAGTTGGAAGCAGGAGGACTACGGACGCCGGACACGCTACTGCGGCGGCTTTCAATCGCACCGGCAGCCAACGCCAAAATCTACCATGATGCCCATATCCATATTTCACAATAGAGCAAAATAATACCCGAGGAATAGTCGTTGTTCTCTATTTTGTATTTTTATTTTTTTATAGTCAAATTTAAATTATAAAAAAATGTTTATTTATCTTGTAGTTTTTTATTTCTTTGCCAATTTTCAGTTATTTGTCAAAAAATTAAAAATTAAATTTTATAATTTTAGCTAAAAATTTTAATATCCATATATAGTTTTTTAAATTAAATTATTTATTTTATACACTTTTAAATTAAAATTAAAATTAAGTCATCATTTAAAATAATTAAAAAATATACATAAATTTCAAAAATAGTAATAAAGTCAATTAAAAAATATTTTCACTTTTTTTTAATTATCATGTCCAATAAAATTTTTATTGTAAAGTAAAATTTGAAAGTAGAATAACTAAGTAAAATAATTATAATAAGTTATATTTTTATTATAGTAAATTTTTTAATGTGTATTATTTGTAATTTTATTATTTTAATCATATTTCTAAAATATTATTTGATTTAAAGATGAAAATTAGTATTTTCAATTAAGTTTTTAATTTGTATTAGTTTTATAAATGTTAACCAAATAGGTTGTTGGGTTCTAGTATTTAGTTTTTATTTCTAGTTTTTGTTTTTCTAATTTTTTATAGTAATACCAAACGGCACAAAGTGATAAAATGAGTTTTTTTACAAAAATATTCATTTTTAAATAAAATATATATAATTGTATCACTGTAGGAGAATTATTTACAAAATTGTGTTAAAGTGAACCTGATTTATGAAAATTCAATTCTTGCAACGTAAATCTACTTTCCAAAAGTCAATTTTCTCTAACCTTATGGCATAAACAAAATTGACTTATAGAAAGTTAGTTTATGTTGCGAGATAAAAATTGGTGATGACCTGCGATCGTCGCTCTCCAACTTTCGATGACCTGAAAAGGATGGAAACACGGCAGACTTGGAGGACCCGGGGTGTACTTCGAGGGATCACTCTAATGCCTAAGTAAGGGAACACTTCAAAGAGGTTAAATGCAACAGTAAAGTAGGTTAAGAGTGAGTTACCTTGACTTGTTTGCATCACCCTTCTTTATAGCGGCGAGGTTTGACCCTTGGGGTGATCCATCATTATGACGCGGGGGCGTGGATCACTCCGCAGGTTTAAAGCACTAGCGTGGATCTCTCCATTCATTGTTGGATTTGAGTTAATTGCTCTTACCAGAGGATTTGACTTGGGTAGTGATTACTAGGTTTTGACTTTCTTTTATAAGCTAATATATTTAGGGCATTTCAGTTGTCGCCCCCCTCTTAGTTTTGAAGTTTTGAACCATGTTCCTAAAGTTTGAAAGTTGTTCCTGTTGGGTTTTTGTGGAGCTTAGTTGTGTTTGATCTGGGTCATGACCCGATCTAAGGTAATGATGCGTGGTTTCTTAATGAAAGATTTCTTACTTGGGTCCAGGGGCAAAGTGTAACGACCTACTTATCTTAAAATATAATAATAAAGTCAACCCGAACCCGTGAGTAACGGGGACACCTGACATTTACAGCGGAAACCTAAGCAGCAGTAAATAAAAATCACATACTCATAACCACAATATACATAATACCAGAATCAACTACATTCCCAAAGCACTGAGTATACAATCTCCAAAACACAAAATATATACATATCTAGGAACCTTCTACATAAGTTTCATGTCCCTAGATCAAAACTTACCCTCCTAACGGGGTAATAATAATCTATCTCAATGGCGGCCTCAATCCGCCAGTTTTTCTGGGTTTCTTGAAAATTATTTAAGTTTGAGGGGTGAGACACTTCTCAGTAAGGGAAAATAAACTAAATACAGTTGTGTGGCAACATGAATATTTGATGTTATAATACATATACAGTACATTTCATATTTTGGAAAATATTCATCATAGCATACTAAATAATCATATAATTTCATAATTTCTAATAATTCATACTGATCATGAAATGTTTGATATATCTGATAATACTGAAATTTACCTAGGATGTATAGTTAGCTGTTGTCATGTATTACCCCCCATGACGGGTTGTACAGCCCGAAGGTGGGACCCAACAATGGCTGGCTGACCACTGCTGAGTCAAAAATGTCTATAAGTACGATGGGCTCGCAACACCCTAGTCCAGACTGTTAGGTGGACGTTTACAACTCTACACTGAAAGCCACATCGACTATCTATCTCCCACCCCCTTGTGGGGTGGTTAGCATAAGTCTGAACATAGATATCTGATCTATATAGCAACGGTACTGTGCTCTTGTAACTGAACTGAGCAATCATCAGGGTTCTGATAACATATAATACATGATAATATACTCGTTTAACATAAAAATATTGATAGCATTTTTTATAATAACATACATGCATATATACGACCTTGTGTCGATTTCTTTCATATCTATGGCCTTGCGCCGAACATTTCATAAATACGGAATTGCGCCGAAATCATACGTAAAACATGGCCTTGTGTCAACTATCAATCACAGCCTTGCGCCGAACATTTCATACATATCATTCTGAATAAATAATTCATTTATCATGTATTTTGAAACTATAATGTACTGCAATATTTCACAATTCCTGAAAAACATACTTTATTCATAAAATTACCAAATCATAATACTTCCCAAGTAAAATAATATTCATGCCACACATTGTTGTATAAAACCATACATTATATTCTAAAATCACAATTTTTGACATTTCATACATATATATATATATATATATATTTCAACATAATAGCAATATTTTCTCAAAGATGCATTTTCTCCATGATATACTATGCTTTCCTGAAAATTAATTTGCTAATAAATAATAATAATTTGCATGGAAAATAACTACTTTAATTTATTCCCTTACCTGACTTCGGAAAAGAAACCCCCTAAATGCACTGGTCCTGCACCCGCAGGGTTCCCCGTTCAACACCTTGAAAATGACAACTCTCAGAACTAAACTTCAGTATTTTTCCATGAATATCATTTCCTATAACTACGGTAAGACCAAATTTTGTATAGAAAGTCTTACCTTAAACTAGGGATGAATTCCAACTCTGCCCCCCCCCAACAATCCTCTCTGGTAGATTTGGAGAGAACTTTTCTAAAAGCATCGTGGTGGCCTCAGATCGTCGATCCAGCAAACAGCGGAGCCGAAAATGAAGAGAGAAGAGAGAGAAACCATAGAGAGGAGAGAGAGGATATTTTCGTAGATTTTTCGCTTAAAACCCAAGGTTTTGGCTATTTATAATATGGACTTCGTCAACGAGCCACGTTACCTCGTTGACGAGGTCAAGAGGCAATTCGTCGATGAACTCTCCCCTTCATCAACGAAATTCAGAGTCGCCCAAAACATCCTCTCGGTATCTTCTTGTCAATGAAACACACCTTTGTCGATAAGCCCAATATGCCATGTCGAAGTCTGATGCGCCCTCTTTTCTATTCCCATTTTTCTCTCTCCCTTCATTATTTAAATACCATTATTCTTCGGTCATTACACAACACCCCCGGATTTTTTTTTTAACACCCTCTTCAGCTACTTCTTTATCTACAGCCTGCCGAGCTAGATTTGGGGTGTGCTCGACTTACCCGAGTCGATCTTGTGGCACTCCTGGCTTTGCCGAGCCGAACTCGAGGGGGCATCGGCTAGTCCGAGCTGAGGTGGAGATGAACCCGGCTTTGCCGAGGTGATTTTTTGAGCTAGATTTTCATTGAGTATTTGTGTCGAGCTGCTCTTGTCGGGCTGTTCTCGCAAAGTTGTTTATGCTGAGTTGTTCTCACTGAACTGTTTTTGCCAAGCTGTCCTTCGTGGGCAACTTTTGTCAAGTTGCTCTTCAAGGAAATTCTTGCCGAGCTATTTTTGCCGAGTTGTCCTTCGTCAGCAACTTCGGCCGAGCTGCTCTTTAAGGCAATTTTTGCCAAGCTGCCCTCCGTTGGCAACTTTTGTTGAGCTGCTCTTCAAGGCACTTCTTGCTGAGCTGTTTTCGTCGAGTTGCTCTTTGTGGGCAACTTCTGCCGAGCTGCTCTTCAAGGCACTTCTTGCCGAGCTATTTTTTCTGAGCTGCTCTTCGTGGGCATCTTCTTTCAAGCTGCTCTTCAAGGCACTTCTTGCCGAGCTGTTTTTGCCGAGCTGCTCTTCGTGGGCATCTTTTACCGAGCTGCTCTTCAAGGCACTTCTTGTCGAGCTATTTTTGCCGAGCTGCTCTTTATGGGCATCTTTTGTCGAGCTGCTCTTCGTGGGCATCTTCTGTCGAGCTGCTCTTCAAGGCAATTCTCGCCGAACTGTTTTTGCCGAGCTGCTCTTCGTGGGCATTTTCTGCCGAGCTACTCGTCTTGACATTTCTAGCTGAGTTGTTTGTCGTATCATTTCTTGTCGAGATGCTCTTCATGGAATTTTTTGCCGAGCTACTCTTTGTGGGCAAGTTTTGTCAAGGTGCTCTTCAAGGCAATTCTTGCCAAGCTATTTTCGTCGAGCAGCTCTTCGTGGGCATTTTCTGCCGAGCTACCTTTCAAGGCAAATCTTGCCGAGTTGTTTCTACCGAGCTGCTCATCATAGGGTCTTTTTTGTTTAGTGAGTTGTGCTTACTTGTTGGCAGTTATATGGCCTCACGAGTTGTGATCGTCAGTTGGGCTTTCTTTGTGTAATGAGATAAGCTCATTTGTTGGGCATTCTTCTGGTCTCACGAGCTTTGCTCGTCAGTTGAGGATCTTGCCTAATGAGCTATGCTCATTTGTTGGGTAGTCTTCTAGCCTCACAGTTTTGCTCGTCAGTTGGGCCGTTCTCACCTAATGAGCTATGCTCATTTGTTGAGCAGTATTCTGGCCTCACGAGCTTTGCTCGTCAGTTAGGGTGATCTCGCCTAATAAGCTATGCTCATTTGTTGGGCAATCTTCTGGCCTCATGAGCTTTGCTCGTCAGTTAGGACGATCTCGCCTAATGAGCTATGCTCATTTGTTGGGCAGTCTTCTAGCCTTACGAGCTTTGCTCGTCAATTGGGCTGATCTCGCCTAATGAGCTATGCTCATTTGTTGGGCAATCTTCTGGCCTCACGAGCTTTACTCGTCAGTTGGGCCGATCTCACCTAATGAGTTATGCTCATTTGTTAGGTAGTCTTCTGGCCTCACAAGCTTTGCTCATCAGTTAGGCTGATCTCGCCTAATGAGCTATACTCATTTGTTAGGCAGTCTTCTGGTCTCATGAGCTTTGCTCATCAGTTGGGACGATTCTTCTTTTCCTAATGAGTTGTGCTCATTTTTTGGGCTGAAATTGAATAGCGTAAGAGACAATGCAATTATAGGTATGTATGCGAAATTTGATAATTTAATAAAGACACACAAAATGTTCGAGTACATAACCGACATAGATGTAATTTTATGGAACAATTTTCTTGGGCATGCTAGATTAGGTCAGAACCTCCTAGGGCATTGTAACTTGTATGTCCTAACCCCTTTAGGGCTGCTATGCAACTTGTTACTCTCTTACCCCTTCCTTATTTTAGAGGCCTCCCCCATATCCTTCGAACTCTTTATCTTCAGATAAGCTCGCTCTCTTCATGTGTCAATTACCTCTTCCATATTAGTATACTTCTGCGTTCTTGCCATCAATTCCCCCATGTCTGCTGAGGATCTCTTTCCTAGAGAAGACAGAAAGTTTCCTGGCTAAAGGGCCATGATCAGGGCTGCCAACGTCACTCCAATGTCCAGGTTGTGGATCTCCACAGTCGCGGTGATGAAATGGTGCATGAACTCTTTTAGTGTCTCCCTTTTGCCCTGAACCATGCTCATCAGATGAGCCGACGTTTTGACGATTCTCTAACTACTAAGGAAATGGCTGGCGAAACGCTGCTCCATCTCCAAGAAAGAACTGATTGATCCAATTCGTAGGGTTCAGTACCAATCTCTGGCATTACCTTTAAGGGTTACAACAAATGTCCGGCACATGATGGCATCAGGTGTGCCCTGCAATTGCATCAACACCTTGAAGGTGTCCAGATGATCGACTGGGTCAGACGAATCCCCGTACCTTTCAAAGGTTGGCATTTTGAATTTGCTGGGCAGCGGGACCTCCATCACTTCTTTAGTTGGCGGCTCTGAGGATCTTAGAGAGGCTTCCCTGTAGAAGGGGTTAGTTTGACCTTTTTTCATCGTCTTCTCAATTTGGTATATTTTTTTAATCCTTTCCTCCAACTCGGTCGATCTTTGCTTGTTGACTCCTATGCTATTTGTGTCTTCCACCTTCTTAGTGAGGTTAGTTTTTTCCTCACTCTCCTTTAGTTCCTCTGTTTTCTTAGGTGGGTTAGGGATAACCTGCTGTTGGTGGGGGACATGCTCTTCCTGACTCTTTTGCTGCAAGAGTAGGTTGAACATATTCTCCATCTTCTCTTGGAAGGCAAGAAATTCCTCCCCGATGACTCCTGAATGTTATGCGGATGTGGAGTGGATGGACTGAGGTGATTCTTTTCCAGCAGCAGGGCTAGAGCTAAAGACGTGAGTGGTTGGCATTATTTGAATGTCGGAGGTCGAGAGCAAGATGAGTACCTCTTAAAAGCAAGTTCCCACACACAACGCCAACTGTTGGAGGATAAAAATTGGTGATGACCTACGACCATCGCTCTCCGACTTTCGATGACCTGAAAAGGATGGAAACACGGCAGGCTTGGATGACCCGGGGTGTACTCTAGGGGATCACTCTGATGCCTAAGTAAGGGAACGCTTCAAAGAGGTTGAATGCAACAAAAAAGTGGGTTAAGAGTGAGTTACCTTGGCTTGTTTGCATCACCCTTCTTTATAGTGGTGAGGTTTGATCCTTGGGGTGATCCGTCATTATGACGCAGGGGCGTGGATCACTGCGAAGGTTCAAAGCTTCAACGTGGATCTCTCCCTTCATTATTGGATTAGAGTTAATTGCTCTTACTAGAGGATTTGACTTGGGTAGTGATTGTTGGGTTTTGACTTCCTTTTATAAGCTGATATATTTAGGGCATGTCAGTTTACATTGTAAAGATCGACTTCCATAAGTTGGTTTTGGTCTTCTTGCATGCATCGTGTTACAATTTACGTAGATGAAACCAATTTATGGAAATTCGGTTTACATAATGAGAATCGACAATCCAAAAGATGATTTTGCTTTGCACGCATGCAACGTCTCACCTAACGTAAAATCAACTTTCAAAAAGTATGTTTTGGTGGTTCTTCTATTTTACAATATAAAGAAGTTCATTCTTGTCATGATTAATCGACGTCTTACACAGACAACCAAAGTAAGCTTGCTAAGGTGAAGGATTTATTCGTTGATTGTATGAAAATTTGAAGATTATTGCTTTATTCTTCGTTTTCTTTCTCACTAATTTCCCTATGAAAAAAATGGATCCTTTATTACTAAGTTAGGAAAATGTCAAATCACACAACCGTAGTTAGAATATATTATTGTAATGGATGCTCTGTAACGACCCTAAAAATAATATGCTTGTAAGTGTAAAAAAAATTAAAAATTAAGTAATTAATTAAATAATATATAAATATATATATATAGGAAAGGATGAAGTTAAGGATCAGATTGAAATTTTCAATTCAATCTGATCTTCAGAGCCCCAGCATCCCTCTCTCTCTCTCTAGATGTTTCACGACGTCTCTCTTTCTCTCTCCCTCCATCCATCTCTCCTTCTATCTCTCCCTATCAATTTTCTTTGCTTTTCCCCGTAAAATTGAAGAACGGAAATCATTCCCGGGTCCTAGTGTAACGACCCGAAGAATAATGGTATTTAAATAATAAAAGAAAGGGAAATGGAAACAAGAACAAAAGGAGGTAGTCGACTTCGTCGATGACATTGCATTTTGGATGGCATAATCCTGAGGAATTTTTCAGCTCCTCGTCAAAGAACACAGGGGACTTGTCAACGAGGGTATATGAGGAGCTCGTTGACAAGGACAGGATTCGTCGACGAGAAAATTCCGAGAGAGAATTTATGGAAACCTGAAATTTGTCGACAAGGGTTTAAGTTCGTCGACGAACTTTCTATAAGACTCGTCGACGAGGTGACGTGGCTCGTCAACGAATTCCGCAGTATAAATAGGGTTAAACGAGAATTTTCAGTCATTTTCTTGCACCGAACCTCTCTCTCTCTCTCTCTCTCTCTCTCTCTCTCTCTCCTCATATAGTTTCTCCTCCTTCTCACTAAGATTTTGGGTCGGATTTCCGCCGGTTCGACGATCTGAAGCCACCACGACGCTCCTAGGAAAGTTTTCTGCAAGTCTGCTGGAGCGGATCGTCGATGGGACTGAGTTGGAAACCATCCCAAATCCAGGGTAAGGCTTTCTACTCAGTATTTGGTTATTTGACAGTTGTAGGAAGTGTTATACACGTAGAAATATTGAACTTTAGTTCTGAGGAATGCTATTTCCAAGGTGTTGAGTTGGGAACCCTGCGGGTGCGGGACAGATTTTCTTAGGGGCCTTTCAAGAATCAGGTAAGGGGATAAACTAAGCTAGTATTTTATGAAAAATATGTATATTGTTATAGCATTTGATTTCAGTAAAATAAATATATTTATATTATATTTGGGAAAATACTGTTAAAAATGATGGTATGTTAATTATGCGGAAAACTTGTTAGCGTGACATGAGTAGAAATTGTTATGAAATACTGTTTTCTGGGAATGTGTTAATGATACAAATTTTTATAATGGAAAACCAGCATAAGGGTCGAGATTTTTATATGTTTTCCGGCGTGCGGGCCATGCTATGTGTATGATTTGCAGCGTATGGGCTGAGCTATGGATATATTTTGCTGGCGTATGGGCCGTGCTATGGATGTGATTTTCCAGCGTACGAGCTGAACTATGTACATAATTTTCTGGCATACGGGCCAAGCTATGGATGTGATTTTCCAGCATACGGGCTGTGCTATGATATGATTTACCGGCGTACGAGCCGAGCTATGGTAAAATGTGAAATACCGGCATACGGGCCGATGATTTTCATGATATACGTATATATGAAAAATGATATCATTGATTTGAAAATTAATGATATGAAATATCCATGTATCATGGTTTCAATATATGTTGTATGATATCAGAACCTGGTTGGCTTGGTCTAGGCTAGCACTTGCACGGTACTGTTGCTATGTGTCCATGATCATCATGATCATGATATTTGTGTTAACGCCGCTATATGGAGTGGTGTGAGATTGGATGGTCGATGTGATTTTTAAGAAGTGTGTGAGTGCCCCTGGTGTACGGACCAGGTCAGGCAGACCCATTAAACTTACAGACTGTACTTTTGACTTGGTAGTGGTAAGCCAGCCATTGTTAGGTCCCGCCTTCGGGCCACACAACCTAGTCATGTGGGGGTAATACATGGCAACAACCAGCTAACCTACCAGGAATGTTTTTTTGTATTATTATTATATGAGATGAAACATGTTTATGAAAATGCAATATGTTCTGCCATGTTTTGATGATATATATGTTTTTCCAGACTTGACATAACAGTTACTGAATATGTTCTGTATGGTATATGTATAATACAGAATACTCATATTACCACACACTGTTATTAATTTATTTCCATTACTGAGAGGTGTCTCATCCCAAAATTTTGTAAACTTTTCACGAGCCCTACATAGGAGAGCGGAAAAAGCCCCGCTGATCTAGTGTTGTTTGTCTACCCTCTTTAAAAGGTAAGTTTTAGTAGGGACAGTTGGATTTTGTGGGAAATGTCCCTAGATCTTGTTTTTGGGATGTATATACTGAAATACAGTGGATATAGTGACTCTGGTATTTATGGTAATGTGATGGATATTTTCGTATTTATAATATTGTGATTATATGTTTCCTGTTGCTTAGGCTTCCGTTATGTGTTCTGATGTATCCCTGATACCCACGGGTCCAGGTGGATTATGATCTGCTGAGTCGAGCTTTGTGATATTGTATTTATTATATAAAAAAATGTGGAAATTAAGTAGGTCGTCACACCCAGATCTGCAAAGATTTGACCAGAAAATTTTCGTCTTATGCATGCCGTAGGCACCACTCTAGAACTAGTGTAAGTGGGCTATATTATGTCAGGTTTTTTAAAATATGTCTGATTTAAATTGATTATTTTATTTAAATCATATCCATATGCTTGGGCTAAATTACACTGCGGGAATTTGATTATATAGAGTTTTTTTTTAGGAATATATTGGAACTAAATTAAACAGTGGGGATTTGATCACATTTTTATTTTAGTTATATCCAATTAAATTTGAGTATGATATTGATTTTATTTAAATTTATATGTAAGTAATATTGAAGTACGTAGATTTGATCATGTCTGTTATTATTTAAATATATTTGAGTTAAATTAAATATGTGGAGGTGATCATACCCGCATTTTTATTAAAGTATACCCGAGTATATTATTATATATTTCTCCGGTAATTTATTGAATTATAAATAACACACAAATCGTGTGACAAGAGTTTAATTTATTTTATTGCATAATTAAGCATGTTGGGATTTTTTTTACGCAATTATATTTATTATGTGTTTTAATGTGAATTTTGCGGTGTATGTTTAATATGTGATTTATTGCAAATATTGATGAGATTGGGAATAACGATGATATTTTTGTACAGATTTTATATTAGGAATATTGATGAGATTATGATATTATTTTAATTTCATAAATTGCAATTATATGTTTTAAGAACCCTAATGGTTGGATGTGGTGATTGCTCGGTACCGTAGTTACAAAGGAATATTAGAGCAGTCACATTGTTGTGGAAGTGTTGGTGGTGGATAGTTAATTTGGCCAGAGTAGAGTTGTACCCACCTGTTTCCAGACCAGGATGTGGTAGGCAAATCGCACTTACAAACATACTGTTTTGATTTAGCTTTGGTCGGTCAACCAAGTTAAGTCCATTCTTCAGACCACACAACCCATCATGGGAGTTAAATATAACATGCATAGGTCAAAAGGAGTTCTTTTGCACATATTTGTGTGTTTACGTGATTATGACCATTTAATAAGCCTGAATGATGTTTTGGAGAAAAGTACGAATATTTAATTATATATGTGATCTGTAGTTTACAAACGCAATTTTTATTAAGGTAAAATTATTATTAAATTATTTATGGACTGAAGCTCATTTTAGCCACACACTAATAATAATCTAGTCTTTACTTACTAAGAGTTGTCTCACCCCAATTTTTATCAAACATTTCAGATACCTTGAAGAGCATAGTTGAAATAAGAGTAGCATAGCGAAAGCGTGAGTGGGCTTAGAAAACACAGTTTAGATTAAATATTAAATTTATTATTCTTGTATATTTTAGAATTTGTAAAGATGAATTAATTTTGATATTGAAGATATTGTTTTAATGAGGTTATTTAGTACTCTGGTATAATGAATTTGAGGTCTTCCGATGTGTAAAATTAATTGCAGGATTGGGTCACTACATGCTCTCTCAATATTGGCCATATTGAAAACCTATTTTTAGTTTTTGTAATGACTTTTGCAAAGTAAAAACCAACTATCCAAAAGACAGTTTTACGTTGCATGCGTGCAACGAACGAACCTAAGGAAAAATCAACTTTCCAAAAGTATATTTTGGTCTATTGTACATTACAAAGAAGTTCATTCTTGTTATGATTGATTGACGTCTAACTTAGGCAACCAAAGCTTGTTTACTAAAGTGACTGAAATTAGAATAGCTTTCCCAAGAGGAGGGTGAATTGGGTTTTAGAAATTTTATTTCCTTTTTCAACTCTTCTATGTTATAACAATAAACACAACCCAAACACAATCACAAAATACGTGTAAATTAATTCAAATCAACCACAATCAAAACAAAATAACCAATCACTTGATTCTTGTAACAATGGCCCTGTAGTAATATGTAATGCTTGCTGGATTTGTATAAGCCCTATGTTAAAATTCACAATCACACTTCTTCCGAATGTTCAGCTTTTAAATAAACTTTCAGTTTAATAAGTTTAGGATGATCAACCAACGTAGTCCCTTTCGATTTCCGCAATCAATGTTGATCAAACCAAAACAAATTATCTTCCAGTCTATTTAACAACCAAACACTCAGAATTTAGAAATTTATAAAGCATCCACACAGTTTGTAAATTTTGCTGAAAAATAAAGAGTAGGGAAGTGAGAGAGAAACACAAGGTTTTACGACGTTCGGCATATACCCAGCCTACGTCCTTGCCTTTGGCAAACCACCAAAGGATTCACTAGGTCAGTTCCTTTGCCAGGCGGAACAACACCGTTTACAACACTCCTTTGTTTAGGCTAGAGCCCGCCTTTCAAATGATATACCCTCGTTCGGTCCAATGATTCAACACTCGAACCGTCAATCAATCTGCTAAAGAGATTTGAAACAAGATGTACAAGAATTGCTCCTAAAAGAGCTGATTAGTATAGTTCAAAACTATATACTCCAATGTAATTCACAATATGAAATTCAGATTGAAGCTTTAGAAGTATTTCATCGTATAATTATTTCAATGGATGAAAGAATTAGTAGTTGTAGCACAATATCAGTGAGTAGAATCAATAAGAACTCAGTAAGCTTTGTGCAAGTTGAGAGCAAGAAAGAGCTTTGAGAATTTGAGAACAATTGAGAGAGATTTTGAATACCGAATTGAATTCTTGGTAATTAATTCAATGATCTTGAGGCTTATTTATAGACTTGAAAAAGTATGTAACTTGACACCCAAGTGACTAGGAGTATTTCCCAAGTTTTCAAAAAGTTTGAGCCCCAAACAATCTCATTTAAAAAATTTTTTCGTTGTGTATTTTAAATTTTGCCGTGTGACAGTTGACTATAAGGTCTTTGGCAATCGCCTGTCAGTGCATTTCACATATAAAATACACAGGCAGTAGGATGGAAATCGCCTATCAACAGTGGGTCAGGCGCCTGTCACTGAATAACTAAGTTTTTAAGGATGAGCAAAAGGGTGACAATTGACTGGCCAAACACAGTCAGTCATCTCAAATTTCACTGATAGTCGCCTGTCAAGATCTAGACAGTTGACTGTCATGTTTCTGTCTGTTCACTTAAAACTTTTTAACAGGGTAGTTGACTGTCCACGTGCAGTCAGTCGCCTATTAAGCAATTTTTTCTTGTTTTAAAATATTTTTGTTCTCTTTTTTCTTTGCTTATTTAAGTTCCAAGACTTAAAACAAGGTTACTACGTCTCTTTGCCTAATGAGCTTCAAAATGAAAATTCATACTTGAATTATATTTCAAGTACTTACAATGTATCTCCTATTAATTCTCTTGACTTTTTATCGTTTTGTCGCTGATCCTTGATCTTTCAATCTTCTTTGAGCTTTCATTATGGATCATTAATTTGATATGAGCCTTACATGTTCCTTGATCCTTGTGAGTCTCTCAAGATCTTTCATTTTAAGGTCTAAGCTTGATTTGATCCTTGATTTTTTACATGAGCTTTCAGAATTGTCATTTTATTATCTGAAGTCCACTTTACCTTCATTAACTGAAATATCACCACTTTGAAGCATATTAGATAGTCTTACTTTGTTATCATCAAAATCAAGAGTCGTGAGCCTAACTAGGCCAATAGCAACAGAATTCTTCGTTGATTGCATGAAGATTTGAAGGTTATTACATCATTCTTCTTTATCTTTCTCACTAGTTTCCCTATGAAAAAGATAGATATTTTATTCCTAAGTTATGAAAGATGCGTCAAATCACACAACCATAGTTATAAGATATTATTATAATGGATGCTCTCTCCTAGCCCATATTAGGGAATTTATTTTTAACTTATTCTACTGCTTTCGCAAAGTCAAATGTAAAATTTATGCAAGTTATAAGCACTTTTAGAAAGTCAGTTTATAAAAACCAAATTGACTACTCATAATTTTCCATAGTTAAAGATTCACTTCATGCAAAATTTATGTTAAACAATTAAACTAAGTTTTCCAAAGTTAGTTTAAATTTCTATGAATAATTGTGACAATTGTTGCATACAAAGGCATGGATGAAGGAGGAGGAAGTGAAATGGGAGCCTCTAGTGGAGATGAGATTGACACCTCTCGTCTGATACGAGATATAGCTCATCAGGTCAAAGAAGAAATGAGGTGAGATTTTGGGGGAACAAGCTATCCACCAGTGCACCAGGGTTGCACCATTGATCATTTTACACGTCTGAAACCCTCATATTTTGAGGGTGGCACCGATCCGATAAAGGATGAGATGTGGATGCAAGAAATGGAGAAAATTTTTGCCGTGTTGAATTGTACCGAGGAGCAGAAGGTCCTCTTTGCCACCTTTAAGCTGGTCGGTGAAGCTGAACGGTGGTGGCATGCGATAAAATTGTTAGAGGAACAGTGGGTGGTACCAATAGAAATGACTTGGGTTCGCTTCAAACAGGTCTTTTATGACCGATATTTTCCTACCACCACTAGAAATGCAAAGGCGGAAGAATTTTTCAACTTGACTCAGGGACGCCTCACTATTCAGCAGTATGCTGCTAGATTCCTGGAGTTGTCTCATTTTGCACCTTCTATGGTTCCAGATGAATATCATAAGGTGAGGTGGTTTGAGAGGGGCCTGAATCAGAGGATCCATGAGCATATAACGTGTCTGCAGATTCGGGATTTCATGGAATTTGTGGAGAAAGCTACGGTGGCATAGTCGAGTCTGCAAAGGGGTATAGAGGCTTTTGAGCAAAGGAAAAGGCCTCCATCTCCAGGATCCCAATCAAATGTCAGGAAAGGGTCATGGAGGGAAGATAGAGATGTTTTGGGCCAGGGGTTAGAGAGGAAGGATCAGGGATGACATGGTGATTCGTCACGTCCCCACTGCCCTAGGTGTAATCAGCGGCATTGGGGGGATTGTCGAGGCAGGAGTGTTATATGCTACAGGTGCAGCAAATAGGGTCACATTGCTCGAGAATGTCGGGAACCGCCAAATAATGCACCAGCTCCGAACCGGAATCAAAACCAAAGAAATAATCCGGTGCCTCGTGGCGGGAGTGGCCCAGCGCACGTCTATGTGTTGGGTACACCTGAGGAGGGCAAACCTAAAGGCCCAGGTAATATGTTTATGTGTAATATATCTATGATTAGTATGTGTATTAATGTTATTTGATTATGTATGATTTGATAATGCATATGTTTGAATTGTTTAAAATTCGTGAGTATGTGTAGTTAACTTTATGATATAGAATGGATGAATAACGAATTTCGTGGACAAAATTCTTTTAAGGAGGGGAGAATGTAGTGACCCGAATAATTATAATATTTAAATAATAGGAGAGAGGGAGGAAATAAAATTTTAAAGGAAAAGAGGCAGCAGGCCTCGTCGACGAAGTTACAATTGGGCTCGTCGACGAGGTGACGTGTCTCGTCGATGAGGAAATACCGAGAGGATGATTTGAGCATCTCTGAATTTCATCGACGAAGGGATAGTTTGTTGACGAGTCTTCTACATGACCTCGTTGACGAGGTGACGTGGCTCGTCGACGAAGGCCACAGTATAAATACAGAAATCTTTCATTTTTGCGCGAAAATTCCTGCATGTTCTCTCTCTCTCACTTGAAATTCGGCCCTACCACCTTCTTTCTTCGATTTCGGGTTGGATTTCCGACAGTTCGACAATCTGAAGCCACCACGACGCTCCTAGAAGAGTTCGCTACAAATCTACTGGAGTGGATCGTCGGTGGAGCTAGTTGGGGATTCATTCCAGATTTAAGTTAAGGCATTTTATGTAAAATTTGGCTTTACCCTAGTTGTAGAAAATATTATATGCGAAGAAATACTGAAGTTTTGTTTCGGGGGATGTGGATTTCAGGGTGTTGAGCGAGGAACCCTGTGGGTGCAGGACTGATCATTTTAAGGGGCTTTTCGGGAATTAGGTAAGGGGAAATATTTTATAATAGCTTTTAAATAATTTCAAATGACTAATTTTTGGGTAAAAATTCCTACATATACAGGTATAGTTTTCTGTAACATGCTGGTATTGGAAAATATTGTTTTAATTATAGATGTATTAAATTGGGAAAATTTGTGTGGTTGAAATCATTTTGACAATTAAATGATTATGAACTCTATGGAATGATGAATTATTGAGATTGTGAACATTGTTTGGCTATAATTCTTGTATGGTTGAACATACTAGATTTGGTTGTGAGCAATGTTTGGATAAAAATACTGAATGGTTGCGTATATTGTTGTAATGGTGTGGTTGTGGATGATTGGTTAATGATCTATGGTGTGGTTCATGTAAATGACGATTTAACGTTGGCAGTGGTATGAGGAGGTCGTTATATCGTACCTGGTATAACTGTTATATAACGTAGGCAGTGGTATGAGGAGGTCGTTATATGGACGTTTATATTGGGAGGTAAACATTGGTAGTGGTATGAGGAGGTTGTTTACCTATTTACCATGAACGAGATGTTTGTTTGTCACCTGTGTGTTTGATTAGTCCTATGTGGACCAGACCTGTGTGGACACTAATGCTGTGTGATTGGATCTTGTGTGGATTGATTATGATATGAGCGTATGCATGAAATTTTGTGAAGCGATTGTGTTGGCTTTGTACGAATGTTAATAAATTAAGTATTTTGGATAAAGTAGATTACTCCACCTGAGGGTTTGCTGAGAAAGGCGAGTACGCTGGTAATTAATTGTGGGTACCAGAGTAGAGGGAAGCCATTTGTATGGGCGAGTGATCTTCCCTATTCTCGGTGACTTTACCTGAATACACAACCCGAGTGCTTACTGAGAAAGGTGAGTGCCCTGGTGTTAGAACTAGAGCAGAGGGAACCTACTTTTATGGGCGAGTGGAATTCCCTATTCTCGAAAACTAGCATTAAAATACTGATGGTTATGGGTATGTGATTGGATGATAAGGACGTTGATCTTGTGTGATTATGGGCATGTTATCTAGTTTTTTTTTAACTGTGTGTACACTTTAGAGGGATATTTTAATTATATTATAAACACTTCAGCCACACACTATTATAAATTATTTCTCCATTACTGAGAAGTGTCTCACCCCGTCATATGTTAAATCTTTTCAGGTTATCCAAGTGATCAAGCTTAGATAGCTCCAGGGCGGGATAGTTTTGTGAGTTTAATATAGCAGATCAGATATGTATTTTTGTTGGTGTTTAATATGTATAAATTCTGGATTTAAAATATGAAGGATTAGGTTGTACTTATTATGGATCAATGTATGTAAATATAGCACTCTCGTATATTCTGTTGAAGATATTTATTAGTTCCGCTGTGTGAATGGTATTATAGATGTGTGTTGGTCTCTTAATGCATCGGGCCCCGCGTGACGAGTCCGAGCTATTACAGTAGGCATAGCCGAACCACGTAAATTTTGTCTCATTTTATTTAATTATCTATTTATTTTCTTACATCTTTTATAACACGTTATCAGCATGAGACTCTAACTAAGTGACATATTTTATAATTCTTATCTAATTTGCGAGACTTTAACCGACTAACATATTTCTATATATTTATACCACCTTAATGGACGGTTTTATTTCTGTTTATTAATACCGCCTTAATGGCCGATTTTATTTATGTACCGCCTATATATATATATATATATATATAGATATATATATATATAAAGTACCAATCTCTAAAAGAGATGGTAAAATAGTCCTCCTGAAGAGGCTATATATATTTAATCTTTAGAAGAGATGATAAGATACACCTCTTAAAGGGGCTAAATCTTTTGTATATATATTTAATCTCCCGAAGAGACAAATCTCTTGAAGAGACAATATATTTAAATTTCTCGTCTACATATTTAATCTCTGGAAGATATAAACCTTTCGAAGAGAGTTTATTTTTAACCTCTCAAAGAGATGCCTCTTGAAGAGGTGAAACGTTTATCCTCTACATGAGATAGTATATTTAACCTCCGAAAGAGGTAGTAAATTATTACCCAATTTAATATTGTAAATAGGAATCATACTCCTGAAGAGTGCAAATTGAGAAAAATAATATAATGTTCCTAAAGAAACATATTTTAGTACCCCGGAAGGGTGGAAATAATATTACATTATTATCTCAATTTCATTTCAATTTTTACATTTTGTTTTCTAAATTACCTTATTATTGTTAATTTATTTACATATCAAATATAAGCAAAAATAAATTTGTTCCACTTACATCAAAGACAACAATTATTTATCATGGATTCTTGATATTGAAATCCATCTAAATATAATGAAATTGGGAAATACTATTTTAAATGGAAATACCGCATCCCTGTAGGATCGCGCAAAAGTCATGATTTTCCTTACGCATGTATATATGATGGTGGGTGGAAGGTGCATAGAGTGGTCGGCTTATTAAGAAAATATTATATGTATTATTATATATATAATCATGCATGAGCTTTAACGTATTTGCCTCCTTTATTTTATATTTAGCTCCCCATGTAATTAATAATTATTTTCTCTCATAATTGTTATCTCTCTAATTAGAAGAAGAATTAAAAATTTAATATCTCACTATTAAAGACCTACTTATCCTATAAAAAAAATTTTATTTACCAAAAGCTTGATATGAATAGTTACACCTGAAGTTGCAAGATTTTAAAACAATCAGTAAATATGTTCAGTTCTATATAAAATTTGCTCGAAGCTAAAACTATGTGATGAAAATATTACTAACGAAAACATGCTTGAAAAGACATTTACTACTTTTCATCCCACTAATATGCTCCTGCAGCAGCAATATAGGGATAAGAAATTTTGTAAATTTTCTGAATTATATCATGTCTTTTTGTTGCTTAGCAAAATAATGAGCTTTTGATAAAATATTACCAAACTCGTCAAACTGGTTCGATTCTATTTCTTGAAGTGAATATGAAAACATTTTGTGGTTGAGGATGAGGTCAAAGGTATGGTCATGGGCATGGTTGTGGCTGTGATGGAAATAATCACTGACATCGAGACATGAGGTTACGATCCGCCAGAAGATGAATAACCCCCAGAAGAGGGATGGCCCCCGAGAAGCGGGATAATCAATGATATCACATTGAAACTACAAATGAAGGTAATAACGAATTTCTTTATATTACTTCAATTATTTATGGGAAGAAACATATTTTAGAAAAATTGACAACTTTATCTTTTGGAATGTATTATCTAAAGATTAAAAGTAGCAGTAAAATCATATAATGTATTGCACCAGAAGTGTAATGACCCAAAGTTATTTACACTTTGGCGTAATCGCCTTGGACATCCTGGAGATGTAATGATCCGTATAATTATTGAAAATTCACATGGTCATCCACTAAAAGAACAAGATTATTTTATCAAATGATTTCATGTGTATTGCTTGCTCTTAAAGGAAATTAATTGTCACTTTAATAAAGCAGTATTCCCTAGATTAGGGGGAGCAAAATCAGTGCCTGAAGCACAATATGAAATCACATAGAATGCCATGAGTTTATCTCATTTAGATTCTTGCACAAATTATAGTGAACTTGAAATTAAAAAAGATTATACATTTGCAAGGGAATGCAAATCAGTTACCAAATTATTTTGCAAATACCAAGGTTATATTAAAATCTCATATACCTGCTGCAAATATTCCAACACGTATTGGTGTCCCTAAAGGACAACAACCAGCTAATACACCTAAGCCGCAAGTTAAACGTGGAAGACTTGTTGGTGCAAAAGATAAAACTCCCAGAAGGAGAAAATTGAAATCTATAAAGACTCCAGAAGAGGTTATAGAGGTGGATAATCCATTCGAAACTCATAAACTCATTTCTTTTGAAAATGAAATTCCTATTATGGAACCTCCTGAAGAGGAATCTCTTAAAGAAAAAACTCCTTATGAAGAGGAATCTTCTGAATAGAAAACTCTTGAAGAGACATCCCTTGAAAAGCGACTGGTACCTGGAAATAATAATGAGATCCTAATTCATTACACTGGAGAAATGTGGGATAGAAATAAAGTTGTTGTCAACAACACATTTGCATATGCAGTAGCTAATAACATTACCATAAATAATAACATTACTAGAAGTAATGAGAATCCTGAACCTAAATCTGTTAATGAATGTCGATATATAAGTGATTGGCCAAAATGGAAAGAAGCTATCACATCATAATTAAACTCTCTATCAAAAAGAGAAGTTTTTGGACCTATAGTCCTAACACCAGAAGATGTCCAGCCCGTTGGATACAAATAGGTATTTAATGAAATTACTCGATATAAAGCAAGGCTTGTGGCACAAGGTTTCTCGCAAAACTCGAAATTGATTATGAGGAGACATATTCTCTCGTAATGGATGTAATCACTTTCAGATTCCTAATTGGGCTAGTAGTCACTGAATGACTAAGCATGCGTCATATGGACTTAGAAACAACATTGATTGTTGGATAGTGAAATTTATATGAACAGTCCCTTAAGGATTTGAATTGCCTGAAGCAAAATCCAGAAATTTATGTTCAATTAAACTCCAACGTTCCTTATATGGATTAAAGCAATCTGGACGCATGTGGTACAATCGATTAAGTACCTTGTGAAAAAAGGATTTATAAAAGATCCAATTTGTCCATGTGTTTTTATTAGAATCCAAATTTGCTATAGTTATTGTTTATGTTGATAATTTGAAAGTAGTTGGAACTCCTAAAGAGCTCACTAAATTACTAATGGTGGAATTTGATATGAAAGATTTGGGAAAGACCCAATATTGTCTTGGCCTATAGATTGAACATGTAAATGGTGAAATTCTTGTTCATCAATCTAAATACACCGAAAAGGTATTGAGGCAATTTATATAGATAAAATTCATCCTTTGGGATCTCCAATGACGGTGTGGTTTTGTTAAGAAAGATCAATTTTGATCTCATGATGAGGGGGAGGAATTACTTAGTCCTAAAGTACCATATTTAAGCCTCATGATGAGGAGGAGGAATTACTTGGTCCTAAAGTATCATATTTAAGTGTTGTTGGCTCTTTGATGTATCCGACAAATTGTACAAGACCCAACATTGCATTTGTTGTAAATTTACTAGCAAGATATAACTCTGCTCCTACTTGGCGACACTGGAATGAAATTAAACACATTCAATGCTATTTGAGAGTAAAGCAAATGATTACAGCAATATCCTCCAATCATTTTGAAATACTAGCTATCCATGAGGCTAGTAGAGAATACGTGATCAATAATTTCTCATATCCAAGCAAATGTGGTCTTCAATCAATCAAGGGTATTCCAATAGTTTTATATGAAGACAATGCTACATGTATAACTTAACTAAGAGGAGGATACATAAAGGGTGACCGAACAAAGCATATCTCTCCAAAATTCTTCTATACACATGAACTCTAGAATAATGGTGATATAGATATTCAACAAATCTGATCAAGTGATAATCGAGCAGATTTGTTCACCAAAACTTTGTCTACTACAACATTTAAGAAATTGATTCATCTCATCGGAATGAGACATCTTAAAGATCTTAACAAAAGGAGTTAATATATGGGTGACATCCAAGGGAGAGTGTTATGAAATATAGGTGGATGTCCCCTATGTTAACTGTGAAGCTGTCCTATATATCGACACTAATTCATGTCCCCATGAACCTGCCCCATATGTCTGCACTAATTATATTCCCATGTGAACCTACCTTATATGTTTGCACTAATAAAGTCAGGATGAGCTAACTTGTGAAGACTATAAAAACCTCCTCCCACATAGCCAATGTAAGGAAGAAAAGTGGAGTAGATAAAAGAGAAGAGATATATATTATACAAGGCTTGTTCCGATATTTAGTACTAGATCGATTCCAAATCATCTTATAATTCCGCCTGTGATAGTGAAGTTTTTGATCCCATCTGCCCGTAGAGTAGGCATAGCCGAACCACGTAAATTTATGTCTCGTCTTATTTAATTTTATATTTATTTTCTTACATCTTTTATAACAACTCAAGGTATAGTTGTGGTTCTCTATTTTGTATTTTTATTTTTTATAGTAAAAATTAAATTATAAAAAAATGTTTATTTATCTTGTAGTTTTTCATTTCTGTTGCCAATTTTTAGTTATTTGTCAAAAAATTAAAAATTATAATTTTAGCTAAAAATTTTAATATCCATAAATAGTTTTTAAATTAAATTATTCATTTTATACACTTTTAAATTAAAGTCAAAATTAAGTCATCATATGAATTTAAATATAATTAAAAAAAATACATAAATATCAAAAATAGTAATAAAGTCAATGACAAAATATTTTCATTTTTTTTTCAATTATCATGTCCAATAAAATTTTTATTGTAAAGTGAAATTTGAAAGTAGAATAAATAAATAAAATAATTATAATAAGTTTTATTTTTATTATAGTAAATTTTTCAATGTGTATTATTTGTAATTTTATTATTTTAATGATATTTCTATAATATTATTTGATTTAAAGATGAAAAATAGTATGTTTAATTAAGTTTTTAATTTGTATTAGTTTTATAATTGTTAACCAAAGAGGTTGCTTGGTTCTAGCATTTATTTTTTATTTCTAATTTTTAGTTTTCGTTTTTCGAATTTTTATAGTAATACCAAATAGCACCTAAGTGATAAGATTGAGTCTTTTTTTTTACAAAAATATTAATATTTAAATAAAAAATATAATTGTATCATCGTAGGAGAATTATTTACAAATTTGTGTTAAAGTGAACCTTATTTATGGAAAGTCAGTTCTTACAACGTGTTGACTTTAGTGTAATCCCAACAGGGGAGGGGGTGAATTGGATATTTAAAAATTTTCTTCCTAGGTCAACTAACCAGCAATAGTATTTCACAAACCTAGAGTCAATTTAGAGCATGTATGAAATAAATAGATAGATGCAACTGCAATTAGTTTGCTCTAGATAAATTTAAATAAGCAAGCACAATATAGTAGAGCAGATAAAGTAAAGATGACATCAAATATATTATCGAGGTTCGACAAATGTGCCTACGTCCTTGCCTCTAGCTCGCAAGCCCAAGGATTCCACTAAAGCTCACTTTCGGGTGGAACGACACCAAATACAATACCCTTTCCTTACTGGGCAAGGGAAACCCTAGGTCAAATTAACAGGGCTAACCCCAACCTTTACAATCAATCCTTACGGGCTAGATCAACATCCCCTCAGGCCACACTTGGAATACAACAGATAAACAATATAAGTTTTTGTGTACAATATCAATGCTTCTCCAATAAGTAAATTTGTATCAATATAATCAATGCACTTCAATATGATAGGAATTATAAGCTGAATGAAGTATAATATAACAACTCTTAAGATAATATCAATATAACAAGTAATATGTGAGAGGAGTAATGAGAGATTCTTTGAAACAATATATATATATATATATATATATATATATATTTATCACAAATATGGTTTCAAAGATTTAAAGAACATAATTAGATATCTCAAAAATAATTTTTCAAGTATTAAGCATAAGAGATATTTGAGTCTCTAGCTTGTATAAAAATTATTTTTCAATTTACAATACAAGCTCTTGAATCTTTGCAATAATAATGCAAAGATGCACAAGCCCTAGAGTGTTTTTTAAAAAAAACTTATGAAAAAAATCACAAGGGAAAACTCAAGCTTACTCTCAATGAAAATCAATATCAATCAAGGAATATGAAATGAAAGTGTAAGCTTATACCAATAGTATGGATGATCTCAAGATACTCTTACCAAAGTAATTTTTGCAAGAGGAATGTGTAAAAGTGGGAATTTGTAAGCTTGAATGGAAGAGAGAATAAAATAACTCAAGAAATTTCAGAGGTTTTTTTGACTAATCAAAGTGTTAATTACTTGCTAATTCCTCCAAATGAAAGGGTATATATAACCTTTTAGAAAAATATAACCGTTGGGAACATAGAAGGCATTTCAAAAAGTATGTTTTGGTGGTTCTTCTATTTTACAGTATAAAGAAGTTCATTCTTGTGAGGATTAATCGACGTCTTACCAAGACAACCAAAGTAAGCTTACTAAGGTGAAGGATTTCTTCGTTGATTGTATGATAATTTGAAGATTATTGCTTTATTCTTTGTTTTCTTTCTCACTAATTTCCCTATGAAAAAAAATGGATCCTTTATTACTAAGTTAGGAAAATGTCAAATCACACAGTCGTAGTTAGAATATATTATTGTAATGGATGCTCTCTCAATATCACCCATATTGAAAATCTATTTTTAGTTTTTGTAATGACTTTCGTAAAGTAAAAACCAACTATCCAAAAGACAGTTTTACGTTGCATGTGTGCAACGAACGAACCTAACAAAAAATCAACTTTCCAAAAGTATATTTTGGTCTATTATACATTACAAAGAAGTTCATTCTTGTCATGATTGGTTGACGTCTAACTTAGGCAACCAAAGCTAGCTTACTAAGGTGACATAATTCATCGTTGATTGCACAAAGATTCGAAGGTTATTACATCATTCTTCTTTATCTTTCTCACTAGTTTCCCTATGAAAAAGATAGATCTTTTATTCCTAAGTTATGAAAGATACGTCAAATCACACAACCATAGTTATAAGATATTATTGTAATGGATGCTCTCTCCTAGCCCATGTTTGGGAATTTATTTTTAACTTATTCCTTTGGCTTTCGCAAAGTCGAATGTAAAATTTATGCAAGCTATAAGCACTTTTAGAAAGTCAGTTTATAAAAACTAAATGGACTACTCATAATTTTCCATAGCTAAAGCTTCACTTCATGCAAAATTTATGTTAAACAATTAAACTAAGTTTTCAAAAGTTTGTTTAAATTTCTATGAATAATTGTGAGAACTATTGCATACAAATTTTAGTGGACGCTTCATTGACTTTGTGTAAAAAAATTTCACTTTATCCCCACGATTTGAGAAATATATATAATAGTATTTAATGATAGTTAAAAGGGGGTTATCTTTTTCATACAAAGGTCCACATCAATTAACCAAATTTCAAAAGTTGGTTTGTATTTCACATTAAATTTTATATATTCAAGACTTCCATATGGAGAAGAAACCGTCAATGATCAATAAAACACACTTTTAGAATTTTTTTCAGAGTGATCACTTGTAACCTTGGAAGCATAGGGATGATTGAACCATGCTGCAAGAGTTTGGTTTTTAAGTTTATTGATTATTCATATCATGTGGTTGGCAATCTATCTATTTGCCCAATTATATAGCTAGTAAATATTTGTTGCAATTAAAAAAAATGAATAAGAAGTCAAATTCTTCAAAGCATGACCGTAATATATATTTTATAGCATTTTCAGAATACCATGATATACAGACTTCAGAACCATAACATTCAGATATTTCAGTTATTTAGATATTTCAATTTATTCAAATATACAGTTTTCATTATACCATGATATATAGATTATAGAACCATGATGTATAGATATTACAGAACCATAACATGAAGATATTTCAGTTTATACAGATTAGTTTATTACAACGTTATGGTTAACATAGTTTCACAGAATCATGGTTATTACAGTTGAACAGAATCATGGTAAAACAGTAAGATATTGTTGGAAATGGCTCAAAACGCCAATAGATATATTAAACAGTATAATATATTATCATACCCTGATGGGACAGTTCAGATTTCAGAGCACGGTATCGTAGCTATTCAGATCAGAATGCAACCACATATCTAAGATAATGTGTGGATTATATGAGTAGTCGACCGTGCCTTGGGAGAGATTGCAGGCTCCCCAGTAGTATGGGTTGAGGCGGCCGGTCTGATGACAGAGGTTTCAGTTGACTTATCCTAGTAGGCCAATCAGTGTTAAGTCCCACCTACGGGCCGCACAACCCTGTCATGACGGGTTAAATCATGACATACAACCATCTAGGGAAATTTTCATAGTTATATATATATATAGATTTACAGAAAAATAGCAGATATATATTTATAATTACTAAAGTATGATCAAATAGAAAGTTTAGAATCAGTTGTATTTTAAGCCACATAGGTGTGAGTTATACTGTGTATTAGTTTACATGGTATCTTAGTTTCAGTTATTTATCAGTATATTATTCATGTAAACTCAGTTGCCACACACTGGTAATAGAATATTTCGTCTTACGGAGAGTTGTCTCATCTAGTCATTTAAAATATTTCAGGTGATCCAGTTAGACGAGCAGATCAGGCTCGGTGATAGAGAGGTCGTTTAAACTACCCTGTTTGTAGGGTAAGTGTTGGCTAGGAGATACATTTTTGTGTAGATCCTAAATGTTCTAGTGGAAAATACTGAAGGGATGTGTATATATATATATATATATATATATATATTGGAAAAATACTGAGTTCTGGTATTGTAATTATGGTTTTAAGATTTTATGTTTTCCGCTGCATAGGATGTTATAGTGGTTTTTATCAGAGGTATCAGAGTAATAAGATTTTACAGTAAAAAAAAACGGCATGGATTTTTGGGTTGGTACATAAAGTGTACTACTTGGTGCCCTAAATGGATCATGAAATGTCTGCATTAGGGTATATGACCACTGCGATTGCAAAGTAGAAGTCTTAGGGTGCTAGAGGGACAAATATATGTAGGTATAACATGCACTGCAGCCTACACTGGATCATTGATGAGACCCTAAAATGCACTATTTTAGGTCCCCATTTACCTTTGTTTTGTCTTCTTTTATCTTGTATATACCTTTTGTTAGCATAGTTCAGAGTTATGCAAGGTTTGTTCGTGTTTCAGGAAAAACAAGTTAAACCGAGGAGTTAAGCATTACAAGAAGCCAACGGAGTAATTGGAAAGCTTAAGGCTTAAAGTAGTTTCTCAGCCAAGCCCCTAGAGCTTCGACACACATCAAAAGAGAAGAAGACTCTGTTCAACCATGAAGTGCGATCATCAATACAAGGGGCGACCAGGTTATAAGCTGCAGACTCCAAGGTTCAGATTGAAGAAGAAATGCAGCAAGGTTTGACCAAGTGATCGATCAAGTGACCCTCAGGGGCAACCAAGTCAAGTTCTTGAAGCCGAACTGAAATTAAGATCCTATAAGTCTCAGCCAGCTAGATTTTGTGGCGCGACTAGGTCGAAGATGTTGAAGTTTGAATTCTTGATTTCTCGCAAGCCTCGACCAGGACACGACTAGGGGAAAGGATGGGTGCGACTTGGTCGACAACGACAATCTTCTGCGCGTAATTTGGTGCAAACTTTCCTATTTTGAAATTCAAATCTTGTAAACCCTAATGGGTATAAATATTAGCTTCAAATATGTTCTTAGGGTTCCTTTTTGGCCTCTTTTGGGTTAGTGCAAACCTAAAATGTCATTGAAAGCCACAGTAGATTAGATTTACATGCTTTTGATTTAAATTCCCATATTGGTTCTCAATTGTATGCTTGATTGTTAGTGATAGACTATTAAGTTTGCAATTGAAGCCATCTTTTACTAGCTTTCCTTTACATGCTTTCATTTAAATACCTTGCACTTTACTTGCTTTGATTTCAATATCATGCTTTTACTTTTATGAACCTTTAATGCTTGGATTATGATAAAGTCGTGTCACACCCATAACCCGAGAATGGGCCCCAGGGGCGATTTAGTAACCTAACATGTTCCTGTATTATTCAAACACACATGATACTATACAATGAAAGGGTTTGACCCCGTGGGGTTCCCGTACACCCTAATCACATTTACCAACACAGTTACGCAACGGAAAATAGTCAAACTATAATAACATGCCATACCATACCAGAATCTATACTACCCAACATCCTGGTCCCATAATACAAAACAAAGCCCCGGGTGTCTACAAAACCCAGCACGACAACCGAGCCTTAATCCAGTACTTACGCTAGTACTAAACGCAACCAGACCGACAACCACGATCCCAATGCTAGGACGCTAGTTCCGGCTACTCGAGGGACCTGAAAACATGTACGTACGATAGGGGTGAAACACCTTTCAGTAAGGAAGAATCAGGTTATATCAGTGTGTGGCATATGAGTGTTATTTTAAAATAAAACATAATACAATTCCATTTTTTTCTCAATGCAGTTACAGTATAATCACAATATAGTTCCAGTATATCTCACAAACACATGATTCATATCCAGTGTTGTCACACTCTTTGGCATGAAGCCGGTCTGCATTACATGGCGTCCCCGACATATAACGCAGCCCCAAGCTCCCATGGGTTGTCAGTACGATATCTGGTGAATCCACATCCTTCGGTAATCAACCGGTATAGAAAGTGATATTTCACACCTTTTGCCTACGATATTATACCGGCTCGTCTCCACATCTAAGCCTTCCAGGATAAGCCGACACGCTTCGACTATCATCAACGTTCAACCTTATTTCGACTCGACATTTTCACAAAACCTGGAACATTTTGGGAACTCACGTCCCTATAACTCATTTCAACATATCATAGCCTACGGTACACAACCAGTTCGGCCTTTCACAAACTTGGAACATTTTCAATAAAATAGTTCATTCCACACTTGCTAAATACGTAAATTATGATTTCAAGAATATAGTTTAAAAACAAGTCAAGGTGCGGCCATCCCCATACAATATACTCACAATATATATATATATATAATGTTTTCCTACAAAACCAGGGATGCAACCCTAACCCCACCTTTTCCCAAAAACTATAACTCGAAAACCCCGTTATTTTACCCATCAGATTTTCCCAAATAGGTAGCCAAATTGTTCATATAATCATAAACAATAGTTTTAGCGATTTCGATTTCAAAAATAACTGATATAAACAGCAACCCCTTACCTTAACCCAAAAATCAAAACCCGAACTCTACGGCTCTTAAACAGCGAACTGAGTTTCCAAAACCTATAAATCACAGTACAATGCATACTTACAAGTCCCTTCTCCACAGATCTACTTAAAACAAAAATGAAAACCGAGCCTTACCTCGATTTTGGGTCAAAACCTGAAAATCCTCAAAACGAAGATTCGTTCCGTAAATCTTGAAGAGAATCCTTCCCTGATCCCCATAGTAACGTTAGATCGTCGATTCTAACAACGAACGACGAAGAAATCTAGAGAGAGAGAGTGTTCCCGCTGGTTCTAGAGAGAGAGAGAGAGAGTTTTGACTTTCTTAGCCAAAAAGCAATGAAATGAAATATTTATAGAGCCTTTGAATCGACCAACCTCGTCGATGAGGTGGCATCTTCGTCAACGAGTCAACAAAGGGAGTTTGTCGACGTAGCAGTGGCCTCGTTGATGAGCTTGAAATTTTTGGATTTCCCAAAACCCTTGGCTTCTCTTTATCGATGAGCCTCTGCATTTCTTCATCGAACAATAGAAGGGCCTTCATCGATGAAACTCTGGCTTCGTCGATGAAGCCTGCTCAATTTACCATTTTACCCTTTTCTTATTTATTTATTCCATCTCTCACGGATCGGGTTCTTACAACCTCCTCTCCTTATAAAAATTTCATCCTCGATATTTGTAATCCCTCATTTACTAACTCACCCACATAACCTAATATGCACACTCAACTTTAGGAAGAGCCGGCGGCCACAATACATACATGCCTTTGCTTATGGCAGAGGAATACTGTGGTTACATACATAAATCGTCTCGGGAGTTCACAATAACACACACTCCCAGAGATTAACCACTTATCACAACACAATAGTAGAGTAATACACACATACTCATTGATTCTACTATCAAAACCACAACTCAGAACAATTGTCGATACTTTCGGCGTATCTCCTCTTCCAATTCCTAAGAAGCTTCCTCAACCTCGTGATTCCGCCACAATATTTTCACTAATGGTATGTCCTTGGTATGTAGCTTTTGAACTTTATGGTCCATAACCTGGATGGGTACCTCCTCATACGCTAAAGCATCCCCAACTTCTAAGTTCTCGTAACTAACAACATGCGACGGATTAGGCACATACCTCCTCAACATGGATACGTGAAATACGTCATGGATTCTCGAGAGCGCTGGGGGTAGTGCAATCCTATAGGCTATTGGACCCACTCGCTGAAGAACTTTGAATGGTCTGATATACCTCAGGCTCAGCTTTCCCTTCTTCCTGAATCTCATCACCTCTTTAGTCGGAGCGATCCTCAGGAATATCTTACCCCCCACCTCAAACTCCAACTCACGGCGGTGATTATCTATGTAACTCTTCTGCCGACTCTGAGCTAATTTAATCCTATCCCGAATCAAACCCACCTTCTCAGACGTCTGCTGCACGAGTTCAGGTCCTAACACTTGACGTTCACAAACCTCATCCCAATACAGAGGAGACCGACACCTCCGACCATATAGAGCCTCGAACGGTGCCATCCTGATACTAGCCTGGAAGCTATGGTTATAGGCAAACTCTACTAATGGTAGAAACTACATCCAACTTCCAACGAAGTCTAACATGCAAGCCCGTAACATATCCTCCAAGATTTGTATTATTCTCTTCGATTGTCCATCAGTTTGGGGGTGGAACGTTGTACTGAAAGTAAGCTTCGTCCTTAGTGTTTCCTATAAGCTCTTCCAGAAATGAGAGGTAAACCTCGAGTCTCGATCTGACATAATGGACACTAGTACCCTGTGCATTCTAACTATCTCATGCACGTACAAGTCTACTAGCTTACTCAAAGGGTAGCTAACCTTCATTGACATAAAGTGAGCGAATTTCGTCAACTTGTCCACGATTACCCAAATGACATTCTGACCATGAAGTGCTGGTGACAATCTGGTCACAAAGTCCATGGAAATATGCTCCAATTTCCATTACGGAATAACTAAGGGCTATAACGGCCCTTCTGGCCTCTGATGTTCAACTTTCACCTACTGAGACGTTAGACACTACTCCATGAACTAAGCAATCTCCCTTTTCATACCACTCCACTAGAAGGTCCCGCGCAAATCCCGGTACATTTTCGTGCTACCAGGATGTACCGTGTATAAAGAACGATGCATTTCCTCCAGAATCGTCCATCTGATCTCGTCATCGTTTGGAACACACAGCTTGGTTCTAAACCTCAACACCCCCCCTTATAGATGTTAAAATCCGTAGCCAACCCCTACTGCACTTTCCCCACAGTCTAAACTAACTTCGCATCACTAGCCTGCACGGCTTTAATACGCTTAAACAAAGTTGGCTGGATCACCAAGCTAGCAATGAAAGCCTGATGATCTCCGGCCACCAACTCTATGCCAAGGCTTTCCAGATCTCGTCTGATATGATGCTAAGCTACAACTACAGATACTGCAGCATATTCTGACTTCCGACTCAACGCATCAGCTACCACGTTGGCTTTCCCTGGGTGATAACTGATGGTGCAATCGTAGTCCTTGATAATCTCAAGCCACCTTCCTTACCTCATGTTCAACTCCTTCTGTGTGAAAAAGTACTTGAGGCTCTTGTGATTAGTGAAAATCTCACACTATACACCATACAGGTAGTGTCGCCAGATCTTCAGTACATAAACTACAGTAGCCAATTCCAAATCATGCGTAGGGTAATTCTTCTCGTATTCCTTAAGTTTATGAGAAGCATTAGCTATTACCTTACCCTGTTGCATAAGCACACATCCCAAACCCTTTAGAGACGCGTCGCTATAGATCATAGAATCACCATCTCCAGAAGGAATGGTTAAGACCGGAGCAGTAACTAGTCGGCACTTCAAATCCTGAAAACACTGCTCGCAATCATTGGTCCAATCAAACTTCACCCCTTCCTGGTCAATCATGTCAAAGGCCCAGACAACTTAGAAAATCCCTCCACGAATCAACGATAATAACCCGTTAGTCCTAGGAAACTCTGAACCTCCTATACACTCTTCCATCTCACCCAGTCAACCACAACTTCAATCTTGCTAGGATCAACTGAGATACCGCCTTTAGACACCACATGACCTAAAAATGCTACCTAATTCAACCAGAACTCACATTTCTTTAGCTTGGCATACTATTTCCTCTCTTGCAGAATCTATAGCACCAACCTCAGATGGTTTTCATGCTTTTTCGGACTCCTCGAGTATACCAGAATGTTATCGATAAACACTACTACAAACTGATCCAGGTACTCATGGAAAACCCTATTCATCAGATCCATGAACACTGCTGGAGCATTCATCAACCCAAAAGGCATGACTAAGAACTCGTAGTGGTTGTATCTGGTTCGAAAAGCAATCTTCGCAACAGCCTCAGATCTAACCCTCACTTGATGATACCCTGACCGTAGGTCGATCTTCGAAAAGACCTGCGTCCCCTGTAACTGGTCAAAGAGATCATTGATACGAGGCAACGGGTAACAATTATTTACAGTCACCTTGTTGATCTCATGGTAATTAATGCACATGCGCATTGACCCATCCTTCTTCTTCACGAACAAAACTAGAGCTCCCCAGGGCGAAACACTAGGTCGGATAAAGCTCTTGTCCAGTAATTCCTGCAACTGCTCCTTCAACTCCTGAAGTTATGTTGGAGCCATCTGGTACAGAGCTTTAGAAATTGGTGCCTTGCCAGGCAACAACTCTATCGCAAACTCCACCTCACGATCTAGAGGAAAACTAGGTAAGTCTTCTGGGAACACATCCGGGAACTCGTTAACTGTTCGAATATCTTTGAGCTTCAACTCATCCCGTGGTGGTTCCTTCATGCTAGCTAGGTACCTTTGACATCCATCTAAGAGTAACCTCCTCGCCTGCAATGCCGATAGATTCTGTGGCGTCGAATGCACACACGATCCTATAAACTCATACTTATGCTCTCCAGGAGGTCTGAACACTACTACCTTTCTAGGACATTTGATCACGACATAACTAGAGGATAACCAATTCATTCCCAGTATGACATCGAACTAGACATGTCATATAACACAAGATTCACCGGTAGCAGCCTTCCCTGAATTTCCACTAGCCAATCTCCTAACATCCTCCTACAAGACGTTACACTCCTAGATGGTGTAGCTATAGACAACTCTTCATTCATGACTTGGGTCTCAACCCCACACAGTTTTACAAAATTAGTAGATATAAAGGAGTGGGTCGCACCCGAATCAAATAAAACCTTAGCTCTATTTGAAAGCAATATCATAGTACCTGTCACCACATTCCCAGCATGCTCAGCATCTGCTGGAGTAAGTGAGTATACCCTTGCCGAAGTTGTGTTCTCTTGATAAGTTCCTTGGAAAACCTGATTACTATCCTAATTCTGACTTGAAGCGGGCGTACCCCTCTTTGGCGTGTGACAATCCTGAGCCATACAACCTGATTGGCCACAGTTGTAGCAATTACCCCCAAACGGCTGACATTCACCGTCATGCTGTCTATGGCACCTGACATAACGCTCCCGATATTGGTCCCCCTGCGAACCCTGCCATTCCAAACTCTAGCGACTTCTGGTACTATAGTTCCTCTTCTTCCATTTCCCCTGGAGAGAACCAGACCGAGAACCAAAAGGCACTAGTCTTTTCTTTGGTTCCTAACCCACCTTATCCTCCCGGATGCCGATCTCGATCACAATGGCCTTATCCACCAAAATTGAAAAATCACGGATCTGAAGCATACCCACTAATCAGCAAATGTCCTTCCTCAGGACCTTCTTGAACCTCCGAGTCTTCTTGTACTCGTTCGAGATCAAGCATGGCGCGAAACGGGATAACTCTATATATCGAGCCGTATACCTCTGCACCATCATATCTTCCCATGTCAGAGCAGAGAACTCATTTGCCTTAGCATTGCGTGTGGAGGCTGGGAAGTATCTTTCAAAGAACACTTCCTTAAAGCGGTTCTATGTCATCTCTATTGGACCGACTCTCTTCTTCTCCAGCAGAATCACCGCAATCCACCATCACCCAGCCTCCCTAGATAGCTAGAAGGCAACATAGAGGATTCTCTGCTTATTTGTGAAGTGTAGGACCTCCAGAATCCTTTCGGTCTTCTCGACCTAGTCCTCTGCTATCATTGGATCGGGTCCTCCTGAAAACATCAGAGGGTGCATATGTGTGAACCTCTTGATGGTACACCCCACATCGGTAGGAGAACGTTCACGTCTCCTAACACTTTGCTCGATCTCCCGCATAACCTACCTTGTCAACCCTTGAGGCACTGAAGGAGACTCATCGCTTGCAGTCCCCTCGGAGCCACTACCCAAGTTGTTATCCTTGGGCTCCATTCTAAAAAATACGATAGGAATCTATTAGCACTCCTACGTCACATACAGTTAACGCAATCATTTACAACTAATCATGTTAACTACCAATCACACTAACACGAAACCATCAGTGGTTTGGCATGATTTTACTAAAATCATCATTTCAGGAAAAACGTAGAACACTACCAACGAGTCCCTATCTAGCAACAAAACAACCCTCGACCTATTCTATCCATTTCCTACATCCTATACTTTGGTATGTACACATAGCTACGCCTAACCAAGTCAACAAGACCTAGCAACCTGGTTAGTTCTGATACCAAGCTATCACACTCCGAACCCGGGAATGGTTCCTAGGGGTGATTTAGTAACCTAACTTGTCCCTATATCATTCAAACACACATGATACTATACAATGAAAGGGTCTAACCCCGTGGGGTTCCCGTACACCCTAATCACATTTACCAACACAGTTACGCAGTAGAAAATAGTCAAACTATAATAACATGCCATACCATACCAGAGTCTATACAACCTAACATCCAGGTTCCATAATACAAAACAAAGCCTTCGGTGTCTACAAAACCCAGCATGACAACCTGACCTTAATCCAGTACTTACGTTAGTACTTAACGTAGCTAGACCGACAACTACGCTCCTAACACTAGGATGCTATTTTCGGCTACTCGGGGGACCTGAAAACATGTACGTACGATAGGGGTGAGAAACCTTTCAGTACGGAAGAATCAAGTTATAACAGTGTGTGGCATATAAGTGTTATTTTAAAATAAAACTTAACACAATTCCAGTATTTTCTCAATGCAGTTATAGTATAATCACAATATAGTTCCAGTATATCTCATAAACACGTGATTTATATCCAGTGTCGTCACACTCTTCGGCACGAAGCTGGTCCACATTACACGGCGTCCTCGACATATGGCGCAGCCCTAGACTCCCATGGGTTCCCTGTACGATATCTGGTGAACCTACACTCTTCAGTAATCAACCGGTATAGAAAGTGATATTTCACACCTTCCACCTGCGGTATTATACCGACCCGTCTCCACATCTAAGCCTTCGAGGATAAGCCGACGCGCTTTGACTATCATCAACGTTTGACCTTATTCCGACTCAGCATTTTCACAAAACTTAGAACATTTTTGGACCTCACGTCCCTATAACTCATTTCAACATATCATAGCCTATGGTACACAATCGGTTCAGCCTTTCACAAACCTGGAACATTTTCAAAAAAATAGTTCATTCCACACTTATTTGGTAAGTACGTAAATTATGATTTCAAGAATACAGTTTAAAAAGAAGTCAAGTTGCGGCCATCCCTATACAATATACTCACAATATATACATACGATTTTCCAACGAAACCAGGTGTGCAACCCAAACCCCCCTTTTTTCTAAAAACTGTAACTCGAAAATGTCGTAAGTTTACTCGTTAGATTTTCCCGAATAAGTAGCCAAATCGTACATATAATCGTAAACAACAATTTCAGCGATTTTGATTTCAAAAATAACTGATATAAACAGAAACCCTTACGTTAACCCGAAAATCAAAACCCGAACTCTATGACTCCTAAACTGCGAACCGAGTTTCCAAAACCTATAAATCACAGTACAATACATACTTACAATTCCCTTCTCCATAGATCTACTAAAATAGAAATGAAAACTGAGCCTTACCTCGATTTTGGGTCAAAACCCGAAAATCCTTGAAATGAAGATCCGTTCCACAAATTGCAAAGAGAATCCTTCCCTAATCCCCGCAGTAACACCAGATCGTCGATTCTAACGACGAACGTAGAAGAAATCTAGAGAGAGAGAGTGTTCCTGCTAGTTCTAAAGAGAGAGGGAGAGAGTTTTGGATTTCTTAGCCAAGAAGCAATGAAATGGGATATTTATAGAGCCTTTGACTTAGACAACCTCGTTGACGAGGCAGTGTCTTCATCGACGAGTCAACAAAGGGAGTTCGTCAACATAGCAGTGGCCTCATCGACGAGCTTGATATTTTCAAATTTCCTAAAAGCTCTAGGATTCTTCTCGTCGACGAGCCTCTGCATTTCATCGTCGAACAATAGAAGGGCCTTCATCGACGAAACTTTGGCTTCGTCGATGAAGCCAGCTTAATTTACCATTTTACCTTTTTCTTATTTATTTATTCCATATCTCACGGATCGGGTTCTTATAGATAGGATAACACTACTATCGATTCAGTCAATTATATGTAGTAGGCTATGGATACCAAATAGGTTCTCGTGATCATTGTATAAGGTATACTTCGGTTCCTGATCATGCTCCGGACGATTGGTGCACCCTTGCTACCCTATGCCATCAAATGGCTCCTTTCACTGTCTAGCCTAATATGGATAGCTGATCGAACGTAGTTTACACACACGACAGTCTAAGTCGGATTCATAAACTAAGCACTGCTTTATAGGAGTAGAGTTAATATAGAATTTACATGCTTTCAATAGATTGTTAGGAAACCCTATAAAAATCTCTCCTTTTTACTTTCTTTTACACAAGACTATAGTAAACTAGATTAGAAGTGGTGAATAACTACACCCGAGTCCCTGTGGATCGATACCCAACTTACTCACTGTTCTACTGAACTTGGAGTAGTTAGGTTATACATTTTATTTTTGGTAGTTGAGGACCCAAGCCTTTGCTAGATGAAAGCCTACCAAATTTTGGCGTTGTTTCCGGGGACTAGGTTATGGTTATAAGCCAATTTCTAGTTTAGCGTGTTATTTCTTTGTTTTTCTTTGTTTTATTTTATTTTTGTTTTTGTTTTATATATTGAAGTCTTGATTGTGTGCTATAATTGTGTATGTTGGGTTTGCGTTCTTTGGATCATAAGATAGTGCCTATAGACCTTAAGATTGAGAGATCTAGTAGGTCCATTAGAAAACCCATCTTGAATCCTGAGTTTGCGGAGTCATCCGAACCCAAAGTTATGATCGAACGTAATTTGGTTCCCACTACTCAAAATCTAGAACCCCAAGCTCCCCACCAGCCTGTGGTGGATGAGCAACGTCTTAGGCCTCTTAGGGACTACTTTGTACCCAACACCTACACCTCGCTGTCTTGCATCCAATATCCAGATGTTGAGGCAGCGCAATTTGAGATCAAGACTTCCATCATCTCGATTCTATGGGAATTCAAAGGAAAATTTTTGTAAGCATTTAGATGAGCTTCTCGAGATCTGTTCCACCATCCAATCGAATACATAATTTCGATGATGATGCCCTTCGCTTAACTCTTTTCCCGTTCTCTTTGAAAGAAAAAGCCAAATATTAGCTAACGTCCATAGAGCCAAACTCGGTGACCAACTGGGCCACTATGCAACATGAGTTCTTGAAGAAGTACTTCCCAATTGGGAAGACTATCCAGCTTAGGAGAGCCATCACTAGTTTCTCACAATTGGATGGGGAACTATTCTTTGAGACCTAGAAGCGTTTTAGGGACGTCTTACATAAATGCCCTCACCATCAGGTCCCTAAGTGACAGTGGGTTCAGACCTTTTATGAAGGGTTAGCTGAGCGAGATAGGTCAATGATAGATGAATCTTGTGGAGGTAATTTCCTTACTAAAAATGAGAATGAGGCTTGGGCTCTCTTTGAGAACCTCATCGAAAATTCTCAACAGCATGTAGTTGCTGTTTGTAGACCTTCCAAACCTTCATCGTCCAACTCTGAGGGAGTCTATGAGTTAGCCATAGGACATGACCTAGTGCCCACACTGCACACCATAGTTCAAAACCTCAATCAGTTCTTGTCCTTAGGACAACAACCACAATCAGCAGCATTGATTGTCCCTATGTGCCTTCTTATCCTGATTTTGTGCAAGAAGAAGTCAAAACTACCTACAATTAGTACGATAGGCCGACGAATGACCCAAATTCGAATATGTACAATTCTAGGTGGAAACAACATCCTAACTTCTATTGGAGGCCATAAGCTCCGGGTTTCCAATCTCAAAGACCTGATATCACCTGCTGCTCCACCTCCTTGCATATACCAAAATTCCTAAAATCCTTCCACTTTGCCCCCTATTCTTCATCTTATTAGTAACCATCTCCTCCCAAGCCCAAATATGATTCTTTTTGGGAGATAGCGCTGAAAGCCCTTAAGGGCATTAAGGCTGATCGCCAAGCTGATTGTCAACTCCTCCACTCTTACTCCCAATCTATTGCAAAGTTGGAAGCCACCATGGGGCAACTAGCTACTTTGTTGAGTTAGAGAGATGAGGGAAATTTTCCAAGTTTGCCTTCAGTGCACTCTAAGGGTCAATGTGGGGTAGATTGTGAGCCGACTGCTGGTTTTTCGTCATATAATGAGCAAGCCCAGGATGTGACCATTCTTCAAAGTGGAAGAGAGGTCAACAACAGGGTTGGGTAGAACTTAGATTGAGAAAATGGGTAAGGTAAAGACGAGGGAAAAAACCAAAGATAAACCATGTCATCCTCCTTCTCTTAATCTAGTAACTAATACTAAGACACCTATTCTTTCCAAGGATGGAGCACTTCCCCATTATATTCCTGTAGCTTCTTACCTTGCAACTCTTCATGCACCCTTTAAATCTAAGGAGGCCACAACTGAGTCCATTATGGACACATTTCGACAAGTAAAGGTTAATATTCATCTCTTAGATGCCATTAAGCAAGTGCCTGCGTATGCCAAGTTCCTCAAGGACCTGTGCACACAGAAGCGAAAATCAAGGGTGCACATGAAGAAACAAGTTAGGCTAGCCGAGCATGTGAGCTCAATTATGTTAGGTCACCTTTCTCCTAAACTGAAAGACCCCGGCGCTCCAACCATCTCATGTGTAATTGGAAATTACATGATTGATAGGGTTCTTTAGATTTAGGGGCAAGTGTGAACCTCCTTTTGTACTCGGTCTTTAAGAAATTCAACTTAGGAGAGCTGCAGCCCACCCCGGTCACCTTGAGTTTCATTAATCAATCCATTAAAAGGCCCCGAGGTGTGATAGAGGACATTTTGGTTAAGGTTGAAGAGTTATACTATACTGTTGACTTCATAGTCTTGGATATGGAACTCTAGGGTCCAACCAAAGACTTGATCCCTGTCATATTGGGATGACCTTTCTTAGCCAGGCTAATGCCTACATTCAATGTAGGTCGGGGATTATGGATGTGTCCTTTGGCAACATGTAGCTCCGGCTGAATGTATTCCATGCTTCCCAACATCCACTCAATGACGTCGAAGCTGTGGACGTCGACCTGATTGATGAATGTGTTGAGGAAAGAGCTCCCTCAATTCTGTGGAGGGACCCTTTAAAGGATATACTTCAGCCCGAGAGCCCCTCTATATTTGGTCTGGAGGACCCGTACAAACAAATTTTTGCAATCCATTATTCGACCTCCAGTTTAGAGGGACAACTGTGGGTAAGTGAGACCTGGTTTAATACAAAAAATGGTGGAAGACACTTTTAGCTTTGAACCTAGATGAGTTTGACATGAGCTTTAGTGTGTCTGGTTGAAGACGACAAACTTAGTGCTTCCGGGAGGCAACCCGAGTATTTTTATTTTCTTTTTGAGTCCTTAGATTGTACATAGTAGAGTACATAGGGTTTATAGTCTTAAGGATATGGTTTTAGGTAGTTGGGGGGTGTGACTAGAGCGCGACCAGCACGCATAAGTGCGACTTGGTTGACTCCCTGAAATTCCTCTGAGCTTCCAAAGTATTGAGAAGCTCGACCAGGAGTGCGACCATCTCTTCTTTGGCACAACCTAGTTGAGTTTCTAAACTTATTAGGACCTGTAAATTATCGAGAGGTTCGACCATGTGCACTCCCAGCACTGAGCTGGGTGTGACCTGGTTAAGAGTCGATATTCTTGTTTAGGTTATGGGGTGCGACTAGGCGTGACCAGCCTAAGAGCTGGTGCGACCTGGTCTAAAAAATCAAAAGTCATTACCTTCTCGCCCCTTCCTTTGACCTTGTCACCCACGCTTCATCTACCTCCCCTGAGCCTCGACAACCCTCCAACATCCACTACGGCAAGCCCTAGCTCCTGCAACACCTCTCCTTGTGCGACGTTCTTGTCTAGAAAAGCATTTAGGGTTTTGGGTGAGTTGTTTTCCCATCCCTTCACTCTCCCTTTCTTTCATCTGCAACAATCGCCATTAATCCCACATTTTTTCCTTTTCACTTCAACCATCCCCCATTTCTCCAAACATGTCTCGCCGTTCCGAGTCCAGGGCCACCTCCAAGCAACCCCAGTCTTCTCAAGCCACCGCTAAGCGGAAAAGGGCTCCTATTCAGATACAAGACGACATGTAATCAGGGTAAGAGCCTACAACACCCTTACCGACATCATCAAGGAGCTAAGCAGCCCAAGTCGAGCCTGAGAAGAAGCGAAAAGGTAAGGCCGTTCAAAGGATGAATTTGGACGATTATGATTTATGGTCGATGTACACATTCCGATTGGATGAAACTCGACTCCATGAAAGAAAAAAAATGCTGCATTGCGATCCTCGAAATGAGGAAATTTGACCACTACATGACCCCGCCAACCGCTTCCTACCATCCCGAGCTGATTTAGGAATTCTATAAGAATATGCACCACAATCCGGAGATAGGAATCTATGAAATTAGGACTAGATTCCCAAGAGGGGGGGGGTGAATTGGATTTTAAAAATTTCTTTTAATTTCTTATTAGAATTCTTAAACTTATTTTATTTCTTTTAACCAATTCGTGACTTATTTGTTTAATTTGTTAAGCACTCAAGAATTTAGTTTCTTTATTTAATCCTTAACCATACAAACATCCAATCATTCAACCAAACCAATCAACTATAATTAGAAAGCAAACAAACAAGCCAATACACAACACTTATGTAATATAAAAACTCAAAATGGTTGTTTGTTGATATTAGCCAAATTTGAACCAAGCCCTGTAGTGAATGAGAATTTATACTTACTGATGTAAAGCCCTGTATAAATGAATCCAATCACTCTTTCCAAATTTTTAGAACTCAAATAAACTCTTGGTTAATTTATCTTTGGGATGTTAACCAAGTAATGTACTCCCGTATGGTTTCCGCAAGATATGATGTAACCAACGTACTTCCTTTTGGTTTTTGCAACCCAAATCAAAATTAAACCTTAAGTTTGTTTGGTTTCCAAATATATGTAGTTTATATGATTTTCAAATTTAAACCATCCACGCAATTTAAATATGCACTGAAAATAAAGAATAGAGAAAGAGAGAGTGAGACAGAGATTTTTACGAGGTTCAGCTTATACCCAGCTTACGTCCTCGCTTTTGGCAAACCACCAAAGGTTTCACTAAACCTGTTTCATTGATGGGTGGAACAAAACCTTTACAAGTGATACCCCACGCTCAAACATTCCTTCACTAGGCTATAGCCCACCTCTCCGAACGATGTCCCCTCGTTCAGTCACTTCTTTAGGCTAGAGCCCGCCTCTCTAAGCAATGTCCCCTTGCTTAGCCAACGATCCAAACAAACCTTGGAACGTCAAAGAACTACAAGAAAAACAAGATAAGATCTGCGTACAAGTATACTCTCTCAAAGAACAAGTTAGTACAATTTCAGCACTATATACTTGAATGTAAAATATCATTATGAAATAGAATGAAGCTCAAGTGTAGAATTCACCAATATCCTTCTTATAAGAGGATTAGCAGTAGGAATTCAAAGGAAGAAGGATCAGCACTTCAGAATATCTTAGCAAAAGAGTTTTCCAATGAGTGAGTAAGAGAACTTGTACGAATAAGAGTGCTTTCAGCTTCTCAAAATAGATTTTTCAATTCTTGGATGTATTTTGATTTGTAAAATCATGTATTTATAGGCTTTCAAACTTGTTTTCATGTTGCAAAAGTTTCCTTAGAGAGTTTCCCAAATTTTTAGAAAGTTTGGAGCTCAAACGACTATATTTTAAAATATTAGAATTTAAAAAATTTTCCCATTGAACAGTGCTCAGATGTCTGAATATTCAAGTTCAGTCATCTGAAGTTCCTGAAACCCCTTAAAAAAATGAACTAGAGACAGGGTTAGATGTTTGAAGTAGAGTTCAGACGTTTGAGGTGTCAAGTTTAGATGTCTGAAGTGCCGGGTTTAGACGTCTGAACAGCTACTGCCTCATTATTTTTTTTTAGAAAATCTTCAGACATCTGAAGTGATGATTTCAAACATCTGAGGTGGTTCTGTGTGCTGTTCAGACAACTGAAGTGCCTTCTGTGAACAGTATTTAGATGTCTGACAGCAGTGACCCCACTTCAGTGTTTTGGCCATAACTTTTCTGTATAACACTAAATAAAGTGTTCTTAATGTCAAAAGAAATCTAAGAGAAAATACTACAACTTTCATGTTGAACACATTTTAAAATAAAGAGATTTTGATAGATAAAAATTCACCTCAATGCGGATGTATAAAAACTGACAGCATTCGGAAAAACTCTTTTTGGTGCTTTTCATTCCAAAAATGATTCTAACCTTTTTAAAATAATTTTTGACCTTATAAAATTATTTTCCAAGTATATTAAAAGGTATCTAGGTCCAAGAAGTTAACCTTAGAGCTTCAAAATATTTCAAACGATATTTTAAACAATAAAGCACTTACATGAGACTTCTAAGACATCTAACACTCTAGGTTCTTGAGTCTTCATGCTTTGTCTTTGGATTGAGTCCATCTTTTCTTCAAGCTTTCATATTCTTTGAGCTTTCTCACTTTGCCTTTCTTTGCCTCTTTTGACTTTAATATTCCTTGGCTTTCAACAACTCATTCATGTCCTCATATTCTTCAAGGTTTAATGTATCATCTTTAAGTCCATGCATTGACTCATTTAAGCTTCATTTGATCCTTTTGAGAACTTTGACCTTGCTTTCTCATATGTGAGCCCTGAAATAACATTACTCATACAAATATGTTAAATTCCACTTGTTTGTTAGCATCAAAACATAATAACAAGATTTTAAGCCTTGTAAGACCAACAATCTGGACGACTGTAGTTCAGGGCATGGGGATTGAGCTCACCCCCGCCTTGATTGATAGGGCATGGGCCCATCCGAAGGTCGACACCATGCCATCAGAAGTACTTGACTCTTTATATGTTCACCATATCATCAGGCAGATGTTCCACAGTCAATACTAAGATGGAGGTAATATGGAACGAGGCACGTGCACAGCGTTGAGCAGGGTACCAAACTACCTGCTTCTCTGGGATCTGATTCTCTAGCGTAACATCTGCGCTTCAGGCCACCATTCTGAGCGGCATGGTATCAACCTATAGGCTCTTTATGCTGTGCACAAAAATATGAAGGTGGACATTCCTCAGCTGATACAGGACGAAATGATCAATTTCTAAGTTAGGAACGTGAAGCACCCAAAGTTGAAGAGATCAGCGCCAAGGCCTATGTGAGGGCAGACTGTACGGGAGCCAAAGAGGCTGCTTATTCCATACGCACAGATTATCATGGCAATGTTGATGTGTCTGAAGATCAACTTAGGTGACCCAGATATGCATATTCCCATTAACGAGGTCACCACTGATTTAACATGGCGCCAGAGCCTGCAGTTGGTGGCCATGTCTCGACAAAAGGTTAACAGATGTGCACCTTTTGAGGGAGTTTTAGGGTCAATAGTTTAATGTCTTAGATTTCTATTATGACCCCAAGAATGACCCTGCACGATCACTAGTGCCACCTCCTCGCTGAACACCAAAGAAGAAGAGGAGGACGACAAATGCACCCTCCACGATAGTAGCAACACCCTCTGAGGCCACACCTTCTGCAGCGGCATCTCATCTGCCGACATCCCCCTCTATGCCTTAGGCAGGTGATGATGTGGGTTGCCTGCACCATGAATTCGAGATATTTTGGGCCGAACTACACCACAAGAGGGCGGAGAGTAGGGAGGCAATTAACCAGGGTTTTAGAATGATCATTGAAACACTCATAGTTTGCTTCTCGGTTGCCTTAGCGATGTTTCCATTCAAGAGTGTAGCAGCTGCTCCCACAACCCCTGGACCCTTAGTACCTCTGGCCCCCACTTCTCCCATTGTTGCATAAGAGACCCATTCTTCATCTACATAACCCGCACCAGTTTAGCCTTCGTCCTCTCCAGTAGCTTATTCCCCTATCCGACCATCTCCCCCTTCTCATGCCACTTCACTGCCAAGCTCGGTGATTATGATTGAGATTGAGTCTTCTGGCGAGGAGGAAAAGGAGTCCATTCTGACTGAGTTCCCATCACCAGCTGCCAATGTGGGTGAGGCCCAATCCCCCATGTAGCCTATTGAGGAGCTCGGTAGTGCATAGCTTGCCACTGAGCCATCACTTCCTCCGGCATCTACCTCACCGGTCCTGGCTATGATCATTACCATAATTTTGCCGGTAGACATACCAAGGTGACTCACTTTTAAAAATGAGTAGCACTAGGGCTATCCCAAGTATAGGAGCTACGTCGTGTAATAATTAGCCCAAATAGGCCAGATCATGTCAATGGGGAATGCAAATTAGTTTTAAACTAGCACAAAATAGGAAAAAGAAGATAAGAAAACAATTTTACTGAACATGGTTCATATTTGAAATCTTTGAGGTTTTGAAATATTTATGACGGAATTGAAACAAACAACATCTAAACTATGAACCTAAAGCACACAAAATCAACAGACAACTCACTAAATACACATTCAAATAATAAAATCAAAGCGAAGACTTCAATTAACTCAAACAAATATTTAATTTCAACACACTAATGACAGACCAATCATTCAGTCTTGACACTAACTTTAAATGAAAATGACTAAACTCTCAATAGAAATAACTCAAGGAAGTTACTAAACTTAAACAATCATTAAAGTAACGTTAAAGTGAAGAACTACACTGAAACAAACAAACACACTAATTATCTCAAACCAAAAATGTGAATAGAAATTATCCCAACATCACTAATTATCTTAACCCGAACAAACACACTAATTATCCCGACATCAACTTCACATGGAGACAATAGTTCCATCAATAATGTGAACAGAAATTAAATTCAACCCAACAATAAACTTGAACAAAAATAAACTCAATATCTTAACTACTTAAATGGAAAACAACCTAATAAATCACAATAATAATTAAGAGTCTCAAATAAACTGAAATTAAAAATAGATAATCAATATGAAATTAAAGTAAATCAATAAACAACAAGTTCCAACAAGGTATTTTAAGACATTAAACTAAAATAATACAGTAAGTTCCAACAATGAATTTAAAATGACATTAACATAACAAAATACAAGTAAATAATAATAAAGACAAGAGAGAGAATGAGAGAGGGAGAGAGAGAAGAGAGGAGAAGAGAAATGGAGATGGAGATTGGTTGGTCGTGAGGAGCTTCTCCACCAGCTATGTGCGACGTAGCTCCAACAGGAGACCCCCCACACACAACAACACTTCCCCCAAAAACCCTATATTGCCTCCTAAAAAAAAAAAAAAAAACCCCAAAGCAACCCTAGCCCCTTGCTTTTTGACCCTAGCATCCCTTTCTTTTTCTTTTACTTTTCATTTCCCACCTAGCCACCTACTCCAGCTGCTACCAGCACACCTCCCTTAGCATTGTATACACAGCCAGCCCCTTTATTTGCATTTTAGAAAGGCCCTCCAGCACACACACACTCTCCTAGCTTCCAAGCACTCCTTACACACACACAGGTTGCCCATTGTTAGCTTGCATGGCCGGGTCACATCAAAGACCCAGCCCTACTCTTTTTTTTTTAATTCCATATTGGCTTCAGCCACTTCAAAGACACATTTGCATGCCCCATGGGCTCCAACATGTACACACACAACTCAGCCCAACATCTTAAAAGCCTGCTCCCTTCTTTTTTTCAATTCCAATTTTGGTTCTCACTTATGGGCTTGCTTTTAGTGTCCTTGCTCACGCATGGGCTCCCCAACTATTGTTTCTTTTTTGCTTTACTCCAGCTGCTGCCAGCGTAAAAGGAATGGTCGCGGTTGCATGGCTGGGTCAAATCAAGTTTATTTTATCTTTTTTCTTTATTTGTTCCTTCCATTTTAAGTTTCTGCCCCTTAGCGAACAAGTACGATTTCAACCATCTTAAAGCTCATATCTCTCAAAGTTTGAAACACAAAATTCGTAGATAATTTCCTTTGATTTCCCCAAATTTTTGAATCATCTCGATTGGAGCTCGAACGAGAAAGTTACGGCTAGAATACGAAGTAGTGTCGATTTCTGCTTCCAATAATTGCCCAACGATAAAAAACACCAAAAATTCATAAATTACTCAATAAAACCCAAATATTATAAATAGGACACAATGTTAATTTATTGAGATTAATTAGGCATTTAATTAAAAATATAATTCGTAATGCATGAATTAAAACACCTAATTATGCAATTTAAGCGCGTAATCACACCCTCCAACTAACGTTTTGCTAGTCCCTAGCAAATAACAATGCAATCAAACCGGGGGAGAAACACTAAAATTTCAATACTTATGAAAATTACATGCCATGAAATATGCTTAATGAGTTTTGGAACACAGGACATAGATTAATTCAAGTTACGTCTCAACTGAAAGATTTATACACCATTTAGTAAAACAACCAAGGTGATGGAGTGTAACAAAGCTCACGTGTACAAGAGAGGATAAGAATTCCAAGATTAACCACCAGCAAACATTAACAGTTTCAAACACAATCAATTAGTCTGAAACAACCGCACGGTCTTACTCTAATTCAAAACCATTATACTGGCGACTTTCACACTGTTACACTTTAAAAGACACCTACTTTGTTGATTAGTTAGGACCTCGGTAGTAGGTCACACTACTACAAGGTACCCACTTTTTTGATTAGTTAGGACCCTGATAATAGGTAGCCCTTTCCACTACACAATTGTTCCCCTTTTTTTATTCCCTTTTTTTTTTCCTTTTTCTTTTTGCAACTGATCCCTGACTTGTTTCTTGTTTTCATTTGCTTCAAGATTTTTTCTTTTCTCTTTCTTTCTAAGCCATTAGGATATGGTTTATTAGAGTCGCAAACAAATGAAGTGTATATCAACCAGAAATGGTCTAAGGTAGTCTTTCTAAGTCTTTTAACCTGTGTAGTGTGTGTAGCAAGACTTCAACACCCTTCTCTTAGTTACAACTACATGAAATGGATAAAGCTCTCTTTTGATTCAAACTTTGATTGCACTAGATCCTACATGTTTCGTATCCTACAAAAAAAAAAAAAAAAAATTGGCATGTAACGTTCACAAATGAGGAATTTAGCATGCTCTGAGCTCAATAACAATATTTTCCAAAAGGTGGACCTAACTAACATGCAAACATCACATGAAATTTTTACATTGAAATTCTATCACATGGAAGCACACAATAGCACACAATATCACATACAAATGCTCGCCCCCCCCCCCCCCCCCCCAAAACTAAAATGTAGCATTGTCCTTAATGATTGAAAGGAGAAGCAAAAGAATGATACTGAGGAAAGTAGAAGCGCACCTGGGTAGAGAAGTAAAGGAAAGTAAAAACTAAAACTAAGGGAAAATGTACTTGCTAATAAACTAAAATAAGATAAAATAAAACAAAATGAAAAACAAGGGAAAAAAAAACATCATAGTATGTCTGGTGGAGGCTCAGGAGGAATTTCATCTGGTAGGTGCAGGTCTATAAATTGAACTAGCAAGTCTCCAAATTTGAGTCGCCACAATGAATCAGTCCTGTCACCTACACGAAAGTTAGTCTCAAATAAATCAATGTGTTCTAAGATACCAAACAAAACATGTGTAGATCGCCTTCCTTCTTTTAACAAGAAAGGATCTTTATTTAGTATATTGTCCAGGAAATTCAATTCTTTAAGAACCAGTCTCTGAGGAAAAATTCTCGGAACAGTTACCTTCGGTTCTTCAGAAACATCAAAATTAGAATTTTTACATGGTTTCTTCAAATTTAAGCTCTTACTATTCTTGTGACAACCCGAATAAAAATGGTATTTAAAATAATAAAGAGGAAGATAAATTATCAGATGACTCGTCGATGAACACAGGGGATTCGTCGACGAGGACATAAGAGGGCCTCGTCGACCAAGCCAAATTTCGTCGACGAGGAAATACCGAGAGAGGTTTTTGAGCCGATTGAATTTCGTCGACAAGGAGTGGGTTTCGTCGACGAAATTACTGAAGGACTCGTCGACGAGATAACGTGGCTCATCGACGAATCCAGTCCTATAAATACTAAAAATCCGAAGTTTAACTTCCAAACTAAGCAATCTCTCACCTTCTCTCTCCTCCCTTCAGTTTTTTTTTTTTCTCTCTCTCTCTTCGATTTTGGGCCGGATTTCCGCCGGTTCGACAATCTGAAGCCACCACGACGCTCCTGTGGAAGTTATCTCCAAATCTGCTGGAGCGAATCGTTGGTGAAAGCAAGTTGGAAATCATCCCTGAGTTGAGGTAAGACTTTTTAAACCAAATTTGGTCTTGCGATAGTTATAGGAAATGATATACACACGAAAATACTGAAATTTAATACTAGGAGTTTTCATTTTCAGGGTATTGATCTGAAAATCCTACGGGGGTTAGACCAGGATATTTTAGGGGCTTTCTCAGTAGCCAGGTAAGGGAATAAATTAAAGCAGTTATTTTCATGCAAATTGTTATTATTTATGAGAAAAGTTATTTTCTGGAAAGCATGTATTATATCTGTAGATTACGAAAGAAATGCATGTTTGAGAAAAATACTGCTACTATATTAAAATGTATATATATGTATGAGATGCCAGAAACGATAATTTTAGAATGCAATGTATGGTTTTATACAACAAATGTGTGGCATGAATATTATTTTACATGGAAGAATATCATGATATGACAATGATACGAATGGAATATGTTTTGAGAAATTATGAAAGAATACAATACATTATGATGTTGAAAATAGATGATAAATTGATTATTTTTAGAATGATACATATATGTATACGAAATGATTTCGACGCGAGGTCGTATTTACAATTTCGACGCGAGGCCATATTTATGTATGATTTCGGCGCGAGACTGTATTTATGAGACGATCGGCATGAGGTCGTATTTATGAAATGTTCGGCGCGAGGCCGTATTTATGAAATTATGAAAGATGCTATATTATCACATATTATATGTTATCAGAACCCGAATGTTAGTTTAGTTCAGTTCAGGAGCACGGTACCGTAGCTTATAGATTTGATGTTTATGATCAGATTAGTGCTAACCACCCCACGAGTGGGTGGGAGATGGATAGTTGATGTGGCTTTCAGTAGAGTGTGGACGTCCACCTGGCAGTCTGGACTAGGGTATGGAGGGCCTATCGTACTTACAAACATTTTTGACTCGGCAGTGGTCGACTAGCCATTGTCGGGTTTCACCTTCGGGCTGCACAACCCGTTATGGGGGGTAAAATATGACATTAGCTAACTATTCATCCTGGGTATGTTTTCTATATTATTAGTTATAACAGACATTTTATGTACGATATGATTTACTAGAAAATATGAAAGCATACAATTATTCAGTACGATATGATGAATGTTTTCAGATATATGAAATGTAATGTATATATATAATTGCATTAAATGTTTATGTAGCCACACAGCTGTATTTAGTTTATTTTCCCTTACTGAGATGTGTCTCACCCCCGAACGTAATTAATTTTTCAGGAGACCCTAAAGGCCAGTGGGTCGTGGTCGCCGTTGAGTGAGTTAAGCTTCCCTGATAGAAGGGTAAGCTTTGATCTAGGATAAGGAAATTTTTTTGTATGATCCTAGAGTTATTTTGATGTTTTGGAAGTTGTGTAAAATACAGTATTTTGATGATGTAGTAAACTTTGGTATTATGTTTTATGGTTGGATGAATGAGATTTTATATTTACCGGTGCTTAGGTTTCCGCTGTGATTGATAGGTGTCCTCATTACCCACGGGTTCGGGTTGACTTTTCTATTTATTATGTTACATTTTATATTAAGGAATTTGAGGTCATTACAGTTTGGTATAAGAGCCTAGGATGCTAGGTTCTGTAGACTCTAGAGTGCAGCAGTAATAATACTAGAGTATAGGATAAGGGAATTTTAGGTCTGGTTTTGTAGTCTGGATGCAGGACTTCCGTGGTGGTTTGTGTGATTTTCCTGGGGTGACAATTTTAGGAAAGTCATTGTAAACTATCATTGAGTTGGGTATCTAGGTTGCAGGATTGAACCTTGAATTAAGATTAGGAGAGATGAACTAATTTGGGAATAAATACTATATTGGTTGAGGGATATATGTAGTGAAGGGATTCTGAGTTAAGTTATTTGTTTTTCAAGATGGACCCTGGTGGTAGTAGTGCCCACGCTAGTGGGAGGTGCTGGACTCTCAGGTGCTGCGGGTAGTGATTTGGATGCCGTCTTACGCAGCATTGCACAGCAGGTTATGACAGAAATTGCCAGGAGTTCGAAGGAATAGGGTGGTCCATCGGCAAGCCACGGTATCTTGATTAGAAGTTTATCAAGATGAGTCCTTCGGCTTTCTCAGAAGGGATAGATCCTACAGTTGCTGAAAACTGGGTGCAAGAGATAGAGAAAGTGTTTGTAGTACTGCAGTGTTCGGAGGAGCAAAAGGTACTATTTGCCACATATAAAATGACTGGAGAAGCCGAGAGATGGTGGTCGACGGTGAGATTATTAGAGCAGCAGAGGACTATACCTGTGGCGATGACGTGGGAGTTGTTTAAAGAAATATTCTTCGATAGGTATTTTCCAGCCTCGTCCAGGGAGGCTAAGATTGAGCAGTTCCTGAATTTGAAGTAGGGACAGCTGTCAGTGCAGCAGTACGCGGGGACGTTCATAGAGCTATCTCGCTTCGCTCCGTATATCATTCCAGATGAGGTAAAGAAGGTATGATAGTTTGAAAGAGGCCTAAGGATATAAATATACAAGCAGGTATTGATACTGAAGTTGTAGGACTTCGCCGAACTGGTTGACTGAGCCACTATGGAAGAAATTGGTGATCGGTTGGAGGCTGAGGAGTAGAGACAGAAGAAGAGATCCATACCTTTTGGTTCCTAGCAGGAGATTGGACATGGTTCATGGAAGAAAGGTGGCTATTATAGAGACCGGAGACAGGTTACCGGGAATCTCGATTTCCATGGTGTGCAGCCATCTCCAGCTTGCCCATCTTGTGGGAAGAGACACCTGGGGGAGTGTCGTGTTGGGCGAGGTGTCTACTACAGATGCGGGGAGCCAAGACATATAATGAGGGAGTGTCTGACATAGACTGGTGCTGCTCCTACTCCTAGACCTACTCGAGGAGGCTACCAGGCCCACGTGGAGGCCAGTAGAGGAACATGGCCCCAGCTAGGGTTTTCGCTTTGACACCGGGCAATCCTGAGATGGTCGGGAACGTGGTGACAGGTACGGTTAATTTGTTTTCATTTAAAGTTATTGCACTTTTTGATTCTGGTGCCACATATTCGTTTGTGTCCTTGGGGTGTGTTAAATTATGTGGGGCGAAAATGCAAAATTTAGATGTTAAACTGTTAGTGGCTACACCGATCGGGTCAGCGGTGAGATGTAGTAGGGTGCTCCGTGGTTGTCTAGTTGATGTTCAGGTGAAGATTTTATCTGCTGATTTGGTGGTGTTGGATATGCACGGGTTTGACATCATCTTTGGCATGGATTGGCTATCAGTTAATTCTACGATTATAGATTGTTGTGCTAGAGAAGTGATATTCAGACCTCCAGGGAAACTAGAATTCTGATTTACAGGGTCACGAGTGCAATCTTTACCTTAGATGGTCTCAGCTGTTCAAACAAGGATACTGCTCCAGGATGGCTATCTGGGATTCATGGCTTTTGTGAAGGAAATGTCAGAAAATGAATTGAAACTTATCAATACACCTGTGGTGAAAGAATTTACGGATGCGTTTCCAGATGAATAGGTTTACCACCTGATCGTGAAGTAGATTTTCCTATTGATCTACTTCCAGGTATAGCGCCAATCTCTGAAGCACCGTACCAAATGACACCAGTAGAGTTGGTAGAACTGAAAGATCAGTTGCAGGATTTACTTGATAAGGGTTTCATACGACCCAGTGTATCTTCGTGGGGAGCTCCAGTGCTATTTGTGAAGAAGAAGGACGGGTCTATGAGGATGTGTATAGATTACATAGAGATTAATAAAGTGACAATCAAGAACAAGTATCCTCTACCCCATATCGATGATTTGTTTGATCAGCTCCAGGGTACACGTGTGTATTCTAAGATCGACCTCAGGTCAGGCTACCATTAGGTAAAGGTGAGAGCAGAAGATGTATCAAAGACGGCTTTTAGGACCAGGTATGGGCATTATGAGTTTCTTGTTATGCCATTTGGTCTGACGAATGCTCCTACGATATTTATGGATTTGATGAATCGAATCTTCCATCCATTTTTAGATCAGTTTGTGGTTATTTTTATTGATGATGTACTGGTCTATTCGAGGAGCTTTAAGGAGCATGAGATACATTTGAGGCAAGTTTTGTAGATGCTTAGGGAGAAGAAGCTCTATGCAAAATTCAGTAAATGTGAATTCTGGCTCGAGAAAGTTGTGTTTTTGGGGCACGTTATCTCAGGAGACGAAATTTCTGTAGATCCCAGTAAGATTGAGGCGGTAGTGAATTGGGCTAGACCGAGGAATGTCTAGGAGATCAGGAGTTTCTTGGGGTTAGCTAGTTATTACCGTCGTTTCGTTGAGGGGTTCTCAGCTTTATCAGGACCTTTGACCCGACTGATTAGGAAAAATTCCAGATTTGAATGGGACGATAGCTGTGAGCAAAGTTTTCAGGAACTGAAGCAAAGGTTAGTCACAACGCCAGTATTAGTCATCCCGTCAGGGGGTGAGGGTTATACTATCTACAGTGATGCGTCCTTGAAAGGACTTGGCTGTGTATTGATGTAGCATGGCAGGGTAGTGGCGTATGCATCTAGACAGTTGAAAGAATGAAAAGAACTACCCTACCCATGATCTTGAATTGGCTGCAGTGGTACATGCATTGAAAATTTGGAGGCATTATTTGTACGGTAAGCAGTGCGAGATTTTCTCTGACCACAAGAGCTTAAAGTATTTCTTCACCCAGAAGGAATTGAATATGAAGCAGAGAAGGTAGTTAGAGTTAATTAAAAATTTTGATTGTATTATCAATTACCACCCAGGGAAAGCAAATGTGGTAGCTGATGCGTTGAGCAGGAAGACAGCGAGCCCAGTGTTAGCAGCTATGGAGATCCAGCATCCGATTATTGTCGATCTGGAGAGACTCAGTATAGAGTTGGTAGAGACTAATACTCCAGTATGTATCGCCAGCCTAGTGGTACAGCCTACTTTATAGGAAAGAATTAAAGCCGCCCAGAAAGAAGATCTAGAATTGGTAGAGGTAATGGACAGAGTGCAGAGTGGTCAAGGAGAGGAATTCTACATTTCAGATGACGGAGCATTGCGGTTCCGTTCCAGATTATGTGTTCCTGCTGATGCTGACATCAGAAAGACTATTTTAGGTGAGGCTCACAGATCCTTGTATACGGTTCATCCCGGTAGTACGAAAATGTACAGGGATTTGCAAGAGTTTTACTAGTGGAGCGGTATGAAGAGGGAGATTTCCGAATATGTAGCCCAGTGCTTGATGTGCTAGCAGGTAAAAGCTGAGCACCAGAGGCCGCCAGGCCAGTTGCAGCCGCTATTTATCCCAGAGTGGAAGTGGGATCATATATCCATGGACTTCGTTTCAGGGCTGCCGTTTATATCATATGGTCAGAATGCGATTTGGATGATAGTAGACCGGTTGACTAAAATTGCCTATTTTCTCCCTATCACGATTAGCTATTCCCTTAACCGATTGGCAAAGATTTACGTCCAGGAGATAGTTCGTTCTCATGGGGTGCCTGTATCTATTGTGTCAGATTGAGACTCGCGATTCACATCACGATTTTGGAGGAGCTTGTAGGAGGCTCTGGGGTCTCAGTTATCGTTTAGCAAGACATTTCATCCTTAGTCAGACGGATAGACTGAGAGTACGATATAGATACTAGAAGATATGCTCCGTGCATGTGTATTATATTTTGGGGGTAGCTAGACTTAGTTCATGCCACTGGTGGAGTTTGCGTATAATAACAGTTATCAGTCTAGTATTGTCATGACACCGTTTGAGGCTTTGTACGATAGGAGATATCGATCTCCTTTGTATTGGGATGAGATGGGTGAGCAGCAAGTTGTGGGGTCAGAGCTGGTACAACAGGCGTATGATAAAGTTCGACTCATTAGGGAAAGAATCAGTGCAGCTTAGAGCCTATAGAAAAGTTATAATGATAATCGCTGCAGGAATTTGGAATTCAATGCTGGTGATAATGTGTTTCTGAATATAGCTCCATTGAAAGTAGTTATGAGATTCGAAAAGAAGGGAAACTTAGCACTAGATTCATCGGTCCGTTTGAGATTTTAGAGAAAGTGGGGCTGGTGGCCTACAGGCTAGCTTTGCCACCTACACTATCCAGGATACATGATGTATTCCACGTATCTATGTTAAGGAAATACGTCTCAGATCCTTCTCAAATTATCAGCTATAGTGAGTTAGAGCTCAGTGACTCGCTAGTCTACGAGGAGGTACCAATGCAGATTCTAGATCGAAAGGAACGGGAATTACGTAATAAGAAAATTCCTCTGGTAAAGGTTCTATGGAGGAATCATGCAGTAGAAGAGGCTTCTTGGGAACTCGAGGAGAAAATCAGACAGAAATACCCAAAGTTATTCCAAGAAGTTTAAATGTAATTAGAAAATGTAAGTAAATGTGTAGTTTTCTTTTGCAGGTACATGTAATGCTTTAGTTAGTAAGCGGTATTTAAGTTTTGGGGAGGGGGGGGGGATTTTCTTTTGGTATATGTAATCTCCTAGAACTTGAAATGTAACCACGGTATTCCTCCGCCATAAGTGAGGGTAAGTAATAAAATAAGTAGACCATTTTTCCTAATAAGGGATGATGAATTATATAAATAGTAAATTTCAAGGACGAAATTTTATAAGGAGGGGAGAATGTGACAACTCGAATAAAAATGGTATTTAAAATAATAAAGAGGAAGAGAAATTATCAGAGGACTTGTCGAAGAACACAGGGGATTCGTCGACGAGGACATAAGAGAGCCACGTCGAAGAAGCCAAATTTCGTTGATGAGGAAATACCGAGAGAGGTTTTTGAGCCGATTGAATTTTGTCGACGAGGAATGGGTTTTGTCGACGAAATTACTGAAGGACTCGTCGATGAGATGACATGGCTCGTCGACGAATCTAGTCCTATAAATACTAAAAATCCAAAGTTTAACTTCCAAACTAAGCAATCTCTCACCTTCTCTCTCCTCCCTTCGATTTTCTCTCTCTCGCTCTCTTCGATTTTGGGCTGGATTTCCCCCGGTTCGACAATCTGAAGCCATCACGACGCTCCTATGGAAGTTCTCTCCAAATCTGCCGGAGCGGATCGTTGGTGAAAGCAAGTTGGAAATCATCCCTGAGTTGAGGTAAGACTTGACTCACTCAAAAAATGAGCAGCTCGAAAGCTATCCCAAGTATAGTAGTTCTGTCGTGTAATATTAAGCCCAAGGGCTAGATCGTCTCCTCAGGGAATGCGTTTTAATCTCAAATTTTACGTTCATCCAATCAAAAACAAAAAGGGTACTGAACTCAGTTCAGATTTGGCGTTTTTCAAAATTTTGGAGACTTAAACAAAAACTTAAATTAAAGTCCTAAAACTAGCATGCTTCAATTTAAAGAGTAAGAATGGAAACTCTAATCTACCTAAGGAAGCATCAAAACACGCGCTAATTAAAAATGGTAACATTGATCATGGAATTAAAGCACGTAATGGAAACACAGACAAAATTCAAACACAGAATAAAAGACTAAAACTTTAATACAAACCAAGAACTCGAACCAAAGTTTAACTATCAATTGACCTAAATGAGAATAAAACACAACAAAAACATAAATAAAAGGGACTAAAGGAATAATAAATAAATAAAAGGAGTTAAATTAAATCCATCCAATCTAATAATAACATTAATTAAAAGAAACATAAATAAATAAATATTAAACTCCACTAAAACAAATTAAAATAACTTAACACCCATTCAAACAATCTTTCAAGATTCTAATAAGCAACTAAAGAAGAGAAAAGAAATATTTTGTTGCAATTGAAGCAAAAAAAAGAGAAGAAAAGAATAAAGAAGAGAGAGAGAGAGCATGATAGCTCAGCCATGGCAGCAGATGCAGCTGCTGCTGATGCTACTCCGGGATCTGCTGTGTAGGAAAACTTTCGGGTACTGGCAGATTGGAGGAACTGGCCGTGGCAGCTGCTGTTGGGGAAGAAGGGAGCTGCTGCAAAGGCTCTCTGGGATGCTGTTGATCTGGTGTGGTCTGCTCTGGTGGTTGGAAGAAGCTGCTGCTTCCGGAGGCTCGGTTGCAGAGGCTACAGAGGAAGACTTCTGGTACTCCTCGGGTGGTGGTTGGAGGTAGTTCTACTGCAGGATCTGCTAGCAGAGAGGAGGAGCAGAGGACGGCTCAGCTTCTGGTGCTCACAGTGGCTGGATGGTATGCTGGTCGTGGGAGAGTTGCTCGGTTGTGCAAGAGTGGTTGCAGAGGAATGAGGGAAAGTTGAGGGAGACTTGGGAAGAAGGAGATCGAGGAGGGAGACTGAGTAGGGAGCTAAGAGGATAAAAGGAAAAGAAAGCAACAAAGAGGGAGAGAGCAAGAGAGAAAGAAAACACAAGGGAGAAAGAGAAGAGATAGGGAGAGAAGGGAGAAGAGTGGTGCGTAGGGCACACCCAGAACAGGGGAAAAAGAAAGAATAAATAAGGGAGGAGGCTTGCCCTAACCCACGACCCGGATAAGAGACCCGACCCGAATTGTTATATTTTTTCATTCTCTATTCATCGCAAATCTGACTCTTTTAAAGCCCGTTTCTTGCAAAACTCAAAACATAAAAGTTTTAGATAATTCTTTCCTCTTTCTCTAGAAATTTGAATCGTCTCGATCGGAGCTTATATAGAAAAGTTATGCATAAAATACAAACAGGTGTCAGTTTTGGTTTCCGAGATTTTTCCTGCAACAAAAAATTACCAAAACTTCATAAATAGTGCAATAAAGTTCAAGAATGATGATTTTGATACTTTATTAAAATATTGGACAATTTTGGACATTTAGGTTAAGATGCCCAATTACGCAGTTTTGACACGTAATCACGACTTTTTAAACCAAATCTAGTCTTGAGGTAGTTATAGGAAATGATATACACGCGAAAATACTGAAGTTTAATACTAGGAGTTTTCATTTTCAGGGTATTGATTAGGAAATCCTATGGGGGTTAGACCAGGATGTTTTAGGGGCTTTCTCAGTAGCCTGGTAAGGGAATAAATTAAAGCAGTTATTTTCATGTAAATTATTATTAGTTATGAGAAAATTTATTTTTTGAAAAGCATGTATTATATTTGTAGATTACAGAAGAAATGCACGTTTGAGAAAAATACTGCTACTATGTTGAAATGTATATATATGTATGAGATGCCAGAAACGATGACTTTAGAATGCAATGTATGGTTTTATACAGCAAATGTGTGACATGAATATTATTTTACATGGAAGAATATCATGATATGACAATGATACGAATGGAATATGTTTTGAGAAATTATGAAAGAATATAGTACATTATGATGTTGAAAATATATAACAAATTGATTATTTTCAGAGTGATATATATATGTATACGAAATGATTTCGGTGCGAGGCCGTATTTATGTATGATTTTAGCGCGAGGCTGTACTTATGAGACAATCGGCACGAGGCCGTATTTATGAAATGTTCGGCGCGAGGCCGTATTGATGAAATTATGAAAGATGCTATATTATCACGTATTATATGTTATTAGAACCCAGATGTTAGTTTAGTTCAGTTCAGGAGCACGGTACCGTAGCTTATAGATCAGATGTTTTTGATCAGATTAGTGCTAACCATCCCACGAGGGGGTGGGAGATGGATAGTCGATGTGGCTTTTAGTAGAGTGTGAACGTCCACCTAGCAGCTCGGACCAGGGTGTGGTGGGCCCATCGTACTTACCGACATTTTTGACTCGGCAGTGGTCGGCCAGCCATTGTCGGGTCCTGCCTTCGGGCTGCACAACCCATCATAGGGCGTAATACATGACATTAGCTAGCTATTCATGCTGAGTATGTTTTTAGTATTATTAGTTATAACAGACGTTTTATGTATGATATGATTTACTAAAAAATATGAAAGCATACAATTATTCAGTACGATATGATGAATGTTTTCAGATATATGAAATGTAACGTATATGTATAATTGCATTAAATGTTCATGTTGTCGCACAGCTGTATTTAATTTTTTTTCCCTTACTGAGATGTGTCTCACCCCTGAACCTAATTAATTTTTTAGGAGACCCTAAGAGACTGGAAGGTCGTGGCCGCCGTTGAGTGAGTTGAGCTTCCCTGCTAGAAGAGTAAGCTTTGATCTAGGATCACAAGATTTTGTTGTATGATCCTAGAGTTATTTTGATGTTTTGGAAGTTATATAAAATACAGTATTTTGATGATGTAGTAAACTTTGGTATTATGTTTTGTGGTTGGATGAATGAGATTTTATATTTACTGCTACTTAGGTTTCCGCTGTGATTAACAGGTGTCCCCGTTACCCACAGGTTCGGGTTGACTTTTCTATTTATTATGTTACATTTTATACTAAGGAATTTGAGGTTGTTACAATTCTGCTTAACCTCCCTATCTAGTGTACTAGTCACCTTACCACTGCGGAGATTTGTTTCAGCATTGCACTCCTTGATATTTACTCCAGTCAGGAGAGACGGTTCCACGGTTGCCAATCTATGAGAATAAGGTACCACAGGTTGGTACTCCTTATTAGTCTCGATCTCCTCATTAACTGACTTCTTCACTTCTAGGCTTGCTTCCTCTGATTTTTCTTGGGTTTTATCTGTCTTAGTTGTAACTTCAGGTGCTGGGACAACTGTTTGTCTGTCGATGAGCATCTCAGGTTGGGAAACTTCTTTTCCTCTTCTCGAAATAATAACGGCCTCCGCTGCCTCAAGAGAAACATTATATATTTGTTGCTGTTGGTATTCTTGAGGATTAGGCTGAGGTTTTACCAAAAATTCCCCTTTTTTTAAGATATTCAACTTCGTGCTCATAATTCATTCATGGTTTGCATATATTGATGAAGTGTATCCTCAAGAGACTTCTCTAGTGGAGTAGGTGCTACAATAGTTTGAAATCCTCGAGATGCATAGCTCTAAGAGATCTGTTGTGGCTGATATTGATGTTGAAAGACAGCCTGATGATATGACTGAAATAAGGAATAGCTTCCAAGAGGGGGGGGGGTGAATTGGATTCTTTTAAATTTTAATGATTTTTAAGCTTTTGATTTTAATACCCAGAAAACATAATAGATAAATGATAATCACACTTAAAAATATAGAAATTTAAATTCACAAGTCAATTAATGAAATAAAAGTAATTCAATCACTCAACCAAGAATATTAGAGCTTTTGTTGAGATCCCTGTAAGCTTTTAGTATGCTCTTGTTTTGATCAAGATTTTCGCAGATTAACCAACGTACTCCCTTTTGGGTTTCCGCAAACGGTTAATCAAAACGTACTTTCTAAATATCAAGTATCTTTGTTTTTTTCTCACTTTAAAAAAACTGCAACCTGTACTTTTAAACCATACAACAATAACAAGAAAAGAATATAAAGTAAAGCAAAGAGAAAGACACAAGATTTTTACGAGGTTTGGCTTCAACACAGCCTACGTCCTCGCCCTTGGCAAAACACCAAAGGGTTCCACTATATCAGTTCCGTTACCGGGTGGAACAACACCTGTTTACAACCACTCCTTCTCTTAGGCTAGAGCCCGTCCCTCATTTGGTCCAACGATTCAACAGCTCTGAATCGCCTAAAAATCAAGACAAAGAGATTTTGTGTACAAAAGAAAAACTCTCACAGTAGAGTAGATTAGTACAATAATCAGCACAATGATACTTCAAAGTAATTCAAATATAAAAGAATTTGAAGCTCAATACTTAGTATGAATCACCAAATAATTTTCAAAAGATGAAAGATTCTAACTTTTGAAAGCTTTGCTTCAAAGTATAAATCAGTAGCAAATCAGTAGTTTGAACACAAGATAGTTTGAGATCCTTTGAGAACTTTGAATGCTTGAAGATTGCTTGATCTCAAAACCTTTGAAAATTGCTTGATCTAAAAACCTTTGAAGGGTGCTTGATCTAAAAACCTTTGAAGATTGCTTAATTTCAAAAACCTTTGAATATTGCTTAATGTTAAAAACCTTTGAAGATTGGTGCTATTTATAGATGTTTAGAAGCCATTCATTACTCCCAAAGTTTCCTTAAAATAGTTTCCAAGTATTTTAAAATAATTATGTCCAAAACGTGGTTTAAAAAATCTTCCCGTTGAGAGATTTAATGCCAACGTTCGAGTGGCAGTCGCCTGCCACGACTTGGTAGTCGCCTGTCACAAAACAAACTCTCAACATAGAATGCTGGAAGTCGCCTGCCAGAACCAAGGTAGTCGTCTGGCTTGTTCACGCAGGTGCCTGACAAGTTTAGGCAGTCGCCTGTCTAGCTATTAACTTTTTGAAAAAAACCGTTCACTTAATTTGGCAGTCGCCTACCACATCATGGCAGTCGCCTGGCCCTTCTTTAAAAAGTTTTTCTTTTTCAAAAACCCTTTCTTTTCATTGATTATAAAAATATTCTTTAAAGTATTCAAAAAAATATTTCTGAATTACTTGAGAGCTTCAAATAAACTTATACTTGAAATTTACTTTGAAGTACTTACATTTAGAACATCCTCGAAAAATATAATTCTTTAATCTTCAATCTTGTTCTTCTATCATCTTTGTGGTTTCAATCTTTTCTTTGAGCTTTTCACCAGTATAACTTTATTCCTCATGCTCTTTGTAATCCATAAGTTTTATTATGTTCTTCAAGAATTCTTTGTAATCCATTGGCTTCCTTATGCACTTGAGCTTTGTCACTTTCCTGAAAAACTTTCACTTGAACCATATTAAACACATCATTGATTTGTTATCATCAAAATAAGAATTGTAAGCCTTATTAGGCCAACAATGACGACTGATAATGGGGTGCATACTTGAATTGACTTATTTGTTCCCGCAAAAATTGAGTTTTCTATGAGGAAAAAAATTTATACAGAAATTCACATTCCATATCAGCCTAATTAGAGATAAAATGAGGCATCAAAGAATTAAACTACATCTTCGCTCTATCCTTCAAAGAGGAAGTAAATAAACGAAGTCTAGTAAATTCATCAATTCTAGCACTAGGGAAAAAAATATTGCAAGTCAACTCAAACTCCGTCAGGTGTCGATAAGGACACTCGGATTCCATTTCGTAGAACTGAGGTATCAATGACGTTCTCCCACTCTGAGTCATGAAATTAAGTGTGTTATCAGATAAAACAGTGTAAAATGGTGCAGTGATGCATGTAGGCAACAAAAACTCCATAAGATTGTGTTGTGTAGGTGCAGCCATATTTTCTTTAAAACTCATTTTTTTTCCTTTTTTTTCATGAGAAAAATAAAAATAATGGGAAAAACACTAGTTTGAAACTAAAACTAACATTCCCCGGCAATGGCGCCAAAAACTTGACTCACGAATAAAAATGAGTAGCACTAGGGCTATCTCAAGTATAGGAGCTACGTCGTGTAATAATTAGCCCAAATAGGCCACATCGTCTCTACGGGGAATTTAGATTAGTTTTAAACCAGTGCAAAATAGGAAAAAGAAGATAAGAAAACAATTTTACTGAACATGGTTCAGATTCAAAATCTTTGGGGTTTTGAAATATTTATGACGGAATTGAAACAAACAACATCTAAACTATGAACCTAAAGCGCACAAAATCAACCGAAAACTCACAAAATTTACATTCAAATAATAAATCAAAGCTAAGACCTCAATTAACTTAAACAAATATTTAATTTCAACACACTAATGACAGACCAATCATTTAGTCTTGACGCTAACTTTAAATGAAAAAGACTAAACTCTCAATAGAAATAACTCAAGCAAGTTACTAAACTTAAACAATCATTAAAGTAATGTTAAAGTGAAGAACTACAGTGAAAAAAAGCAAACACACTAATTATCTCAAATAAAAAATGTGAGTAGAAATTATCCCAACATCACTAATTATCTTAACCCAAACAAACACAGTAATTATCCCAACATCAACTTCACATAGAGACAATAGTTCCATCAATAATGTGAACAGAAATTAAATTCAACCCAACAATAAATTTGAACAAAAATAAACTCAATATCTTAACTACTTAAATGGAAAAAAACCTACTAAAACACAATAATAATTAAGAGTCTCAAATAAAGTGAAATTAAAAATAGATATAAACTAACAAGATAATCAATATGAAATTAAAGTAAATCAATAAACAACAAGTTCCAACAAGGTATTTTAAATTGACATTAAACTAAAATAATACATCAAGCTCCAACAATGAATTTAAAATGACATTAACATAACAAAATACAAGTAAATAATAATAAATACAAGAAAGAGAATGAGAGAGGGAGAGAGAGAAGAGAGGAGAGGAGAAATGGAGATGGAGATTGGCTGGCCGTGAGGAGCTTCTCCACTAGCTGTGTGTGGTGCAGCTCCAATAGGAGACCCCCCACATGCAACAACACTCCCCCCAAAAACCCTTTATTGCCTCCTAAAAAAAAGAAAAAACCCCCCAAAGCAACCCTAGCCCCTTGCTTTTTGACCCTAGCATCCCTTTCTTTTTCTTTTACTTTTCATTTCCCTCCTAGCCACCTACTCTAGCTGCTGCCAGCGCACCTCCCTTAGCATTGTATACACGGCCAGCCGCTTTTTTGCATTTTAGAAAGTCCCTCCAGCACACACACACACACACACACACACACACTCTCTCTCTCTCTCTCTCTCTCTCTCTCTCCTAGCTTCCAAGCACTACTCACACACACACACGGGCTGCCTATTGTTAGCTTGCATGGCTGGGTCACATCAAAGACCCGACCTTACTCTTTTTTTTATTTATTCCATTTTGGTTCTAGCCACTTCAAAGACCCATTTGCATGCCTCATGGGCTCCAACATATACACACACAACTCAGCCCAACATCTCAAAGGCCTGCTCCCTTCTTTTTTTCAATTCCAATTTTGGTTCTCACTCATGGGCTTGCTTTTGGTGTCCTTGCTCAGCATGGGCTCCCTAGCTATTGTTTCTTTTTTGCTTTACTCTAGCTACTACTAGCGTACGAGGAATGGTCCCAACTGCATGGCTGGGTCAAATCAAGTTTATTTTATCTTTTTTCTTTATTTGTTCCTTCCATTTTAGGTTTCTGCCCCCTAGCGAACAAGTCCGATTTCGACCATCTTAAAGCTCATATCTCTCAAAGTTCAAAACACAAAATTCGTAGATAATTTCCTTTGATTTCCCCATATTTTGAATCATCTCGATTGGAGCTCGAAAGAGAAAGTTACACCTACAATACGAAGTAGTGTCGATTTTTGTTTCCAATAATTGCCCAGTGATAAAAAACATCAAAAATTCATAAATTACTCAATAAAACCCAAATGTTATAAATATGACTCAATGTTAATTTATTGAGATTAATTAGGCATTTAATTAAAAATATAATTCATAATACATGAATTAAAACACCTAATTATGCAATTTAAGCATGTAATCACAAGGCTCTTAGTGCCTCTTCAGGTACGACCACCTCCCACCGTCAGGGGATACAGTGGAACTCTTCCTAGGGACATTTTCCCACCATCTATTTCATCTACGCCACCGGAAGCACCTATGCCAGTCCTAAGGTCCCTGCTCGTGTGCCATCTCCCGCAGCTTCACCTGCTTTGCCAACTGTGTCTGGTAATGTTTCTGAGGAGGAAGAAGCTACTTTGAGTACTACACATTCTATCGAGGCTTGCCAGTCTGACGCTGGTACTCTATCTGATGCCTCAGGTGACTTAGGGGGTAGCGATTCTGCTTATGAAACTGGTAGTTCCACGGAGGAGGAATAGGATAGGGCTAGATGTGTAGAATCTATCTGTTGTGTTTATGCTTTCTGCATATGTACCGTACCGATGCATACTTTGTGTTTTATTTTCTTGTCTTTTCTCTTATTTTGTATTTTCTTTATTGTCACTATGCTTTTGATAGGGCTGTACTCGTGCTTTGACATTCTACATATACATTGTGCTGCATTAATAATGAAATACATGGTGCTTTTGGTATTCACATAACTTTTTTGTTTTAGTGTATCACTGCATGCTCTGTCTATTTCTAGATTTTATGGTTGTTCCATACACAAGTACACTGATTGATTTTAATAGCACTATGCAGTGTTTCCTCTCCCATGCATTCCAGGTTCTTTCTTTCCACACTTCAGTAGGGACAATAAAGTTTTAAGTTGGGGGTAGGGGGTAGGAAAACACTACATGACACATTTTAAGCACATAAATGACAATTTTTAAGATTTTTCAATAAACATCACTTGTTTCATGACATGTTAACACTGTTTATACCCTTTACATACCTTTATATTACCTACATGTTATATGCATATGTGTATCATTTATATGACCTTGTCATGCTCACTAACAATGTAGTGAGTTGCTTATTTGTAGTTTCATATAATATAGCCAATACATTACTTTTCTGACTCTATGAGGATTGACTAATGATTCATTCGTGTAAATATGGTTGTGTAAGTTCTTCTTTTCACATGGTATTTCAAAAGGCTAGGATGCACTTTCACGTGATTTGTAGCACATAGTGTTCCTTGAAAGCAATGAGAGAACAACAGTGGCGACTATGACACCTTGTGAGGTACTATTGAGCCTTTTGTTTATTTCTTGAGTTGTTGACGTCAAACTCTGAATTCACGGAACTCAACTTTCTTTTTTTGGATTTTCTTTGCTCGCTAGTCTCAGTTCTTGCACTTGCTAGCCTAGAGGTGATATCTAGTGGGGAGATACAAACCTAGGTCCTGTAGCCTACTCAAAACGTGAAAATTGAGCCACTCCTAGAGATAGACTTAATTCATGGACTCCTTTTTAAGCCTAATTCCCTTTCGGAGGTATGAAGACGTAAAAGTTGTGAAAATTGTCCTAGCTGACCATGAAAGAAAAATGCATAAAAGAATGAGTAGAAAAAAAATATGAAAAATACGTAGAATAACTGCTCCAATTACAAAAGGGTCAAGATAGGGACACAACACACCATCCTTTACACGTATGAAGATTCTTCAGCTATCCAATGCTTAAGATGTACTCATGCTTGCTCTATAAATAGTTCAATCTAGGGTGGTCTTAGTTGGATGTAGCGAGTAGGTGAGAAGGATCTAGGGTGAAGGACCTAACACCTCATTAATAGGTTGGATCCCATTCTTATGAGACTAGTTTACTCCATTTTTAGCATCAGTTCTTCAAAATATGTGGGATGTTTGATCATGACATTCTTCCATACATATGAGAGTGAACCTATCTTCTTGGGTGTTTTTTAGGTTATACCAGTGAGGTTGAGTCACAACAACCGTTCTATAGGTATCTAAGTGTATCCTGAGTGTGACGAATCATTCACTTCACACATACTTTGTGATTATGCCTATCCATACTTGAATTTACATGATGATATTAACTCTGAATTGGAATTGCTGGTTGATTCTATGTAAGTTATGCTTTTCATGATGACTATGCATTGTTGAGACTTGCATGAGTAATTCATTACGGAGTGTGTGTATAATGAAGTTATGTATGAAAGAGCCTGTGTGTAATTAGGTCTTATTCTTATATGTGAAATGGCATGACTGTGTCGTATGTTATCTTATCTGATATTCACTGATATTGGTGTTTGTGGGTATTGCCTTGGAAACCCTCACGAAACTACAACTCGTCCACTAGGATCAACCTAAGGGTTTAAAGCCTTGTTGTATATAGTAAATGCAACCGTGTTTCCCATGAAAGAGGAGGTAGTTAGGATTTTGTAGTTTTCTTAGTTTTTGTTTTGCTCGAGGACTAGCAAAGTGTAAGTTGGAGGTTGTGATGAGACCCTAAAATGTACTATTTTAGGTCCCCATTTACTTTTGTTTTGTTTTCTTTTATCTTGTATATACCCTTTGTTAACATAGTTCCGAGTTATATAAGGTTTGTTCGTGTTTCAGGAAAAACAAGTTAAAATCGATGAGTTAAGCATTACGAGAAGTCAAGGGAGCAATTGGAAAGCTCAAAGCTTAAAGCAACTGCTCAGCTAAGCCCCTAGAGCCTCGAAACACATCAAAAGAGAAGAAGACTATGTTCGACCATGTGGTGTGACCAACAAAACAAGGGGCGACCAGGTCATAAGCTACAGACTCCAAGATTTAGACTGAAGAAGAAATGCTGCAAGGTTCGACCAAGTGATCGACCAAGTGACCCTTAGGGGTGACCAAGTCGAGTTCCTGAAGCTAAACTGAAGTTGAGATCTTGCAGATCTCCACCAACAGCTCGACTAGCAAGACTCTGTGGCGTGACTAGGTCGAAGATTTTGAAGTTTGAATTCCTAATTTCCCATGAGCCTCAACCAAGATGCGACCAGGGGAAAGGATGGGTGCGACTTGGTCGACAACAACAATCTTGTGCGTGAGATTTACTGCAAACTTTCCTATTTTGAAATTCAAATCTTGTAAACCCTAATGGGTATAAATATTAGCTTCAAATATGTTCTCAGGGTTCACTACAAGAAAACTGGTTTTTAGTTACAAAAGTATTAGTGATAGATGAAATTTCGTCACCAAAAGTGCAGTATGAGTGACAGTTTTTTAGAAACGTCACTAATAGTTCGATTATTAGTGACGAAATTTCATCCATCACTAGAAGTGCAGTATTAGTGACGAAATTTCATCCGTCACTAATACTCCAGTTTCCCCACTCAAACCAATGCGGGAAAGCACTTTTCGAGCGAAAACTGTCCCGAAAAACAATTAGCGACGATTATATTGGGTATTGGTGACAATTCCAATGCGTCACTAAAAGGAACTTTTATTGTATTAATAAATAAAACAAATTTATTTTTCATTAGTAGTGATGGTTTGGAATATTCGTCACTATTAGTCCATTAGTAGTGACAGTTGGGAAGTTTCATCACTACTAGTTCTTTTCTTTTAATAAATAAAACAAATTTATTTTTCACTAGTAGTGACGGATTGTCATATTTGTCACTATTAGTCCATTAGTAGTGACGGTTCGGATGCTTCGTTACTACTAGTTCTTTTCTTTTAACAAATAAAACAAATTTATTTTAAACTAGTAGTGACGGTTTGTCATATTCATCACTTTTAGTCCATTAGTAATGATGGTTCAGATGCTTCATCACTACTAGTTCTTTTCTTTTAATAAATAAAACAAATTTATTTTAAACTAGTAGTGACGGTTTGTCATATTCGTCACTATTAGTCCATTAGTAGTGACGATTCGAATGCTTCGTCACTACTAGTTCTTTTATTTTAATAAATAAAATAAATTTATTTTAAACTAGTAGTGATGGTTTGTCATGTTCGTCACTATTAGTCCATTAGTAGTGACGGTTTGGAAGCTTCGTCACTACCAGTTTCTTTTTTTAAAAAAAATTAATTCATTTCACACTAGTAGTGACGGTTATAGGATTCGTCACTACTAGTTCTTTTATTTATCAGGTTTTGCCCCAATCTTCCTCATTTCCCTCCTTTCCCTTATCTCTTTCCTGCCTCCGCTCTCGATCCTCTCCTCCAGATTCTCCTTTCTCCGTCGCAATGCCGTTGCCGTTCGTCGCAGCTTGAGAACCCATCGCCGTTCACAAACTGTTGCAGCCCGAGGGCTCGTCACCGTTCGTTCGCAGAACCCGTCGCCATCGCAGCCCCTTGCCTTTGCCATCACCTGGGAGGTCAATATTTTTTCTCCATATTTTTATTTCAGTTTTAATTGGAAGAGAAAACTAAAACCCAAACCCACTCAAAATTCCCCAAAAATGAAAATTATTATTATAACTGTACTGCTTTGGGGTTTCCTTTTTTGTTCGAGCTGAGCATTATATTTTTTGTGTTCTAAAAAAATGTGTTGTGTCCTTTTGAAAATAAAAAATTCCAATGTGTGTTTTAGCTAGCCTTGTCCTTGTAAATCATCATGTGATGATTTAATATTAAGAATCTACACATTTAATTTCATTTATAGCGCTAAAAGTCAGCACATTCAAGTGAATATAAAATGTTGAAAATCAACTTATTTATGTTATACTGTAATGTTGTAAGATGAGGACTGTTTAGGTTAATTTATAGCTCTTGGTGGATCTAAAATTTTGCAAATCAACATATTCATTGTATAATTTGTATTATAACCTATACAAATTATCAACTGAGTCAATTCTAATGTTTGCATTAACTAACCCCATTTGAATAATTTTTTCAAAAATAAATATTTAAGTAATGAATTTGCAATGCTTTAATAAAAATAGATGTTGTTGTTATACAAGAAACAATGGATTTTCCCCCTCTCGTATGCAGTTTGTACAAAATGAACTCTTAACCATCATGAATATACCTTTCATTATGGTTTAGTAAAAATTTTAAGTGGCTTATATCAGTTTATAAATACAATCCAATTTAAGTGGGCAATTATTGAATTCAACAACAATGATGTTTATTAAAGACAAAATTTATATTTTGATTCATTTGTAGGTATGATAATATATTTATTTTAGAGATGAAAATAGAAATATGTGTAGATTTATGTTTTTTTGACATTCTAATCATTTTCTTTAGATGAATCAAATGTACCAAGGTGACGAGAGTTTACTCATACACCTAAGATTTGGAATTTGCCTCCAGGGCAACAGATTGATGTGACTTTCAACAATTTTCTCCAAATTGTCGATAAAGAGTGTAGACTACTTCATAGATTCACGGGAACTATAGTTAGGAGGCCAAATTTAGAACCTATTAATGTCTTTGATTGGCGTAAAATGGATACTGCTTATAAAGCATCTTGTTAGGAAATTCTTGAGGCATTCAACTTGTTTAAGTCTCATGCTCTGCTGGGCTCTTTGAATAGACCAGAATGTCATCGATGAACACCACCACGAACCTATCTAAGTACTCATGGAACACCCTGTTCATCGGGTCCATGAATGCGGTAGGTGCATTCGTCAAGGCGAATGGTATAACCAAAAACTCGTAATGACCATACCGAGTCCAAAAAGCTATCTTCGGTACATCTTCTAATTTCACCTTTAGCTGGTGATACCCAGATCGCAAATTGGTCTTAGAGAAGATCTGTATGCCCTGTAGCTGGTCAAACAGATCATCAATCTTGGGTAACGGGTATTTATTCTTTACTGTTACCTTGTTAATCTCTCTGTAGTCGATGCACATCCTCATCGACCCATCTTTCTTCTTCACAAACAACACCGGTGCTCCCCAGGGTGAAACACTTGGTCGGATGTAACCCTTATCTAATAACTCTTGTAGCTGCTCCTTCAATTCCCTCAGTTCTGCTGGAGCCATACGATATGGAGCTTTTGATATTGGTGTCGTGCTTGGAGTCAACTCTATAGCGAACTCCACCTCACGATTAGGAGGCAATCCCGACAAGTCCTCTAGAAACACATCTGGGAACTCACTTACTACGGGAATCTCCTCCAACTTAAGTTCTTCTCTCGGTGTTCCTTTCACAACCGCCAGGTACCCTTGGCATCCCTTCAGAAGTAACCTCCTAGTCTAAATAGCTAAAAGGATTCGTGATGCAAAACGCACACAAGACCCTACGAACTTGAATTCCTGCTCCCCAGGAGACCTAAATACTACCTCTCTTCTATGGCAATCGATGCTGGCATAATTGGCTGATAGCCAGTCCATCTCCAGAATGATATCGAATCCATGCATATCAAAGACAATTAGACTGAATCGTAATGCTCTTCCTTGAATCTTTACTGGGAAATCTCGAATCACCTTACTACATACGATATTGACCCTATTGGTGTAGCCACTGCTAATTCATCATCTAACAGTTGTACCTCTAATCCACACAATTTGATGAATCCCAGAGAAATAAAGGAATGCATCACTCCTGAATCAAATAGTACTACAACTTTATTCAAAAGCATATAAATATTACATGTCACCACGTCTCCGGCTTTCTTTGCGTCATTTGGTGTTAGGGAATACACCCTTGCCTGATCTGTAACCCTCTGGTATCCACCACGTGGCGCCTGAGTACCTCCTCTATATGACTGCTTTGGGGGTGGGTTGCTCCCCGGCGTGCCACAATCACGCATCAGATGTCGTGGCTTACCACACTGGTAGCAAACACCTGACCCCATCAGACACTTTCCTATATGTCGCTTGCCACAAGTAGGACAAGCTGAGGAAGATGTGCTACCTTGAGATGTACCACCACCAGTCTCTCACCGCTGGCCTTTGCCACCACTATATTTCTTCTAAGTGCCCTGCCTCGCACCTGAATAAGAATTGGGAGGCGCTAGCCTATTCTTTGGGATTTGAACCTCTGAGTTCTCCTGCAGGCTCTCCTCTACCATAGTGGCTTTATCCACTAGAGTAGCAAAGTCTTGAAGTTGTAGTATTGCTGTCTGCTTCCGAATCTCCTTTTTCAGACTCCTCTCAAACATCCAAGCTTTCCTAGCCTCATTCGCTATCATAAACGGAGCAAAACGCGATAACTCCATAAATCGGGCGGCATACTGCTAAACTGTCAGCTGCCCTTGAATCAGGATTATAAACTCCTCCATCTTTGCATTCTTGACAGTGGTTGGAAAGTACCACTTAAAGAACATCTTTATGAAATGGCCCCATATCATCACCACTGGTACCGGTCGATGCTTCTCCAGCATCTTTACCAATTCGTACCACCTCTTAGCTTCTCTAGTAAATTTGAACGTCGCATAGGCCACCTTCTGCTCCTTCGTGCAACGCCAAACAACCAAGATATTCTCGATTTTCTAAATCCAATTCTATGCTTGGATCGGGGCTGCACTCCCTGCGAAAGGTAGGAGGCTTTTGTCAGGTGAACTGGTCAATAGAACATCCTAGCTTAGCCGTGGGACGGTCCTGCCCCCTAGAAGTTCGCACAACCTCATCCATAAGCTGTTGAGCAAAGTCCCGCAATATTACTGTGGAGTCACTGCCAGCCTCATGACCAGACCCTTCACTGCTACTACCCCTGGTGTTAGCAAGTATTATCCCTAGACTCCATCCTAAAGAAACAATTGAGAAAATTTATTTAGAATCCTGTTTCCTTACATATCTATTACAACTACAATACTAAAAGACTCATTTCAATGAATTAACATCCCTAATGATGACATACTCTGCTAACTTGATACTCTCATTCTAACTCAAGTTCTACCCCTCCACTCGGAAACAAAATCGTCGATGGATTGCTGTGATTTTCTAAACTCGTTGACTGATCCAGAAAAACACAGAAGTCCGTCAACGGATTTCTGTCTCCAGGTCTACGAAGCAAAACTCGAAAATCCTATTCTCATCCTATACTCTGGTAAAGTCATCCAACCTAGTTTGCAGAACCTAGCAACCTAAGCTCTAAACATTTTTATAACCAGGCGATGTGAATGTCTTCACACTTCCGACTGGAAAATGCTCTAATACCAAATGTAATGCCCTGACCCTCTAGGTGGGCCCGGAGTGCCACTTTACATACATAATATGCATATCTCTGATACCAACTATAACGCCTCGACCCTCTAGGTGGGCATAGAGTGCCACTTTACATACATAACATGCATATCTCTAATACCATACATATACTACCTGCCCAAATAAGGGAAATCGGGTGATCCATACTAATCTATATAATCATACACAACAGAAAACATAAATATCTCCTAATAAAAACTTACCAGAGTTTCTAACTGTTTCTTACATACATCTATACATAACTAAAAACATAACCTGCTATTACAAACCTCAAAATACAACCTAGCTAAAGCCCAGTACGTATACAATGACTTACATAAACTAACAAAAACACTACGCTCCAGAATCCCTCTAGAAGTCTAGGGCTGGTTTCCTGCAAAACCTGAAATAAGATTTGTATATTTGGGGTGAGACACTTCTCAGTAAGGTAGATCATATTACATCAGTGTGTGATTACATGAGTTTATTCCAGTAGAAACCAGTTACACATTTAAATAATTCACAAACCTGTAATATAGAAGATATATATATAATTCCCGCATAAGATAATTTGGCTCATTACAAGTGAGTCTCCTCGTGGTTAGAGTAAGATACAGGCCCATACACTGTACAATCCCTCTGCTTGGTACTCAAAGTTGTGACTTTGCCTATTTTATTTTTAAATTGTGTATATGCATAATGAACTCATCTCAGGTTTGAATCATCATATCAACACCATTTACTTCCCCCATTGCATGATTTATGTGGTTATAATGCTCTGATCTAGTCCTGGGGTCATCAGGCTAGTCACACTACTCTCTCCAGTCTAACTTGGCTTACACCACCCTAGTCCGTAATCAACCAGTGGCCCTTCGTACCAAATCGACTAGCTAGATTCCCACACTCAAGAATAACGTGTGATTGCACTGTATCTCTCTTTCTAACAGCGGTACCGTGCTCTCTTGGTAACAAGCTTTCTCAAGCGGTTCATATATTATATACAATTTATAACAAAAGTATAGTAACCTGTTTTCATTCCATAAAGCATTTAAGCAATTCCAATATTTTTCACAAATTCATTCATTCATTCATTATTTGGTATAAACCGACACACACAACTCTCGGTTTAACCCTAATACATACATCTCTTGATATTTAACCAGCATCTCTTTCTACATTTCCCAATAACAATTTGGAACTCCAGTTCCCATATTTCATGCACATATTTCTCAAGTTATATACATTTCCATTTAGTACCTCATGCCACATTCATTTGCTTTAGTACACAATAGTATAGTAAATGGTTCAGAAAATATCATTTAAATTGAAAACAAGGAGTTCAAGCATCTCCTACTTTAAGTTTAATACAAATAAGTGAATTTTAAGAAAAATGGGGACCATACCCCAAAACCCTAGATTTCCAAAAACCGTAAAATCGAAAAACTGACAATTCCACCTTGTAAAATTTTCCAAATAAGAAGTCATATCGTTCATAATAACATAACCTACAGTTCTACCATTTAGATTTTGAAAATAACTTATGTAAACAAATCTCCTTACCTTTTTAAGAAAAAAAGAACCTGAATAGGTCGAAACGGTAAAAACCTAGAACTTCCAACCGATGAAAACACGTATATTTGCTAGACGAGGGATGAGAGAGACAACCGGGAAGCAAGGGAGAGCTCAGAAAGGCTTTATGGTGAAAAAGTTCTGAAACCCTAGGAGAGAGAAGAGAGAGATTTGGAATTCTCTAAAAAAATGAGATCAAACCTATTTTTAGGAAACATGCCTAAAGGAAAACCGGTGCCGATTTCCCCTGTACCCACAAAACCGTCGCCGATTTTGTAGTTGACTGGCCCAGTTGACCCAAAATTGTGGTCGATTTTCTACTAGCTTGGAAAACAGTCGCCGGTTTGGGCCCTAACTTACCAAAATCCTTCTTTTCCTTTTATTTTCCTTTATTTATCTCTTTTATATTCATTTTCTTTTATTTTCCGGGTTCGAGTTCCTACAATTATTACAGGCAACAACTCCTCTTTTCTTGACAACTTTACTTGCAAGCTTAATTCTAAATTTGCTACTAAGGACTTGGGTTCTCTCAGTTACTTCCTTGGTCTTGAAGCTACATCCACCATTGATGGTATTCTTATCAATCAGCTGAAATATGCACGGGACATTCTCATGCGAGCTTAGTTACTTGACAGCAAACAAATTCACACCCCCATGGTTGTTTTCCAGCACCTGTCTGCTAAGGGTCCTCTATTTTTTGATCCCACGCTCCACAGATCTATCGTTGGTGCTCTTCAATACCTGACTATCACATGTCCTGATATTGCTCATGCTGTCAACTTTGTCAATCAATTTCTACATTCTCCGACTGAAGACCATTTCATCGCTGTCAAACGCATTCTTCGCTATATTAAGGGCACACTACATTTTGGCCTCACTTTTCATCCTTCTATTGCTCCTGGTGCTTTAGCTGCTTACTCCGATGCAGATTGGGAAGGATGCCCTGACCCTCGTCGCTCTACCTCTAATTATTGTATTTATCTTGGCAACCATTTAGTGTCTTGGAGTGCAAAGAAACAACCTATTGTTTCTTGCTCCAGTTGTGAATCCGAGTATCATGCCTTGGCTCTCATTGCTACCAATATCCTTTACTCACGCATCTCCTTCGTGATCTCAAATTCCCTCTTTTGCAACGACCTCTTCTACTTTGTGACAACAAGAGTGCAATCTTCTTGAGTACCAATCTCGTTTCTCACAAATGGTCCAAGCATGTTGAGCTTGACCACCACTTTCTTCATAAACTTGTTCTCACGGGCAAGCTTCGCACCCAGTATGCACCTTCTCATTTGCAAGTTACTAACATATTCACAAAAAGTGTGTCTAGACCTCTCTTTGACTTATTCTGATCCAATTCATGTTTGTTCTAATCCAACGCTTAGCTTACGGGGGGATGTTGAGGATATTGAGGATTCTCTGTCTTAATTGTAGGAGGATACTATGTATATACTTTCCTTTTGTCTATCCTCTAATTAATAGGAAAGGAATATGTAATTATTCAATGTAATCTTTAATTTATTAAAAATACATGACACTCACCACTTCAGAGGTGTGGTGGTTTTCAAACCTTCTCAATCCCAAATTTGGTTATATAGTTAGCTTACCCCTAGAAAGGGATAAGCCCAATCTAACTTTTTTTTTTTGTGTTTGAATTTTCTTAACTTGTCTTTTTTACTTTTTATTTTTTCTTAAAAATAAAATAAAATAAAATAGTGAAGTCTCTGTAAGGTTAATTTTTCCATATAGGTTTCATGAAATAGTTCTATATTAAGAAAAAATAAAATGAAATTTTGCATATAGCGCAAGTAATTGACCACTTCTAAAAAGATAATCATTTTCCTGAGAGGTTGGGCAGTTGATTAGATCCCTAAATGGTTGACCAACCTCTATTGTCTTTTTTTTGTATTATAGATTTTTTTTTTAAGGCACGCACATACACATACTTGCGGAATCATTATTTGAATAGGGGTCGACAAGGTGCTAGTTAAATAATTCCTTTTATGGAAATTATTGAATTATCTTCCCAATGCACAAATGTAATCCCTAACTCAAATTTATTCTTTAATTTTTTTTATCATTTTAAAATTAAAATAAAGTGGCAACTCCATCTAGTTTTCTAAAATAAAAACAATAAAAAATAATTAGGGTGATCAACCACCCTAAAAGGGCCAGCTGACTAGTCTAGGTATAAGGGTCTAGTCGATTAGACCTTCTAGGGTGGTTGGCTTACCTCCCTTCCTTTAGCCTTTTCTTTTGATCTAGACTCCAATCGTTGGCACACAGACTCAAAAACTAGCGTCAACAACTTGGTAACTCAATTAGGACATGTTTTAAGAGTTTAGCCACTTGTGTGTGTGTGTGTGTGTGTGTGTGTGTGTGTGTTTATGTTTTTGTTCTTTTAGATTTTATACCATGTTGTTGACCTTATAGGTCACACCCGGTTTTGATAATGACAAATACTTTTTGTATTTAATGGTTGATGAGTTTGTGTGCAGGACCAATAGGAAGTATCATATGGTGCACGCACATGGCACATGAAGTGAAGACTTGAAGGCCTTGAAAATTATTTCATGTTGTATTGTAATTTAATCCTTTATTTGGGCTATAATAGTAACATAGGAAAATGGTTTGTAATAATTAATGCCTTACCTGCATGATAGGGTTGATAAGCTCAAATGACCATAGTTGGACCTTAGGGAACACTCTTTGATGCCAAATTTTTGGGGTTAATTCTCAAATGCCTTAGACTGACCTTAGGACCCACAAATCTGCATGAAAAAGTTTCCTATTAGATTAAAAATAAACATCATATGAATAGGGTGAATGTATAAAGGAGTTGGAACCGAAATGCATTAAAAATGCATGTTTGGTCAATCGAACTTTCACAATGTAAATCATTCGGTCGACCGAACCAGTCAAGCGGTCAATATTTTGACCATACCTCGGTTGACCATACTATACTAAGTTCATGTGACTTGGTCAATCGAACTCCCACGGAGTCAATGTTTGACTCCTCGGTCAACCGACCAAATTTAAATGGGCAATGCCCTGGTCGACCGAACCCACACGTGGGAGAATCCAATGCCCTGGTCAACTGAACTTCATAGTTCAAAATCACTTGGTCGACCGAACCGCAAGAAAATGGAAAATCGCCCTTGGGACACTAAGTCCAGTTGACCAAACTTGGTCACCTGGTCAACCAAAGCTCGTGTCTGGTCAACTAGTACTCTCGAGTTGGACATTATTTTTTACCCCAGTTAAATTTTTTAAAAGGGGTTAATTGTGCTAAAACGTTTTAAACAATCCCAATAATTCCCTACATGTCCTAAACGGTTATATTTTTGGGTAACTCTATATATACTCCTTCATTTGCAAAAATTAGTATGAGATTAGAAAAATAATTAGCAAATATCTTCTGAATCTCAAAAAGCCTATTTTTCATATTCAAGCTTTATACTCCCATTCTTACTCATCCATATTGCAAATACTACTTAGTAAGAGTGCTCTTGTGTTCATCTCACCAAGCTTAAACTCTCACTTGCTCGTTTTGATTGAGATTAATTTTTCTTTGAGAGTAAGCTTCTAGTTTTTCCAGGCGGCTTTGTAAATAAGCCTTCCATAGGAAAACTTCTTAGAGCTTCTGAGTTTTGCATTTTCATTACAATACTCAAGAGTTCATCTTGTATTTTGATTGCTAAAATATTTTTATACATCATTTTTAAAAATATCTCTTGTTCTTATCTTTGAGAAATTTATTTTGAGATATTTTCTTGAGTGCTAAAAGATCTTTATTGCTATACCTTTTGATTAAAATTATCATTTTATTACAAAGATCAAATAAATATTTTACAAACCATTGTTTGAATATCTCTCATGGTTTATATTGATAAAAATTATTTGTTGAGATACTTAAAGTGTGCTAAGGATCTTTGTTTGTGCATTGCGATTGAAATTATCATTTTGACACAAAGATCATATCATTTACACTCTCACGCACTGATTGCAATATTTGCATAGATATTTGAGAGTAGACACTTAGACTACACTGAACTTATCAAATCCTATCTTTTGGTAGTATATTGATTATACTGTGCATATTGTAGTATATATTTTCTTGTGAAGAAGTGTGTTTCCGTGTACAAAAATTTCATATCATTTGTTGTATTCCAGGCGTGGGCCTGAAGAGGGAGATTAGCCTTGTTGAATAGTCCCGAACTGGCTTAGACCCGGTTAGGAAAGTTAGGTGCGCCATCCTGGTAAGGTGTGTTGGTTGAGGTCAGCCCCTTGAATTGACCTGATTGTAATCGGAGTCGCTCCACCCGTTAAGTGAGACATAGTGAAATCCTTGTGCTGGTTTAGCCAAGGCGGGGACGTAGGCAATTTGGCCAAACTTCAATAACATATTATGTGTATTGTTCGCACTTTACTTTTACTGCACGTGTATGTTTATTTCTTGATTGCATAGACTGGCCCAAGGTTGTGTAGTACTGCTATTAAACCGATTGACCTAGGTGATAATTTTTTAAATTCTCAATTCACCCCCCTCTTAGGGTTGCACCAAAGCTAACACATGTCATATTTTTTTTTTTTATATGATATTGTCTTTTTAATGTTATAATTGTCAGTGTTAGGTTTTGATGAATGACAAAAGTGGTTGATGTTGAATGAGTTCATCTTTCATAGACTCACAAACAAACTCTGTGATAGATTCACAAATAAAATTATAATCATACCTTGTCACACTTATAAACACTCTTTCACTAATTCTCTCATAAACTCATGAACAAACGCTTTCATAAACCCACACACCAACTTTGTCACGAACTCTTTCATAGATGCATTTATAGATGCACTATAATTTTGTCATCCAAATCAGTGTGCACATTTGGTCAATTTGTTGAGCTAATATGTTCGAATCATTTCCTATTCCATTGATTGATATCTTAAATAGATTTATAATCCTTTGTGTTAAAATTTTGGCATTCAAATTTTAAATTGGAGTTGTAACGACTCGAAGAATAATGGTATTTAAATAATAAAGAGGGAGGAAAATGGAAACAGAAACAGAAGGAGGTAGCAGAAGCATTCATCAACAACGTTGCACTTTTGGATGTAATAATCCAAGGAATTTTCTTATGGCCTCGTCGAGGAACACAGGGGATTTGTCGACGAGGGCATGTCTCGTCGACGAGAAGATACCGAGAGGATGTTTTGGGCGATTCTGCATTTCGTTGACGAAAGGGAGAGTTCGTGGACGAATTGCTTCTTATACTCGTCGACAAGATGACGTGGCTCGTCGACGAAGGCCGCAGTATAAATAATGAAACCCTTAAATTTTTATGTAGAATTTTCAACAGAAACTCTCTCTTTTCTCTCTCTACGGTCTCCCCTCCATCTCTCTTCGATTTTGGCTCTGTTAGTCGCTGGATCGATGATCTAAGGCCACCATGACGCTCCTGGAGAAGTTCTCTCCAAGTTTACCGGGGCGGATCATCGGTGGGATCGAGTTGAATTTCTCCCCAAGTTCAGGGTAAGGTCTTTTATTTGAAATTAGACTTTTCAGCAGTTGTAGGAAATGAAGTAAACAGAGAAATAATGATATTTTGTTTTGGTGAATGTTGTTTTCAGGGAGTTGAGTAGGAAACCCTGCGGGTGTAGGACCGATATTTAGTAGGGGCTTTATAGTAGTCAGGTAAGGGAAACATGTTATGTTAGGAAACTTCATTATGATTTCAGTACAAAATATAGGTTTTTATCAAATTATTATTCAAATTATATATACGATTTTCAGAGCCTGATTATGATAATATTTATTAGTGTGGCTTGAGTTGATTAGAGTACAGTACCGTATTTATACAAACTATGAATACCATGTTTACAGTTTATGAACATAAAATTCCATGATATTTACATGCTTATAGAATAAAGGACTTTCAGTATACAGTATACTCAGTAAAATGTAATTTCAGTAATTTCAGAATAATCAGTTTTTCAGTACTATAACGTCCCAATATTTAGTTATACAGATAACAATTCAGTTATACAGAAATCAGATTTTTAGTCAATTAATTTAGAATTTCAGATAAATTCTATGGGGTTATGGTTATTTCAGAAATTATGGTAAAACAATATGTTAAAGATATCAGCTACCTATATAGTATCAGACCCTGATGGATTAGATTCAGCAGAGCACGGTACCGTAACTACAGACATTCAATTCAGAGTGCAACCACTTTACTCATATAGTAAGTGGTATAAGGTCGATCGTGCCCACGTCGGGACAGGCTTTCCATCAAATATGGATTGAGGGGGCCGATTAGACTGTCGGAGTTCAGTTAACTTACCCTAGTCGGCCAGCTAGGATAGGTCCCGCCTTCGGGCCACATAACCCTGTCATAAGGGGTTAAATCATGACATACAACCATCTAGGGGAATTTTCTCAGATATTATGAGTATAAGTAGATTTCCAGAAATAGTAGTAGTATTATGAAAAGTAAGTTTATATAGTTTTAATATATGTTATTTATACCAGCATTTACAATTTCAATTATCCATGATATTATTTTTAAATCAGATTATTTATACAGAAATATAGCTCAGTGGCCACACACTAGTAATAACATGTTTCGTCTTACTGAGTATTGACTCATCCCAGTGTTGAATTGTTTTTCATGTGAACCAGCTGGGCGAGCAGATCAGACTCGAAAGTAGAGGGGTTGTTAGTTTGCTCTGTTAAGGGTGAGTAGTATTTTTGGGTAGTATTTTTGTATACCCTGACATCAGTAGGGAATAATTTTGAGGAGAAAAGTGATATATGTATAATTTATGGGATACTTAGATGCTCTGGTATTGTAATTAATGTGGTTATGTTTATGTATGTGGTTTTCCGCTGTTTAGATTAATGTTTGATATTAAAATAGGGGAAAATATTTTATTTTATTAGCAAGTTGTTACAATTTGGTATCAGAGCAGTAGAATTTCACAGTAATTATTATAAAAAAGAAAAAAAAAAAAAAAGGTAAGGGAAATCTCAATTAATTTAGCAGGATGTTACAGGAGTCGAGAAAGATCATTTAAATGACACGAACATTCATTACATGTGTGATGACCCTCTAGCTCAATCATGCATTAATTGCAAAAAGCAAGTTGAAACTCTACCAACCCTTTATAAAATACTGGCCAAAGTATACTAAAGAAGAAGATACCTCACACAAAGAGAATAGAGTTACATACACTTGAGTTGCACGCTATTACTTGTTCAATATGGTTGTATTGTTGTTGTAATTCCTATCCTACAAGCTTACTGTTTCATTCTGCTCAAGAAGTTGAATCTTTCACAAATGTTCTAGATTCACAAATTTTGACTACTTAGACTATGCAAGCTAGAAAAAAACTTAAAAGTTTTTTATGTAATTGTTATTCCTTTGGGTGTAGGTCAAAAAACCAAATCACTATAAAATCTATGTGTCACTATTATCCTTCTTCACTTCGTATTCTATTTGTACACTTCATATTGAATATCCTTGATCAATCAGCTTAGTGATTAGATTGTGGTTGTGAATTTCATATCAAACATTCTTGATCAATCAACTTAATGATTGGATTGTGGTTGTAATTTTCATACTAAGCATTCTTGTTAACCGTCTTTTCCATAAGTAGCTTATACTGTGTTTGTGTATGTCATATTAATTACTCTTAACCAACATCGTTATAGTTAGGTAGATAATATTTTGTCATATTAAGTTTTCTTAATCAACCAACTCAGTGTTTTGAAAAGATTGAATCTTCCATTGACTACTTTATTTTGATTCATTTATCAATAAAGCAAGTTGAGTTGTAAATATAATTTATTTGAAAGGATAGAAGTTTATTATCTTCTAATTCACCCCCTTCTTGAGTGTCTAATCGAATCAAAATTTGGTATTAAAGTAGGGTTCTAATACTTGTTTGTATCATTGAGTAAAGACTTATAGGCATCCATGGATAATCTAAAAACTGGCCCTTGTTTGATGGGTCCAATTATACATATTGGAAGGAATAGATGAAAACCTACTTTCAGTCAATTAATGTAGGAGTTTGGAAAAATATTATTAAAGGTTCAAAAATTTCCTTGAAATTCATGAAATTAGAGAATGGTGACTTAATTTCAAAGTTTTAGGGCAAATAGAATAAAACAAATATTCAATTGAATGTAAAATCTATTTATATTTTATATCGTGCTTTAACTTAGGATGAGTGCAATAAGGTCTTAGGTTGTGACTCTGCAAAGAAAATTTGGGGTAGACTAGAAATTTTACATGAAGGAACAAATTAGGTAAAAAAGACATAGGTAAACATGTTCATGAGTGAATATGAAATGTTTATGATAAAAAATGATGAAACAGTTGTAGATATGTAGAATCACTCATCTTTAACTCAATAAAGCACCTTGATAAGAGTTTTTTATATTAGTGATATGATCAATAAAATTATGAGGTCATTACCAAAGAAATGAGAAGTAAAAATTGATTCCATAACTGAAATAAAGGACTTATTCATTGTCTTAATTTGCTAGATCTATTTATGCTCTGTCTTTTTGTTAAGATTTAGTGCATGTCCAGTGAAGAAGAATCGGTGCTTGTGGATGAAGAAGATGACAGTCCAACTTTTGGCATGGCTACCATATGTCATTTTAAACAAATAGAAAAAATAAAATCAAATTGAAGTTATATAATTTAAAATTACAAATACAAATAATTCAATATTAAGGATATTTTTGAAAATTTCACTTCTTTTTTTATTTCGTTATAATTATCATTCAAGAATATGGGCATGTATTCAACAATCAACCAATCGGAATTAGATCAACCAAAACTTTTGATTTTGGATTAGTAGGCAGTCTCATAACCTGATTGTGCAGATAGATTTGTGCGTTTATGTCTAACCTACTCAGATCAATTCGATCCACCTTCAATACATATATGTAAAAAATAATTAATAGGGTCTACAACTATTTGGGACCTATGAAAGAATACATAAAGTGGAATGCGGTATTGGTATATTTCAAAGTGGATATGATGTTTTAATCTTTTGGAAGACAATGTACATATTTTATATTTTATGATTTAACATAATTGATAGTACGCGGGTTAAATAATAGGCGTACTGTTTCTACTTTTAGAACCTTTTTTGTATTATGATCAATGCAAACTTGAAAATTTTGAAGTATTTAAGTATGTTACATTGATACTATTATTTTTCTATAAAAAAAACTACTAATCTAATATATTTTACTTGAATTATACTAGAATAAGTTTATAATGTGACATATGTTATTATATTTGACGAAACTCTAATACATTCCTTTGTTGTTGTTGTTTTTTTTTTTTCTAAATTTACTTTGCCTTTCAACAAGCTAAATCACCAATCCGATTCAACCCACTTGATAATCAAATTGACAATAACCAACTCAAACACAACCTCAACTATTCAACTTAAGATTAACTTTTTACTAAACCGATGAAATTGAATCCATTAGAATTTTAAACCCAACTCGATGCATGAACACTTTTAATACCAAAAATAAAAATGATATTAAAACAATAAGCCTAACAATCATTTTATGCAACCGATCAAACATATAAATCAATTTACTCTTGCCTTCACTTGATTCTTATTCGATTCCTTTTCGACCCATAGCAGGGTCAATAGTATGCATTTTTTCTTCCTCTCGAATAAGATAAATATATTTCAATCTAAAACAATGTCAAATTCATGTTTAGATGGAAAAAATTTCTATGTCAATAAAAAAATTCATATAAATATTATATAGTATCATTATATATTTACAATAAATATTATTTTCACTGTTTTATTAAACGGAGGCATGGATGATGAGTCAAAATCTACAATGTTGGTAAACATTTGCTCTATAAATATGTAAAGTTGGTCCGGGCTATACCTTGATAAGTGGTAATCTTGAACACCCATATTTACAATGCAAAAACACGAGAGAGAGAGAGAGAGAGAGAGAGAGAGAGAGATCAACATTCATTCTAATATTCTTCAACTGTACAAGGAAAAAAAAACCCAAGCGCAAAAACATTTTATTTGGGCTCAATATATCATTATTGAGCCATGGCAAGTTCAACGTCTATGATGAAGGTTGACTTCCCCGCTTCCCTCAGATACTGCACGTCCCCATTCATCATCTTCACCAGCTTCCTGCTCACCAGCAGACTAATGCCCTCCTCAGATGCATCCCCATTATTCCCAAACATCTGGTTCAACAATTCTTCAGGCACCCCACCACCAGCATGAGATATCCTGATTCCCAAACAAGAGAAAAGAAAAGAAGAAGATATGATGACAACATCAGCAATGTATAAATATTGAAGTGGCTGCAAAAAAGCCAACGGCCAAGATTCAAGAATAGAAGTTTCATCCTACTAGTACTATGTCCATGAAAAATTATCACAATATTGGACAATTATACACATCGGCATTTTCGTTTAACTAGATTTGGTCTCTCTTCATAATTGACTAATCATAACTACGACTCTTAATTCTGGCATTGACATATGAATAATATTTCAGGTTGTGTGCCTGTGTGCGCGCACACACACACATATATATATATATTAATATAATATATGGATGAACTTTTTTATAATAAAATAAACAAATACAGATGCATCAACTGAATATAAATCTTTTCTCCCATAGATAAATCAAGATGTCCAGTTTTGTCAGTACCTGAATTCCAAATGTGCAAGTTGAACAGTTTCTCCTAACCGATCTTTGGTCAAACTGCCAGCAACACCAAGCTGGCCGCCATTTGGGGTAAAATTCACAGATATCAACAAGAAATCAGCTAGGACCTGTTGAAGCCTCAAACTGTCTCCAAAGAAGGTTTTAGCCATCACGTCTTCTTGTATATCATTAATTATCCGAATACCCTTCTCATTGCTCTTCATCATTACTTGACTGATGGAAGTATTCAGTACCTCATGCAAAGTAAACTCAACCATTTCTAGATCCAAGTACCTGTTGAGATTTGGGAAAAAATCATTAAATTAAGTGCAAATGTGAATTATGTGTTAAAGCAACCATTGCACCTAGAAGCTTAAGCCTTCGGGTAAGGGGCAAACAATTGTGTATAAAGCCTCAACACAACAGAATGAGTGAGAATACTGACAACTGAAGATAGAATAATGCTCCCGTCCCGTTCTTCTCCACAAACTATGTCAATATCTGCATTAGGAAGTAGGAAGTCCACCTTGTGTGTTTGTGAGTGTGTACACACCTTAAGTTTCTAATTATTAGCCCAATGTCATTACTCAAGTTACTGATACTATTTCAGGATAAATTATTAGTGAGTAGTCACCTACAAGGACTATGTACCTAGGCCAGTGCCATTTAATGGTAGACATAGGGAAACATGAAATTGTGAGGGTCTGGATTCGGGCATGCAATGTAGTTGGACTTTCTTGTTGATTTGAATGAATCATCCTTTCTAAAGAGGTAAATCTTTTGCCCGCTGGGCAAGAGGAGGGCAACTTGCAACAACTTTGGAGATAGGACGTCTCTTTCCATTACCATGAAATCCATGAATGTTGCAGTTAATGTTGGGCATACCATCATCCTTCTCATTGCTATGAATCTTGCATGTTCCTGAAAAAAGGAAGTTATTCATTTTCTGGGTCCCAAAGAGGTATTGGAAGCACATGCATTTTTATTACTGTGAATAATAAGTGTAGTAGTTAATGGTGGGGTTACCTTATCCTTTGCATCACTGCCTCAGTCCATGTTTTTGTTAGTCTTGTTCAGATTCTAACAGTGACTTCCCAAATTAACCAAATCCAATTTTTTTCTTAAATTGGAGAATGTATTTTTCATGCTACAAATGTTCATGCCATCTTTACTCAGTTTTCTCTCAGTCTAGAATTGGTACTCAGTTTTCTCTGTCTAGAATTGGTACTGCTTCTAACCTCTCACAAATGCAATAATTTATTTTTTGTTCTTATTTTGGTATTGTCACTCACCCATGTCAACCTACTTTTGCTAGGTGTCACGGACACAGAAATTTCAAAGGCCAGAAGGAATCACCCTTGCCAAGATTTGCTTGAAGTGTCAAGGAGTCACATCTGTGCAGCCGCAAAGACTACACCAAGTCCAGCCCAGCCAAACTCATCCGCATCCAAGGAAACACTCAAATGTCCAATCTAGTGGTAAAGTCCCACTACTCGAACGCCCTTGAACCAACTAAAGTCGTCATTGAGGAACCCAAACTCGACGGTAAGGGAGTTAAACTCACATTCCACCAGGACGAGGAGTAACTCTCATCCCCACAGCACAATTCTTGTGTTAGCTAACCCATCACTTACCACCTACTAAACTGGACTAGGGGAAGTGACACCATACACTTCTCGAACAAGACATGTGAAGGATTAACACCCCTTGATAGTTCAACTGGATCTAGAATGACACCGCCCAATGGTATAACCAATGGCTAAGAAGGGACGGACATCAAACCTCCAAGGTGAGAGCTCCGAACAACCTCATTCTCTGGTGTGGTCGATCGTCCATGGGGCTCCTAATCCCACACGGAAGCCTAAGACACCCCTCAAGGAAGTCAAGAGCCCGCCCTTGAGTGCTCCTTAGGGTGCTCACTTAGTACTTTAATAGGATACCAGCGGTGGTAGGCCGCTCATTTGGCATTCCCCAAAAAGTCATGGCTCCGAAGTATTCCCATTTAAATGCGACCACTAGGGATCTAATGATTATACATATTAAGTTCGAGAACACCACTACAAGTACAATCCGGACCAACTACAACTTCACAATGACATACCACAACCATCCTTAGGACATCTGCATAGTTCAAATCCAGGTTAACCAACCTTCCTACCAAGTTAGAATCATACACCAAAAGCATGTGTCAGGGTCACAAAACTCTAGGACCTTGATGTTTTTCCCCACTCTATCTTATCAACATCCTTGTTGATTAACAAGTACAATCCAACTTGTAGTAGCACTCCTAGAACCACAAAAGTATGAGGCTTCAGAACAACTGCAATCCAAAGTTCTTCACAACAACCTGACATGTCTCAGATCCCATGGTAGATTTGATCCCAATCTAAACCGATGACGCTCGTGGAATCCATCTCTAAACACAAGGCCTTCATTCTAGCATAGATCAAAGCCCAATTCAGCTTCCTTTGAGTATCAAAATATTGATCTTTGACTCTAACCAAGACTTCCAACGTCCAAGGTGACAACTCAACCGAAAGTTGGCAGCCAACCAAGATGCCGCCAATACTAAAGATTACATACACTCTCCCCAAAAACTCAAACTCACAAATCCTTGATATGAATCCATATTATAACCTTGTCTCTTACAACCTTGTCTCTCAAAACTAAAAAGAGTGAGGATTTATATGTTGAACCACTGAGGCAAGATCCTTCCCATAATTGATGTCACTCTATCAACCAACCTGATCTCAAATCAGTACCACGCACGGTGTAGCATACACAAAAGTCTCATTCTAGTCACAATGCCCTTTATAACCCTATTCTCATACTCTATATTGATATCATCTTCTGACGGTCGATACAACTTCCTCCTTGCAGTGGGGGGGTCAAATTTTGAAACCCTTATCCAAACATATATCATATTAATGATTTCTCTATTTCTTAATACCTGGAGAGGAGGGTATTAAATGTCCCACCAAGGTTCAACTCCAACCTTACACTTGAAAGGCAGACTCCATCTCGAAGGCCCTCCAAGTTTGACCAAACCATAACTTGGTATTAATTGGCAAGTGAAAATCAAAGCTTAAAACCAACAATCTGTTTCCAAAGTGAGTCCCCATCTAGGAGTCTTAGAGGACACAACTCCAAAGATGAGTCCACACCCTAGAGTCTCTTCCAATACAATCAATCTCACAATCTAGGGTTAACAACAAGACATCCAAGCATGATGCTAACATACTGTTCCAAAGGTGAGTCCCACCCAAGAAGTCTCCTGCAACACAAATCCAAGGATGAGTCCACACCGAGGAGTTTCTTAAAAACTTGGACAATCTCAACATCCAGGGTTTCCAACCTAGTTCTTTACGATGTATCCAACAATGTTACAGTGACATACCGAAACCATCCCCAGGACATTTGCATAGTCAAATCTAGGTTAACCAACATTCCTCTCAAGTTAGAATCACACACCAAAACCATGTGTCACGGTTGCAAAACTCTAAGGTCCCAACACTAGGCTTATTCTCTTAACATGCTTTTTCATAATAAAACCATAATTATCACAGAAATATTTTAGACATTCCGATAAACTCTTTACGATCTAAACTTGAGCTCAATATATATAATGGTATAACATTTTGTGCACCTTAAACAGTACGCAAAAGGGCTCATCCATTGAAAACAAGGAAAGGATAAGAAGTTAAGAACCATTTGTATCAATGGAATACTTAACACCACTTGGTCAATGGTCCACTGGTCCATGGCGTCAAATCGCTAGACAAGCTCAATCAGCCATTACATAAAAACGAGTGACAGTTATTGAGTCCTGAATGAAATGATTGGAATTAAACAGATAAAACAGTTTTTTCATCTGTTAAAAAGATTGAGGCATACGATCATCACTCTTTTGAAAATAGAACCTTTCTAATAAGATAAAGCTGTTAAACAAGTACAACTGTATCCCCTTTTTTTTTTTTTGCTAATTAAACAAGAACTGCTTAGTTTTATATCAAAATAACATGAAAATTTAATAAATACTAACTAACACCTGCTGAGAAAATCAACTACAATAATTAGAATGGAAGCTGGCTCTAAATAATTGTTAAGATAATTCAATTCAGTTTGAATTGAGAGCTTAAAAAAAGCACAACACATGCATTATCCAAACAAGTTCAACTTGGGTAATCCTATAAAATCCAAGACACAGCCTAGACACCCTGGAAGCAATAAAATGTTCATTAAATTTGCACTCAAATTAGACATGCTATCTCCTTCAAGCCTCATGCCAAAAAGAGAGAGAGAGAGAGAAACTGCAAAGCACTTGGGAAAAAAAATAATCTAAAGCTAATGCAGGGTTGCTATAAGGTGAGATCAATTGAAGGCCAAAAGGAGCTACATATAACCTCTTCATGGCAGGATAAGAAACTGCTATAGCATAATAATTTGACTCAATAAAGGCCCATAATTGGGAGGCAGAGTCTTAGCACCTCTCAGATGTATTTCTGACAAATGCACAAAATAAGCCAGCTAAAATAGAATAACCTAGAATGTTGAATCGTCACTAAATATTCAATATTATCATACCCATCAATTATGCAATCAAGATCAGTGTCATCAAGAATTCTGTTGAGCTGACGCTGGCACTGGGCACTTGTATGCAGAAGCTGTTTTTGTTCTTCTCCCAGGTCAGTACCCTCCAACATCTTCCGGGAAAACATAATCCCAGATAGAGGATTCCTAATCTGCCTTTTAATATAGGACAATGCTTTCAACCTGTTCAAGGCAGTTCGCTCTGACAGCCGCTGAACATGAAGTGCTTGTTGCAGCTCTTGACTAGCAAGCTGCAGGAAGCAAAAGATACCAGTGATTGCCCCGTCTCTGTCCACTTTCTTGCTCACACACAAAAGGCATTCTATGTACTTCCCACTCCGTGCAAAAAAACCAAATGAAACCTTCTCAGATCCTTGACCAGTCATAGCATTATTGAGTACAATACCAAGATTGACAAAAGCTGCTTGGTTCTTGAGACGGCAGCTTGATTTGTCGGTCCCAAAAACCTCACCCAAAAGCATTTTATCAATAACTTCCTCTCGGTTCCATCCAGATAAGTTTTTCATTGCTGGATTCCACTCAGAACACCAACCAAATTCATCTGTGCCAAATATTGGCGGGATCAATGGGTTTGGGTTCTGTACTATTGCTTTGTAGTCTCCCTCAATTCGAGTGAATTTGTCCATGACTGTTTTCTGACTGGTTATATCTTGGGCTACAAAGCATACCCCGACAACATTTTGATGAAGGTCCCTGCTTGCACAAGCATTCACAACTAAGCTAATGGGACCAGAGTCTCTCCTAGTCCCATGCGTCTTAATCTCAAATTGGATATTTTGCTCCTCTTTGCCTGGTCACCAAAAGGTAAAAGAAAATAAGAAAATGATAAATAAATAAATAAATAACAACAACAACAAATAAAAAAAAGAAACAAGAATTGAGTTACTGAGTTTCAAATGCACAGAAGGGCAACATGAGGACAGAAGCATTGGTTTTACCGTATTCCTCTTTCTAAGTAGCATGGACACTTCCATAAAGGAGACATGCTCAAGTTGCACACAGTGGATATTGACAATTCTTCATTATACTCTACAACGCTGCAGACACTTTGTTCCATAACTTTTAAAAACTAAAAGTTTTTAATTCGGTAAATCAATCAAAACATGGTGTACCCTTAGGGGACACTTTGAGGCACTCCAGTCCAGGTATGTGCATAAGTGGACTTTGTATCAGTGCCGCAACTTATTACCAGTTATATATGCTACTTTCTTGCACTATTTGTCTATGTATTTGATCTTTTAAAATTTCTTAACAAGAATAAAATATTTGATGAAATGGTACAGCAAAGAATATACTTCCTTGCTTGCTTCTGTCGATACAACGCATGTGCATTACCTTTTGGCTAAACATTAAAGAACCGACTCACCACAGGCACACATACAAGCTCACTTTATGCAAATGTTGACTATTAGAGTGAATCAAGACAGCGAAAACCATCATAAAATTTGGACTAGTACATACCCTGCAATGCTGAGTACAACATCCTTCTAACTACATCAGCAGAAGAATCTTCCACCAGTGTAAGCAGATGCTTCCCAATTGCCTTATCAACCAAGAGACCAGTTAACTCTGCAATTTTTGTATTCCATCCATTAACCAGACCATCATCATCAACCGCCAAGATTGGCACTGAAGCTGTTTCAATCAAACGCACCATTTCACTCGTCACTGCCTCCAGTTCCTGCATCCCTTCAATTTTGATGTCCCCAAGCCTTGTCTGAATTGTATTAGTGCTCAGATCCATGGATTCCACATCCTTGAAAGCATTCCGCAGGATAAGCTGTAAAGAATGGATTGCATCCATCTCATAATCTTTCCAAGGCAAACTCCTTGTTTTAACCACTTCAAGGAAAGCTTTGAAAGAAGATCTTGGGTGCATCTTCCTACCATCATCCTTCTCCCCTGGTTCATGCTTTGCACCACCCCAGCGAATTTCTGCAGCAGTGTGAGACCGGAACCAAAAAAGCATGTCCTTGGATGTTATTCTGACAGCTGCCATACCACAAACTACATCTCCAAGAGCAAGAGCCCCCGGAAACCCTGCATCGTACAAACTATCTGTACTCAAACCTGTAGAATCCATATGATACTCTGACAGCCATAATGCTATATCACGCAACTGGATGTCACTTGGTGTTAATCCCAATCTCCATATCTTATTTTTGTATAGAAGGGCAGCCCCGTCACACTTCACAAGATCCATTATGTTTGGGCTCTGGGTCACAATGCCTAAGGGCGCATCTCGCATCAGCATGTCACACAATAGTGTCTGTGTACGCAGGATGTTCTTCTCAAGAATCTGATTTTCTAATTCTAACTCCTTGTTCACATGGATAGCGAATACTTGAGCTAGAAACTCACAGGCATACCGTAAGGGGAAGGGAACAAACCTTGGGCTTGTGTTATGGCATACCACCAAGCCCCAAAGTCTTTTTCTCTTCTGTGGTTGTACAGAAGCAGAGCTCTCACCTTCTTCATCTCCCTCGTTGACTACAACTGACATAACCAGAGAAGCAATTGAATTCATATTCTCCATATACTGTATATGGCAACTGTGAGGGGCCCTTAGGGTTGAACCACACAAGGTTAAATCAAATGGAAGTTTCTCGTCTTGAAGAATCTTAACATGTGTAGCCCGACAATCGCAGATCATTCGGACTTTATTCTTCATAAATAAAAATCTGGCAGCTTGAGGAATATCTGTAGCTGGATAATGCAAACCCAGATAAGGCTCAAGGCCTGGCTTTGTGATCTCTGACACAACCTCCCCATGATCGTCCTCGTGAAATTTGTAGGTCATCACCCTGTCATAACCCGTCAGCTCAAAAACTTCTTGAACCATTGTATCACAAAGTCTTTCCATGCTTCCACTGGGCAATGACTGCAATCGAGCAATTGCCTTAGCTGCAAGCTTGTACGATTGCAGGGCCCCGGCAGCAGTCATGGGAACTTCATAAGGCTTCACAGGTTCAAAGTCAATAATCAAGCTACCTGTTACTCTGTGTACAATTGCATAAAAAGGTTTCCCAGAAGTTTTGCAATGGACCAAGATGGGATTTAACAGAGAAACTTCCCCAAATCCTAAGGCTTTCTGCAATGCTGCAGCACTGGGGGTAGCAAATATAGTCCTCACATCTGTTCCAATGCCGAGAACTGGGTGGTCCCCAACACTTGGAACTGCATGACTCACCATAGTTAGCATTTCAGGAACATTTTCACTGTAGGCAATGACTTTGAAAGTTTTCTCATCTATAGCTAACAAACACCCAAATGGCTGGATAAGCTTGCCCTTCTGTATGTGGTGGAGGTAAGCTGTGGTCACTTTGTCAGACCTAGGTTGTTGATCTCCATCGCCAGCTTTACCAGTAAAACGCACTGAACTTGAGTAGTCAAAGGAATCACCTGACTCCTCAAAATCTGCATGGAGCTTTGCATCGACTGTGGTCTGAGCAATGATCCTAGCACTGTGTTTTGATCGGCCTGTATTACTGGAAGAGTGGCTGGGTCTTGAAGAAGACATCTTTGCTGAAACTGAAAAATATGGACATTTCAATGGTAATTTCGATGTTGATTTCAAATTTGTTTTCTAGTCTTAAAAATGATGGAAATTAGGAATAAAACTAGAAATTCTTATGAAATTTTCGAAACTTTTAATAGAAATAACAATGCAAGATTAGAACTATAATATTGTAATGATAGGTATGTGGTGTATAAAGTGCAACAACTGACACAAGAACCATATTACACACATTCAATTAATATAGATGAAACTTGTAAATTAGTTAAATACTGGTTATTATGCCAATATAGCTAATTTAGACAAAAGGTTGAATAAAATGATGTAGCTAATAACAGTAGAATCTAAGATTGACTTTGCATAAAATTTCAAGTCTGAAGCTGCCATTAATATCCTTCTTGTATAATCTTAATTTTTTTTCAATTAAAAAAAAAAGAGAATTTATGATCTCAAATTTAATTTCAAGAATTTTTTTTCCACGCTCAGATTTTCGACAAAGACTAGAAATTTTGAGATTTCAATATTTCACATGATTTTTCAAATTTTTGACAGAAATCAATTGCTATTTTGATTCAGAGGGCGGTGGAAATCAGAAATTTAGATGGAAATTTCAACAATTTTGTGGAAATTTAAGAGTGAACTATGAAGTATTAAAGTCCCGAAACATGGTAGGTTTTCATTCCAGGTTACTAGATTAGCAGTCTAATTCAATATTTTCCATGTAACAATACCAACTTATTTTCATTAGAAAAGTGGAGCATTATCGCACTAATTTCTAGTAAATATTAGTCTATGTCACTGGGGCAACTCTCTTTTGGATTTAGTAACACCTCCATATCCTCTACTAAATATCTCTGTCATTACAAATTTATCACTTATACATCTATATAAAGATACCCCTAACAAATACCACATTTTAGAGGATTTGTAATTCCGCAATCCCTTCCTGCTCCAGGAACAAGAATGCTCTGCATTTTAGGCAATAGTGATTAAACCTCAACTACCTTAAACTGGAACCACTTGAAAGAATTTTGCGTTGCTGTCTGTCATCATCATGAAACTAATAGCAGTAGCTAACTATCTATCATCTACCGTCCAGGTACATAATCTGGGGAGTTGCTTTGTGGGTTTGCTTGGCAAGGGTCCCAAAATGCCAAAAATGTGAAAAAGGCCCTTCAAATATAAGGAAACTCAGCCGCCAGACCATCCAACTAATGATGATTGGAAGAACTAGCCCCACTTGCCATGTTCTAAACTTTGTCAACTTTCCAAAGACCATGGTGGGTTGGATAATGCAATGTGTCTCTACAACTTCCTACTCACTCTCCTTGAATGGGGGTTTGTTTGGATTCTTTGAAGGGGGCTTAGACAAGGGGATCCGCTCTCCCCCCTCCTTTTTGTGATTTTCTTAGAATATCTCTCGAGATTATTGAAGTCTCTTGAAAGCAATCCTGATTTCAAATATCACCCCAAATGTGGCAAATTAAACATTACTCATTTAGCCTTTGCTGATGATCTCATTATGTTTGCTAGGGGAGACCACTCTTTGGTTAAATCAATTATGGACTGCCTGTGCCTGTTTTCTGAGTGCTCTGGGCTAAAAGCAAGTATCCTCAAGTCTAACATGTTTGCTGCAGGTGTTAATGGGTCAAACCTAGAGGCCATTAAAGAATTACATGCTTTTCAGAAAGGGAGTTTCCTTTCAGGTACTTGGGCATCCCGTTGGCTTCCACTCGTTTGAACACAATGCATTACTCTCCTCTGATTAGCAAGATCTCCAGTCTTATTGATTCCTAGTCAGGGCACTCCCTATCTTATGCTGGTAAATTGGAGTTGCTGAACTTTGTTGTTCAGGGAATGGATTGTTTTTGGCTAGCCATTTTTCCAATTCCAAAGACTGTGTTGGCTCATGTGGTCAAGTTATGTAGATCCTTCCTATTGGGTGGGGGGGGGGGGGGGGGGGGAAGAAGACCTCTTGTGGCTTGGAGTGAGTTTTTTCTGCCAAAGGATGAAGGAACTCTTGGGGTTTTCGATCTAAAACTCTGGAACAAAGTTTTGCTTACTAAGACCCTGTGGAACATCCATATAAAAAAAAACTGACTGTGGTCCAAGTGGATTAGCCATGTCTATTTGAAAAGGGGCAGCTTATGAGGTGCTTCTGCAAGAAATGAAGATTCACCCCTCTCCAAGAGAATAATTAAGATTAAAAATGAGATTATGCAGCAGTGTGGAAATTCAGATGGGACTATGAAGCAGGTGAGACAATGGGCTGAAGATGAGCAGTTTAATGTAATAATCCTTAAAAAAAAAAAAAAAAAAGTTAAAAAAGTTATTATTATTAAAAAAATAAATTAATTAAATTAAATTAAAGTTAAATTTTAAATTTAAAAATTAATTAATTATTATTATTAATTAAATAATATAATATATATATATATATATATATATATAAACTTACCTTTCCTGAAGGATCTTTATCGTTTAGGAATCACGCAAGAAGAATAGACAGCGTCCCCCCTCTTCTTCGTCTCCTCGCCCCCTCTCTTCCACTCTCCTCCATCTCATCTCCGTTATTCGGTCAATCAAAAATCCGAAAATACCGTTGGGCTCTGCTCTCTGCCACCGACATTTCTACTGAAACGGATCTATCGTAGGAGTGGCATAGGCATATCTCCTGAGGTAAGGTCAAATCTCAAACTTACCTCAATTTCTCTTAAACTATGAGCCCGATTAACGAACGGAAATTACTAGGAGACTCGTGGGGAGATTCTCTAAGAGCAAGTTTTCGAATTGGAGCTCTGGGATACCAATCCTAAATCCGGGGTAAGTTTGATAATTTAGGTTTTTATTAGGCTATTTAGGGTATTCAGAACCTAGGGGAATTTTAGGAAAAATTATTCTAAGGATTGTGACGAATAATATGGTGAAATTTGAATTTAAGAGTTCAGGGGTTTTTAAACACCTGGGGCGTAGGACGGGGTGTTATCGGGCTTTTTCAGGAATTAGGTAAGAAGATTAAGTTAAGTCAATAATTTGATGAAAATTGAATCAATTTGATTGTTATGTTTATATAAATTTATTTATTTATTCATTTGGGAATTTAAATGCTATTTTGAAAATCAACCATTCGAAATGAATTTTACAAACTTAGGATATATGGTATGGTATTTTTGAATAAAATGAATGGTGGAAAACTTATTTATTTATATGGATATGTTAAAATGTGAAAAATTGCGTGGCAGATGATTTAATTTGTATGGATTATTGTATATCTGGATTTGGGATTTTGAAATACTGAATTGTTTGAGAACTACTGGAATTGTTGTGAAAAATACTGGAAATGCTTGCAAAAATACTAGAATTGTTTATGAAATGCAGGAATTTGAACTAACGGCCAGTGGCCAAGTATTGTTTGATTGGCCAAGGGCCAGGATTACTATTCGACGGCCGAGAGCCGAGTTTTAATTGATGGCTATATGCCGGATTGTATTTTTGTCCAGGGCCGGGTTTTTGGAATAACAAGAAATATATGTGAAATGATGTTTTAAATGATATTCTCTATTATCTAAATTGCATGATATGCTTTAGGAATCCTGAGGACCAGTGTATTGTGAGCACGGTATCGTTACTAGAGATTTGTTATGTGACCGTGTGCTCCCACACCTGTGCTGAGAGGTGTAAGGTGACCTTATCTGATTTGCCTAAGTGAGGTGAATGCACCCCCTTGGGTGAGAGCAATCGGACCAACAGTTGGAACTGCATAGACCCGCGGAATATGTTAGCGGAGAATATAAATGACTATTGTTTGGGTAGATCCCCCAGGACATTAGTCCAACCTTCGGGTCGCACAACCCGTGCCATGGGAATGTAAATGACGTGTTTGTCATAGGAAGTGTCTTATATGCATATCTGTTAATTTATGGGTTAATTAATAAGATAATTTCGAGAACTAACTGAGAAAGGTGAGTGTCCTGGTAGCAGTAATGGTACTAGAGCAAAGGGAAGCTACTTGTATAAGCAGGTAATCTTCCCTATCCTCGGCTAATTGTGTGTGTGTGTAAAATAAGAATGTTTTCATAAATGTATTTATCTGCTTAGTGAACTGGTTATTTTTTTGTACACTAAATGCATGCTGGCTACACACTGATATTAACTTAATCTTTCCCTTACTGAGTTGTGCTTCGCCCCTACTTTACAAACTATCTTTTCAAGAAATCCTATAGATCGGGTCTACCGGGCTAGAGGTGTAAATTTATGTAGGTAATGTGTAGATGGAGATTTTATTTTTTTTTTAGTTTTATGAGATGTAATTATGAGAAAATGGATATATTTGTGTATAAAGATAGTAAGAACTCTGGTAATGTAATTTGAGAATTTTATATTTTATTTCTGCTGCGTATGTGTGTTTTATACTTGATGAATAAGGTATTAGGTACACTGACGTCACTAAAGTAACACTCTGGGCCCACGTGATGGGTAGGGGTTGTTACATAACTGCTCTAAAACCTATCACTTCTGGAGAAACGAGGGTAACAAAGTCCCTTGGCATGCTACAGTATGGAAGAATTGTTTCCTTTTGAAGCATTCCTTTATATTGTGGCTTGGTGCAAAAGGGAAGCTGCTAACTTGTGATAGATTTTGGGTGGATGGTGTGGACCAATCATGTGTTTTTTGCAACTCTGAAAATGAAACCATTGACCATCTATTTTTCAAATGCAGGTTTTCCTCCTGTGTGTGGAGTTTCAATAGGGGTTGAATGGGCATTTCAAGACACATGACTACTATTAAAGCTGCTCTCAAGTGGACGCACAAAGAGGCTAGGGGTACAGGAGTTCAGGCTGTTGCTAAGAAGGTCTGCCTTGCCATTACGGTTTACAGCCTTTGACACGCTAGGAACACGAGGAAGTTTGAGGGAGTTGCAACCCTTCCACAGACTTTCATCAATTCTGTCCAATCCCACATTTACAGAATTGTTTATGATAAATTTCCCCATCTGGTTGGTTGAGCTCCGATGGTTGAGTAGTAGTTTTTTTAGCCTTGTATGGCTTGCTGATTGCTTTGGGGGAGTGCTCTCCATTTGGTTGACTGAGTTTGTTTGATTGCTTTGTCATCTTGACTTTTGCCCGTGGATGCCCAGGTTTTGATGTATTGAGTTGTAGTTTTTCTCAGCCGTGTAAGGCTTTTTGATTGCCTGCTTAGTAGATCCTTGTTTAGGAGTTAATCCTCCATTTTCTGGATATGCCCAGCGATACTGTACATATCCATTTGGTCTATAATTATAATTTTCAGATTAAAAAAAAAAAAAACAATATGAAGAAGCTTATAGGGAGCAAACATTTCTCCATCAATTATATTTATCCCCGACAACCCCAACCCTCATTTCTTTTCTTTCTATTTTAGAAAGAAAAAAAAAACAATTGCAAAAGGGGCAGTTGGAGAAGATGATAATTGTTAAAAATAATTCGCCAAAACTGAAGGAAGAAGGTAAGAACTGAACATAACCAGCCGAGCAAGAACAGAAATGAACAGATAGCTAATAGACAAGAAAAAGAAAGGTAAAGCTGCTGAGGGTAGGAACTGAACATAACCAGCCGAGCAAGAACAGAAATGAACAGATAGCTACTAGACAAGAAAAAGAAAGGTAAAGCTACTGAGGGCAATACATATATATATATATATATATATATATATATATAGAAACTACCCACAAATACAAAAAAGAAACAACTTAAAGGGCAAAAAAACTTGTTAAGAGTCAATCCAGAAACAATTAGCAATTAAGATGGTATAGAGAGGGAGAGTGTATGATCGAAAATCTAACCTGTATAAGAAGGAGAATGCAAAGAAGAAGCTGAGTTGAGATCGATCCAGTGGGGGGGCAGGCGTGCATCGATTCCTAGTGATGATGTTTAAAAGAGGTTGAAGAGCCTAGAAACTGGAAATCCGTCGGAGGCCCATGACGCAAAAGCAGGAATCCATCGGCCCCAGAGGCAAGAACATCGATCACCGCCTCTTCTGCCCCCTCAAAAGCAGGCAGGGACCACCACACAGCATTGTTCTCACGCTCCCCCAAATAAAAAATTAAGATAAGCTCATTAGGAAATACATATATATAAATTAACAAACAATTTCCCTTCCTCTTCCTCGGCCGGGGAGATTGCTACTCTGCGTGGGCAAGCACGCGTGAATCAATTAATTGATTGACACAGTTCGTCAAGCCGCTTCGACGCATAGGACAGGAGAGATGGGGGAGGAGGGAGAGAGAGAGTGGCATAAGCAGATTTGGGGACTAGCAACAGCAGGGGAAGACGAGTGCGGCAGCGCGTGACGGTGACGGTGACGGTGACGATGACGGTGGTTTGGTTCCCACCAAGGGACCAATGTTGGTTTGCCCGATGAAATAATATATATATTCCTACTCTTCATATCTTCGTCTTCAAAAAATAATAGTATGTATGAACAGCGGGCACAATGTGAATACCCTCACGTTAATATTTCAATAATTTTAAATAAAAATTCAATATATTTTAAAAATAAATTAATTAAATTATTCATTGTTGGAATTATGTTGTTAAGATCTGAACATTCAAAGTTATATTTTATTTAAAATTTAAAATACAAACAGCACAAAAAATATGATTTCCAAATTTTTAAAGACATAGGATATAATATGAAATAAGTTACAACAATAACAACAAAATCAAACTCTAAGTCCCACTAGGTGGGTCATTTTTCGCCAATTTATGCTATTATGAATCATTTCTTTTGACAGATTCAGAGATATTAAATCCTTACTCATTATTTCCTCTCAAATTATTTTAAGTCTATCCCTACCACTTCTACTGTCATCCACAGTAACTAAATCACTTTTCCTTACTAGTGCACTATGTCGCCTACGTTGCAAGTGTCCATACCATTTAAGTCGTCCCTCCCTTATCTTATCTTTTATATGAGTTACACCTAACCTATCGCGAATATGTTCATTACTTAATTTATCTTTCAATATTATATCACTCATCCATCTAAGCATTCTAGTCGGAAACTTTTACTTTTTGGATATTATGATTTTTCGTACCCCAACATTCCGATCTACATAACATAGATGATCTTATAGTTGTCTTATAAAACTGGAATTTCAATTTTAAGGGTATTCTACAATCACATAGTACACTTGAAACATTTCTTCATTTTACCTAACCTACTTTAACTATATGCATTACATCATTTTCAATTTCTCCTTTAACTTGCATAATAGATCCAAGGTATTGAAATCTACAAGTGCTATTTATGTCTTCATCATTAAGTTTAACTTTATCTACAATATTCTTCCTATCATTACTAAAATTACATTTCATATATTTTGTCTTATTTCTACTTATCCTGAAGCCTCTAGATTTCAAAGTTTCTCTTCATAATTCCAACTCAGCCTCTACTTTGTTCTTAGTTTCATCAATTAATATAATATCATCTGTAAATAACATACACCATGGAAACTCATTTTGAATACTCTTAGTCATTTGGTCTATCATTAAAGAAAAAATATAAGGACTCAAAGTAGTCCTTACACTAGTCATTACTTCATCGTACATATCCTTAATGACATCAGTATTGTTGTGTTTTTGTAGCTCATATACTTGATGAATTGCATAAACAAGGAAGAAAATATAGTTGAAAAACACATGTGTTGAGGAGCAGTAACAAACATTCGACTAACTATTTACTTTAGAATTCAGATAATTAACATTCTGTCTGAAACAATCGACTAATTGGTCCAATCAGTTGACTGTTTGGCTTGGGGCAGCGAGGCTGATTTCAAATTTTGAATGTGAAGGTTAATATGGTTGGGTGTTTGGACGGAAACCTTCGAAGTGTTTATAAATATACCATTCTGAGTATATTCTGAGTGTCAAAGATCATTGTAATTGTCATAGTGAAAACCTTTGTCACTTGCTCCTGTGGATGTAGGCATTGCCGAACCATGTAAATCTTTGCATTGTTATTCTTGCTTTCATATATACTGTGTGTGAGTTCCACATTTGTTCTTCAATATTATTGTTGTGTTTAAATTCCATTGTGCAATTACGAGTTCATTCACAACAATTGATATCAGAGCATTGTTGTTATGGCATCGGGCACTTCATGTGCAAAATTTGATGTTGTCGAATTTGATGGAACCAGAAACTTCAGTTTGTGGTAGAGGAGAGTGAAAGATTTGCTTGTGCAGCAAGTGATGGTAAAGGCCTTGTATGGTGTTCAACTGGAAGGTATGGATTAGGCTAATTGACAAGAATTAGATACAAAGGCTGTTGCTACAATACGATTATGTTTGGCCAACAAAGTGTTCTATCATGTCATGGAGAAAGATTCTCCTGTGGCTGTTTGAAAAAAACTTGAAAGCTGGTATATGTCCAAATCCCTTACTAATAAATTATCTCTTAAGCAGTGTCTTTATTGGCTTAATATGGTTGATGGTTTGAACTTGAATCAATACATCAACGCATTTAATCAAATCATAATTGATTTAATGCGGGTTGATGTGAAATTTGAAGAGGATGATAAGATGTTGATGCTACTGAATTCCTTGCCAGCGACTCACACATATGAGAACCTAGTTACCACTTTTACATGGGGGAAAGAGACCCTAAACTTGGAAGAGGTGACAAGTGCTTTGTTAGGATTTCATCAAAGGATGAAAGTTTGTGATGAAAATTCACACGGAGAATGACTTGTGGTGAAAAATAATCATGATCATGGAGAGAAAAATTTAGAAATGGATTGAATCAAAAATCCCAAACTCAATCCAAGAAAAAAAAGGATATCCGATGTTGTAAATGCGGTAAAAATGGGCACATTAAATCGGAGTGTCCGGATTGGGAGAAAGGAAATGTTGAAAAGCATGAAGGGATTTCAAAATCAGAAAATGTAGTTCAAGAAGAAAATTTAGTTTATAGTGATGGTGATGTACTTTCAGTTTCATTGGGGTTGGATTGCCTCACAGACTCATGGATCCTAAATTCAGCATGTTCTTACCACATGACTCCAAATAAGGAGTAGTTCAGCACTTACAGGTTGGTAAATTTAAGTTCAGTTCTTATGGGCAATGATGTCTCATATAAGATCATTGACATAGGAAGTGTTAGTTTTAAATTAGTGACGTGGGTAAAGTTTTAACAAAGAGACCATTAGTTTTTTGAAAATAAAGGGCAATTATAAGAGGTATAATTTATATCCAGGTAATAACATATAACCTTTTATTTATGGGCATTTAACCTCCAAAGATAAGATTAATCTAAGGGCCTATTGAGAAAAGATAAGAGACTCTAAGACATTATGATTGCAATTACCAACACTTCCTTTAAACTTTGAGCTAAGTGCAGGAGAAGCCCCTAGAGGCCACTGAGGGTTTTCCAAGTTTTGCCAAGTGTTCGCTCAAAGTTTCTTAAAAAGAACTATAAATTTGCTTGGGCTTCCAATATTCATCAACAAAAGCCAAGTGTCAAGTATGTGTATTTATTACACATTATGCCTATTAAGTGACATTGATATACGACCATTATTCACCACCATCATTGTAGCCCCAATGCAGCTTGTTAGGGTTGCTAACTCTAAAGCCATTGCCATATCGTTTAGCTACCACCACACGTTGTCGGAAATAACACAACTGTTAGAACTCTACAATATGCACCCTCGAGTTGCTTCATCGACACTCTAATGCTAACTCTATTCAACTGCTCTTGAGTGTTTTTTTTTGCTACTCCTTTGTTGAAGTCTTGCATACTCATTTATTGACAAGGGTTTTGCCCTCACTGCCAGTAGGCACCAAGATGCCAACACTACTAATCTGTCCACCTTGACTCCTTGCATATGCTGAAAAAAAACCCTGGTCACCACCTTGACAAAGGTTTTACCCTTATTGCCAATTGGCACTAAAATGCATACACACTACTAATTTGTCCACTTAGATTCCACCATAGCTATCATCTATATTCCCTTCATCAACATCTACCTTTATGTGGGCAGGAACAACTAGGGTGGATGTTATCTCCCTTCTCTCTTTCTCCATCTCTCCCTCTTATTTAATTTATTCAATTCTTTGACCCTAAGTTGACATAAAATACAACAAAATGAAGGATATGTTAGAGAAGAATAAGCAAACACGAAAACCAAGAGACAATAGTGCACATAGTGTATGGTTATACACTAAAAAATCATTGTTTTTAAGGTAAGACAAACATAATAAAGGCTTACAACATGTACACTCAAGTATTGATCATATGGAAAAAGCTTAAAATCATACCTTGAAATTTTTTTTTTTTGCAAGAAGCTAATAAGAATTCAAATAAAAAACCAAAACTCCCCCAAGTAAAACTAATAAGCCTCCTCGCTTTTTGACCCTTGAATGTACAAGTGCTTCCCTCTGCAAACCTTGAACTCCTCCTCTCTCTTTATTTGAACATGAATCTCTCCCATCTCTCTTTAATATAATCTCTATCTGGTTAGGGGCATAGCTTCCTTTCTATAAACTTTTGGAAGTTATGATGTTGCCCTAGTCATTGCCTTTTCAAAAGTACTCTTATGATTTGAGGAATATCGTCCTACAAGGGTGTTTGATCACAAGCTTTCTCTATTCCTAATATGAAATTCTTAATTATGAGATAATTTCCTATTTCAAGGGAAGAGGTGATTGAATATGTAATTTAATCCTTAATCTTGGCCCCAATCTTGGATTTTTCCATTGTGGGTCTACGGAGAGATAATAGATCCTCAATTGGTTGGCCTCAAATAGTTTGTGTCTAATGATCTATCAATTTGATAGGGAATTTGTTGAATTTTGATCAAAAGAAGCCCCTAGACAAAATTGGTTGTCACTAGCTATTAGTGAGCGTTTTCAAAATTTATCATTGACAGATCCAAGGAGAAGTCCTAGCATTTTCAAAATTTGAACAAATGTGTTTGTTAGTATAACCAAATTATTTTTGACGATTGAAAAACCAAACCATCACGCCATCACGAAAATGTAAACTATTAGTGGGGTATCTCAACTCTAGGACCATAGCAGGAGTCTATTTACTCTTAAATTTGAAAGACTTTGTATTAGTTAAGCATATGATTGGGAGACAATTAATGTTGATAAAAAAAAAATTACCCTATGCTCTGTTAGAAAGCATTTGATAAGGGAGACCATTGATTTATTCAAAATTAAAGAGAAATAAATAAGGGGTATAATTTTTAACCTCCCATAACATCTAGAATATAATTCATACTAAAGTGGCATTTAAACTCGAGGATTAGACTAATATAAGAGGTTACCAAGACGAGATACGGAACTCCGTTTTCATTTACTTAATTGCAGGTGATCGCTCAATTAAAGTAAAGAAAAAGAATTGAAAATAGATTGGCAACTAATTTTTTTGTTCTCAAAAGTGAATAGAAAAAGTAAAGAGAAATGAGACGGCGTAATTGCGAGCTGCCTGTGGGGTGAGAGTGGGGGAGGGAGCAGATTGCAGATTGCAGAATAGGAAAGGCAGAGGACAGGTGGGGGGAGATATGGGAGTCACGTGCACAGCTCAGTACCCCGTAGTCAGCTTGCCTCGTGTTCACTGTCCAGTGTCCGCTGTCTACTGTATGGGAGGTGGAACCGTGGAAATGATAGATAGGGCCCATCCCGATTCCCAGATCCCAAATATATATATCCAATTTCTTTTGGCCCTTTTCGCAGCTGCGCGTGGGTCACTCTCGCCAGTTCCCTCCCCTCCTATCCAACGCCAGCCCATGCTCACGTTTCTGATATGATTACGTCGCCTTCCCCACCCATACTGTTTTTTCCTTTATTATTATATTATTTAGAGAAAAATATGAGCTTTTTTCTAAAATTTAACTAAAAAGACTATAAACTCTTTAAAATAACATTCTCATATATTTTATAAAAGAATATTTGTTATAAGAGGATATTTGTATCTTTTTGATAAATTTTAGAAAGATTTTTGATATTATTGAAACTTAAAAGAGATATGTGACATTTCTGAAACTTAAGATCTTTGTAATCCTAATTGGGCATAAATTCAATTCTAAATCTCATACCTCAATTTTATCACGAATGCTCCCATTGAATATTCTTTTTTTACCGATAAAATCTTGTTTATTTTCAATTTTTTTATACTTTAAATAATATTTTAACATTTTAAGTATTTAATAATTCTTATTTATTTGTAATATGGTTTTAAAATCAAATCGGTGATCAATTCAACAAAACTATTGTATTGGTCTAATTGGTCAGACCAATAGATCAAATCAGTTTATATCATTTGGTATGGATAGTCACTCTGTTAAGCGGGTTTATCCTAATAATCATAATGATATTTATTATGCAAGACAAAAAAAAAAAAAATCAAAACATACATATTGTAAAGACTTGGAAATGATAATAATTAAATAATAGAGGAGAATGAATTTAAAAAAAAAAAAAAACAAAACAAAACAGGGTTCGTTGATGAATGCTCTGGCTTCGTCAACGAACTACCTGAAAGATTCGTGAACGAAGTTCAGCCTTCGTCGACGAAGAGATACCAAGAGGGGATGTTTCAGACCTATTGGTTCGTCGACAAAATCCTCATCTTCGTCAATGAACTCCCTTCTTCGTTTCGTCGACAAAGTCATGTGTCTCGTCAACGAAGCCACATGTCAAGACACCTATAAGTATGCAAAATCGAGAATTCAGCATGAAAAATTTTTCTCTCCCTTATTTTCTCTCTCTAAAATTTGGCTACTCTGACTTCTCTCTACAAATCCGGTTCTGTTTCTCCCCAGTTCGACAATCAGAAGTTACCATGATGATCTTGGGGAGATTCTCTACAATTTAGCCGGAGCATAAGTTTAATTTGAGAAGTTTGGGCACCATCTCAAAATCAAGTTAAATAGATTATTTAGGTATTTTTAGTTTTATCGGGCTTATTTAAGCTCAGATTTTGGGTTGTATGGGAATATACTGGAGTTTTGTAGAGTAAAATTTGGGTGTCATGATTTCAGGGTTAGGGTGTTTTTGGGGCCCTACAGGCATGAGTTGAGGACCCCAACGGATATCTTTTCAGGAGCTCAGGTAAATTATAGCTTAGGAAATTACAAAGATGCAGGTTTAGGAAAAATGAGTGAGATGATTTTCTGGGGAGTTTAGTGATTTAATGAGGAATTTACATATATGTAATTACAGGATTTTGAGGCTGGTACACCGAGGGTGTGAGGATTGAATTGGAGGCAAGCCTTCCAGTTAGATAGGTAAGAGAAATATGCTATGTTAGGAATTTTAGAATGTTTACCAGTAATTTATATGTTTTTTAGATTATCATTCAGTTCATAAATTATTAGTATATAAAAAATACAATTCTCAGAATATGGAATATTTATTTATGTAGTTGTGTGGCATGAGATATTATTAGATCAGTATGGAATTTATATAGTTTTTAGGCTAGTATGATTTACAGTATTTATGTACAACAATATGCTTTATCAAATTTTATAGTAATATGATTTACAGTATATAAATACAGACATATATGTTTTGCAGTATTTATAGAATACCATGATTTTCAAAATTTCAAAAAAATCATAACACTTAGATATTACAGTATATACAATTCAGATATTTCAGATCATATAATACAAATATTTCAGCTCATATAATATAATATATTCAGATCAGTTTATAGTGTTATGGTTATTTTGGAATCATGATGAAACAACAAGATAATTATATATATTAGTATTATATAGTATCAAACCTTGATGAATCAGTTCAGTATATATTCAGTTAGCAGAGCACGGTACCGTAACTATTTCAGATCAGAGTACAACCACATATCTCAGATAGTGTGTGGGATACCGTCAACCATGCCTGGAGGGATTGTAGGTTCCCCAAAAGTCTGGGTTGAGGTGGTCGGTTTGATAAGGTAGAGATCAGTTACCGTGTCCGGAGGGATTGCAGCTGGCCAGACTGATGATTGGTAGAGGTTCAAATTGACTTACCTGGTGGGCCAAACAGAGTTAAGTCTCGCCTGCAAACCACACAACCCTGTCATGAGGGGTTAAATCATGGCGTACAGTTTTCCAGGGTATTATCACAGTTATTTATATGTATACAGATTTATAGAAAACATTAGTTATATTATAATATTAGCAGCATTAATAAATAGAAAGTTCAGTTCACATAGCTGCATTTTAAACTATATAGGTGGCATTATACTATATATCGTTTTACCTGCTAACTTAGTTTCAGATATTTATCAGTATAATATTTATGTAAACTCAGTTGTCACACACTAGTAATAGCATATTTCTTCTTACTGAGAGTTGTCTTATCCCAATAATGTAACATTTTTCAGGTGATCCAACTCGACGAGCAGATCAGGCTCGCCGATAGAGGGATTGTTGCACAGCCCTGGTTGTGGGGTAAGTGTTTTCAGGGAAATGTGTTTTTGGGTAGATTCTAAGGTTTTTGGTGGATGATACTGGGTGATGTGTTTTTGTGTATGTATATTTTAGAGAACTTTGAATTCTGGTATTGTAAATATTGATTGTACAGTTTTATGTTTTCCGTTACATAGGTATGTAATATGGTCAGGATTTCCTCAATGCTCATTTAGGGTCTGAGATGTTATAGTAGGTGATACAGGGGTATTAGAGTAATTTTAATTAATATGAAAAAAATGGTATAATTTTTGGGTTGTTATAGTTTGGTATCAGAGCCTAGGTTGCTAGGTTTTGTAGACTTTAGAGTATAGCGGAAAACAATACTAGAATATAAGAATGGATTTCGAGGAAGATAAAAATTTGTATAGAACGAAATTTCAGTGAGTTAATGTTGGGGGAACTAGGATGAGAATTTAGGGTTCTGTTCTATAGTCTGGAAGTAGGAACTTTGGAGTGATTTCTATGTTTTTCTTGGGGTGACAATTCCAGGAAAACCATAGTAAACTATCATTGGTTTCTTTTTCTATATGGTAGAATTAAACCTTAAATTAGAAATAGGAGGTATAGGGATATTTTAGTAAGAATAGCATTATGAGGTTTGGATTCTTAGTATAATTTGGTGTTATTGCAGGATAGATCCAAGAGATAGTAGCACCCATGCTAGTGGTGTCGATGGAGCAGGGCCTTCTGGTGCAGGAGGCGGGGACTCTGATGCTATCTTATGTAGCGTAGCTCAGTAGGTCATGGCTGAAATTGCACGGAGCTCCAGGGAGCAAGGAGGTCCATCTATAGTGCTGGGGTGCACGATAGAAAAGTTCACGAAGATAAATCCTTAAACATTTTCAGGAGCAGCTGATCCTACAGTTGCAGAGAATTGGATATAGGAGATAGAGAAAGTACTGACGGTGCTCCACTGCACTGATGAGCAGAGGGTCCTCTATGCCACGTATAAGTTGTAAGGAGAGGCCAAGTGATGGTGCACGACCATGAAATTACTAGAGGAACAGAGACCTATTCCAGTGCCGATGATCTGTGCCCAATTCAGGGACATATTCTTTGATAGATACTATCCTACCACGGTCAGAGAGGATAAAGTACATGAGTTTCCGAATTTGGCCTAGGGATAGTTGACAGTTCGGTAATATGCGGCAAAATTCATTGAACTGCCATAGTTCGCTCCATATATAGTACTAGATGAAGTTAAAAAGGCTAGAATGTTCGAGAGAGGCTTGAGGTGAGACATATATAAGCAGGTGGCAGTACTAAAGATGCAGGATTTCTCTGAGCTGGTTGACAGAGCCACAGTAGCAGAGGAGAGTGAGCAGGCAAATGTGGGAGTATTGAGCCAGAGGAAGAGGCCCACGCCTCTAGGTTTTTAGACGGGTTCCAATCAAGGCCCATGGAGGGGAGACCAGTTTGGAGGAGGCTAGACGCAGGTGATGGGTGTCACGCCTCGAACCCGATAATGGGACCCAGGGGTGAATTAGTAACCTAACTTGTCCCTATATCATACAAAACACCAATGATACACCATAATGAATAAGGGTCTGACCCCGTGAGGTTCTCGTACATCCTATACGCATTCACATATATGAAAAATAGGCAGCAAAAACTGTTCTTTCTATATATACATTGTACCATACCAGAGTCTATACAATAGGAGTCTAAGCTCTATATTACAAAATATAAACCCAAGTGTCAGCTAAAACCCAAAATGACAACCCAATGAAGTCCTAGTACTTACACAAGTACTTCCCACAGTACACTAACCACTACGCTCCCAACACAAGGACGCTAGTTCCGGTTACTCGAAGGACCTGAAAAACATGTACGTACTATAGGGATGAGACACCTCTCAGTAAGGCAGATCCAAGTTATATCGGTGTGTGGCATATGAGTGTTATCATGATATAAAACATGCATAGTTCAATACAGTTCTAGTATTTTCACAAAACAAAGCAATACAATCTGGTGTCGTCACACCCATCGGCCTAAGCCGGATTGTCTGGTGGTATTTCACCCCCTTCGACAAAAGTCGGCTATTTGGTGGTATTTCACACCTTTCGACAAAAGCCGATGCCCCCGGTAACTTGCCATAGCATAAGCTCACAATGTTGAACCGGTGGAGATCCGGTGTTTTCACACCCTACGGTAAAAATTGGCTGATCTAGTGGTATTGTGCACTCTTCAGCAAAAGCCGGATATCAAAACCTAGAACAATTCGGAACCCTGTTCCTATTTCATTTCATCAAAACACAACTCATGCATGTACATATAACAATTCAATCTACACTCATTTGGTAATCCAAAAATCATGATTTTTTAAAAATACAGTTTAAACAAGACAAGGCACGGTAATCTCCATAACATAATATATATCACAATATATTCATGGTTTCCAACAAAACCAGAGATGCAACCCAATGCCCATTTTTTCCCAAAATGGTAATATACAAAACCCATAATTTTACCTGTTAGATTTCCCCAAATGAGTAACTAAAACACACACATGACCATGAACCACAGTTCTACTAAGTCCGATTTCGAAAATAATCGATATAAATATAATCCCCTTACCTTTCCCCAAATAACCAAACCCGAACTTTACGGCTCCTAAACAATGAACCAAGTTCCCAAAACCTATAAATCACAATAAAACATACTCACAATTCCATCCCCTACAAAACTACCGGAACGGAAATGAAAATCGAGCCTTACCTCGATTTTGAGTCAAATCTCGAAAATGCTCGAAATGATGATCCGTTCCACAAATCTCGAAGAGAATCCTTCCCTGATCCTCGTAGTAATGTCAGATCATCGATTCTAGCAACGTACGGTGAAGAAATCTAGAGAGAGAGAGAGAGAGTGATTCGAGTTCTTAGAGAGAGAGAGAGAGAGAGAGAGAGAGAGAATTTAGCTAACTTAGCAAAGAAGCAATCCAAATGGATATTTATAGCACCTTTGACTCGGCCAACCTCGTCGACGAGGCGGCGTCTTCGTCGACGAGTCAATGAAGGGAGTTCGTCGACGAAGCGGTGGCCTCGTCGACAAGCCTGAGATTTCCAAATTTCTCGAAACCCCTCGGCTTCTCGTTGACAAGCACCTGCATTTTGTCACCGAACAACAAAAGAGACCTCGTCGATGAATTCCAACTTCGTCGACGAAGCTTGCTCAACTACCATTTTACCATTCTCTTATTTATTTATTCCAAATATCACGGTTCGGGTTCTTACATCCTTCCCTCCTTACAAAAAATTCGTCTTTGAAATTTGTAATCTCTCATTCACATAACCATACACACACTTGACTTTAGAAAGGACCGACGACTATTTACATTGAAGTCCCGTCACAATACATACACACCCTCACTTATGGCGGAAGAATACCGTGGTTACATACATAAATTGTCTTAAGAGTTCACATAATACACACTCCCAACAACTAACCACCTATCCAAAAAGAAAAGTAGGGTAATACAACTTGGAACAACTGTGGATACTTCCGGCGTATCTCCACTTCCAATTCCCAAGAAGCTTCCTCAACCTCATGATTCCGCCACTATACTTTCACTAACAGTATATCCTTGGTACGTAACTTCTGAACTTTATGGTCCAGAATCTACACAGGTACTTCCTTGTACGCTAAAGTATCCCCAATTTCCAAGTTCTCGTAACTAATAACATGCGAAGGATCCGACACGTACCTCTTCAACATGGATACGTGAAATACATCATGGATCCTCGAGAGTGCTGGAGGTAGTGCAATCCTATAGGCTATCGGATCCACTCGCTATATAACCTCGAATGGTCTGATATACCTTGGGTTCAGCTTGCCTTTCTTTCCGAATCTCATCACCCCTTTCATCGGAGTGATCCTAAAAAATACCTTACCCCCACCTCAAATTCCAACTCATGGCGACGAACATCCGCGTAACTCTTCTACTGACTCTAAGCCAATTTAATCCTATCTCGGATTAAACCCACCTTCTTAGACGCCTGCTGCACAAGTTCAGGTCCTAACACCTGACGTTGACCAACCTCATCCCAATAGAGAGGAGACCGACACCTCCGACTATACAGAGCCTCGAACGGTGACATCCTGATAGTAGCCTGGAAGCTATTATTATAGGCAAACTCTATTAGTGGCAGAAACTGCATCCAACCACCTCTGAAATCTAACACGCAAGCCCATAACATATCCTCTAAGATCTATATTGCTCTCTCCAACTGTCCATCAGTCTGGGGGTAGAACGTTGTACTGAAAGTAAGTTTCTTCTCCAATGCTTCCTACAAGCTCTTCTAGAAACGAGAGGTAAACCTCAGGTCTCAATCTGACACAATGGACACCGGTACCTCGTGCATTCTAACTATCTCATGCACGTACAAGTCTACTAGCCTACTTAGAGGATAGCTAATCTTCATCGATAAAAAGTGAGCAGATTTCGTCAACCTATCCACGATCACCCAAATGACATTCTGCCCGTGAAGCACTGGCGGCAATTCGGTCACAAAATCCATGGAAATATGCTCCCATTTCCACTTCGAAATAGTAAAGGGCTATAACCGGTTTTGCCGGCCTCTGATGTTCAGCTTTTACCTGCTGACACGTTAGACACTACTCCACGAATTGAGCAATCTGCCTTTTCATACCACTCCACTAGAAGGTCTCACATAAATTTCGATACATTTTCATACTACCAGGATGTACCATATACAACGAACGATGTACTTCCTCCAGAATCGTCCTTCTGATTTCATCATCATTTGGAACACACAACCTAGTTCCAAACCTCAACACACCTCTCTCAGAGATGTCAAAATCCGCAGCCAACCCCTGCTGCACTTTCTCCACAATCTCAAGCAACTCCACATCACTAGCTTGCGTGGTTTTAATACGCTCAAACAAAGTCGGCTAGATCACCAAACTAGCAATGAAAGCCTGATGATCTCCGAACACCAAATCTATACCAAGGCTTTCCAAATCCCGTCTGATATGATGCTGAGTTACAATTGCAGATACTGCTGCATGTTCTGACTTCTGACTTAACGCATTAGCTACCACATTGGCTTTCCCCGGGTGATAACTGATAGTGCAATTGTAGTCTTTGATTAGCTCAAGCCACCTCTCCTGCCTCATGTTCAACTCCCTCTGTGTGAAAAAGTACCTAAAACTTTTGTGATTAGTGAAAATCTCGCACTGAACACTATACAGGGAGTGTCGCCAGATCTACAATGCATAAACTACAACAACCAATTCTAGATCATGCGTAGGGTAATTTTTCTTGTATTCCGTGAGTTGTTGAGAAGCATAAGCTATTACCTTACCCTATTGCATAAGCACACATCCCAAACCCTTTAGAGATGCGTCACTATAGATCACAAAACCGCCATCCCTCGAAGGAATGGTCAAAACCAGAGCAGTAACCAACCGTTGTTTCAGCTCCTACAAACATTGCTTGCAATCCTCGATCCAGTCAAACTTCACCCCCTTCCTGATCAATCGTGTCAGAGGTATAGACAATTTAGAGAATCCCTCCACGAACCGACGATAATAACCCGCTAGTCCCAGAAAACTCTGGACCTCCCGCACACTCTTCGGTCTCACCCAGTCGATCACAGCTTCGATCTTACTAGGATCAACTGAGATACTGCCTTTAGACACCACATGGCCTAAAAATGTGACCTGATTCAACCAGAACTCACACTTCTTCAACTTGACATACAACTTGCTCTCCTGTAGAACCTATAACACTAACCTTAAATGGTTTTCATGCTCTTCTGAACTCCTTGAGTATACCAGAATGTCATTGATAAATACCACTACAAACTAATCCAGGTACTCATGGAAAACCCTATTCATCATATTCATGAACACTATCGGAGCATTCGTTAACCCAAAAAGCATGACAAAGAACTCGTAGTCGTCATATCTGGTTCGAAAAGCAGTCTTTGTTACATCCTTAGATCAAACCCTCACCTGATGATACCTTAACCATAGGTCGATCTTCGAAAAGACCTGCATCCCTTGCAGCTGGTCAAAGAGATCATCGATACGAAGCAACGGGTAACGATTCTTCACAGTCACTTTGTTGATCTCACGGTAATCAATACACATGTGCATCGACCCGTCCTTCTTCTTCACAAACAAAATTGGAGCTCTCTAGGGTGAAACACTCGGTTGGATAAAGCCCTTGTCTAGTAATTCCTACAACTGGAGCCATCCAGTACAGAACTTTAGAGATCGGTGCCTTGCTAGGCAATAACTCTATCGCAAACTCCACCTCACGATCCAAAGGTAAATGGAGTAAGTCTTCGGGAAACATATTCGGGAACTCGTTAACCACTCGAATATCCTCAAGCTTCAACTCACCCTACAATGGTTCCCTCACGCAAGCTAGGTACCCCTGACATCCATCTAAGAGTAACCTCCTCGCCTATAATGCCAATAGAATCTGTGGCATTGAACACAAACACGATCCTACAAACTTATACTCCTGCTCCCTAGGAGGTCTAAATATTACCACCTTTCCATGACAGTCGATCACATCATAACTAGAGGATAACCAATCCATCCCTAGTATGACATCAAATCCAGACACGTCGTGTACCACAAGATTCGCCGGTAGCAATCTTCCCTAAATTACCACTGAGCAGTCTACTAACATCCTTCTACAGAACGATACACTCCCAGATGGTGTAGCTACAGACAATTCTTCATTCATGACTTGGGTCTCAACCTTACATAGTTTTACAAAGTTAGCAGATATAAAGGAATGGTCGGCACCCGAATCAAATAAAACCACAGCGTTATTTAAAAGCAACATCATAGTACTTGTCACCACATTCCCCGCATGCTCAGCATCTGTTGGAGTAAGTGAGTATACCCTTGCCGGAGCTGGGTTTGCCTGATATGTTCCCCGGGATACCTGATTACTTCCCTGATTCTGACTCAAAGCGGGTATACCCCTCTTTGGTGTGTGACAATCTCAAGCCATGTGACCTGACTGGCCACAGTTGTAGCAGTTACCCTTAAACGACTGGCATTCACTGTTATGCCATTTGTGGCACCTGATACAATGATCACGCGACTGATTCACCTGCGAACTCTGGCGCTCAGTATTCTGACGGCAACCCGAGCCCTTGTTCCTCTTCTTCCACGATCCCTGGCGAGATCCAGACTGAGAACCAGACGGTACTAACCTCTTCTACAGTTCTTGATCCACCTCAACCTCTTGGACGCTGGTTTTGATCACAATGGCCTTATCCACCAAAACTGAAAAATCACGGATTTAAAGCATTTCCACTAATCTGCGGATGTCCTTCCTCAGGCCCTTCTCGAACCTCCGAGTCTTCTCGTACTCGTTCGAGATCAAACATGACGAGAAATAGGATAGCTCTATATACTGAGCAGCATACCCCTACACTGTCATATCTCCCTAAGTCAGAGCATAAAACTCATCTACCTTAGCATCACGTATGGAGGCTGGGAAGTATCTCTCGAAGAACACCTCCTTGAAATGGCTCCATGTCATCTCAGTAGGACCGGCTCTCAACTTCTCCAACAGACTCACCGCAGTCCACCATCATCTTGCTTCTCCAGATAGCTGGAAGGTAGCGTAAAGGACTCTTTGCTTATCTGTGCAGTGTAGGACCTCTAGAATCCTATCGGTCTTCTCGACCTAGTCCTCCGCTATCATCAGATCGAGTCCTCCTGAGAACATCGGAGGGTGCATACATGTGAACCTCTCGATGGTACACCTCGCAGCAATAGGAGAGCATTCGCGTCTTTTAACACTCTGCCCGTTTCCATATAACCTGCCTCATCAATCCGCGAGGCACAGAGGGAGACGCATCGCTCACAGTCTCCTCGGAGCCACTTTCCAAGTTGTTATCCTTGGGCTCTATTAGGATTCAGTTAACACTCCTATGTCACGTATAGTTAACACAATTATTTACAACTAATCATGTTAACTACCATCTCACGGGTCCAGGTCTGTCTTATCACACCTACACGAAAATCATCAATGGTTTGCCGTGATTTTACTAAAATCGTCATTTTAGGGAAAAACCAGAACACCGCCGACCAATCCCTGTCTAGCAACAAAACAACCCTCAACCTACTTTACCCGTTTCCTACCTCTTATACTCTAGTATGTACACTTAACTACGCCTAACCAAGTCTACAAAACCTAACAACCTGGTTAGCTCTGATACCAAGCTGTCACGCCCCAAACCCGATTATGGGACCTAAACGTGAATCAGTAACCTAACATGTCCCTGTATCATACAAAACACCAATGATACACCATAATGAATGAGGGTCCGACCCTGTGGGGTTCCCGTACATCCTATACGCATTCACATATATGACAAATAGGCAGCGAAAACTATTCTTTCTATGCATACATTGTACCTTACCAGAGTCTATACAAAAGGAGTCTAAGCTCCATATTACAAAACATAAACCCAGGTGTCAGCCAAAACCCAAAATGACAACCCAATAAAGTCCTAGTTCTTATATAAGTACTTCTTGCAGTACACCGACCACTATGCTCCCAACACAAGGACGCTAGTTCCAGTTACTCGAAAGACCTGAAAAACATGTACGTACGATGGGGTGAGACACCTCTCAGTAAGGCAGATCTAGGTTATGTCGGTGTATGACATATGAGTGTTATCATGACATAAAACATACACAGTTCAATACAGGTCTAGTATTTTCACAAAACAAAACAATACGATCTGGTGTCGTCACACCCTTCGGCCTAAGCCGGACTGTCTAGTGGTATTTCACACCCTTTGACAAAAGTTGACTGTCTGGTGGTATTTCACACCCTTCGAAAAAAGTCGGTGCCCCCGGTAACCTGGCATAGCTTAAGCCGACTACGTTGGACTGGTGTAGATCTGGTGTTTTCCCACCCTTCGGTAAAAACCAATCGATCTAGTGGTATTGCACACTCTTCGGCAAAAGCTGGATATCAAAACCTGGAACAATTCGGAACCCCGCTCCTATATCATTTCATCAAAACACAACTCATGCATATACATATAACAATTCAATCCACACTCATTTAGTAATCCAAAAATCATGATTTTCCAAAAATACAGTTTAAACAAGTCAAGGCACGATCATCTCTATAACATAATATATATCACAATATATTCACAGTTTTCCAACAAAACTAGAGATGCAACCCAATGTCCCCCTTTTCCCAAAACTGTAATATGCAAAACCTATAATTTTACCTGTTAAATTTCCCCAAATGAGTAACCAAAACACACACAAGACCGTGAACCACAGTTCTACTAAGTCCGATTTTAAAAAATAACCGATATAAGCCGAATCCCCTTACCTTTCCCCAAATAACCAAACCTGAACTCTATGGCTCCTAAATAGCGAACCGAGTTCCCAAAACCTATACATCACAGTACAAAACATACTTACAATTCCATCCCCTAAAAAACTACCGGAATGGAAATGAAAACCGAGTCTTACCTCGATTTTGAGTCAAATCCCAAAGATGCTCGAAATGAGGATCCGTTCCACAAATTGTGAAGAGAATCCTTCCCTGATCCTCATAGTAACGTCGGATCGTTGATTCTAGCACCGTACAACAAAGAAATCTAGAGAGAGAGTGATTCGAGTTCTTAGAGAGAGAGAGAGTGATTCGAGTTCTTAGAGAGAGAGAGAGAGAGAGAGAGAGAGAGAGAGAGAGAGAGAATTTAGCTAACTTAGCTAAGAAGCAACCAAAATGGATATTTATAGCACCTTTGACTCGGCCAACCTCGTCGACGAGTCAATGAAGGGAGTTCGTCGATGAAGCGGTGGCCCTCGTCGACAAGCCTAAGATTTTTGAATTTCCTAAAACCCCTCGGCTTCTCCTCGTCGATGAGCACCTGCATTTCTTCGCCAAACAACAGAAGAGATCTCGTCGACAAATTCTAGCTTTGTTGACGAAGCTTGCTCAATTACCATTTTACCATTCTTTTATTTATTTATTCCAAATATCACGGTTCGGGTTCTTACATCCTCCCCTCCTTACAAAAATTTCGTCCTCGAAATTTGTAATCTCTCATTCACACAACCAAACACACACTCAACTCTAGAAAGGACCGATGACTATTTACATTGGAGCCCCGCCACAATACATACACACCCTCACTTATGGAGGAGGAATACTATGGTTACATACATAAAACTATCTCAGGAGTTCACAATAATACACACTCCCAATGACTAACCACCTATCCCAAAAGAAAAGTAGGGTAATACAACTCAGAACAACTGTGGATACTTCCGGTGTATCTCCGCTTCCAATTCCCAAGAAGCTTCCTTAACCTCGTGATTCCGCCAAAATACCTTCACTAACGGTATATCCTTAGTATGTAGTTTCTGAACTTTACGGTGCAGAATCTAAACAGGTATTTCCTCGTACGCTAAAGTATCCCCAATTTCCAAGTTCTCGTAACTAATAACATGCGAAGGATCCGATACGTACCTTCTCAACATTGATACGTGAAACACATCATGGATCCTCGAGAGCGTTGAGGGTAGTTGTGACAACCCGAATAATACTGAGATTTAAATAATAAAGAGGAAGGGAAATGGAAACAGTAACAAAAGAAAGAAGTCGCGTTCGTTGACAACATTGCACTTTGGAAGGAAAAACCAAGGGAAAATTATCAGGGCCTCGTCGATGAACACAGGGGATTCATTGACGAAGGTATAAGAGGGCCTTGTCGACGAAGCCAAGTTTCGTCAACGAGGAAATACCGAGAGAGGTGTTGGGCAGTCTGAATTTCATCGACGAGGAATGAGTTTCGATGACAAAATTATTAAAGGACTCGTCGACGAGATGACGTGGCTCGTTGACGAATCCAGTCCTATAAATATCAAAAACCCGGATTTAAATGTCAAAATTTAGCAAAACCTCACTCTCTCTCTCTCTCTCTCTCTCTCTCTCTATCTCTCTCTCTCTCTCTCTCTCTCTCTCTCTCTCTCTCTCTCTTTCCATTCAGTTTCTCTCCCTTCTCTCTTCGATTCCGGCTTTGTTGCTCGGAGGATCGAAGATTTGAAACTACCACGACGCCCCTAGAGAAGTTCTCTGCATATCTGCCGGAGCGGATCATTGGTGGAACTCTGTTGAAAATCTTCCCTGAATTGAGGTAAGGATTTTTAAACCAAATTTGGTCTAACAGTAGTTATAGGAAATGATATACACGTGAAAATACTGAAGTTTAGTACTGAGAGTTTTCATTTTCAGGGTATTGATCAGGAAATCCTACGGGTGTGAGTCCAGAATTTATAGGGGCTTTTCTCAGTAGCTAGGTAAGGGAATAAACTAAAGGAGTTATTTTTCATGCAAATTATTATTATGTATGAGTAAATTATTTTCAGGTAAGCATGTATTATATATGTCTATTACAAAGGAAATGCACATTTGGAAAAATATTGCTATTATGTTGAAATGTATATATATGTATGAGATGCCAGAAACTATGATTTTTAGAATACAATGTATGACTTTATATAGTAAATGTGTGACATGAATATTACTTTACGTTAAATGTATTACGATATGACTTTGCTATGAATGAAGTATGTTTTCAGGAATATGAAATTTTACAGTACAAACGATGTTGAAAATACATGATAATTGATTTATTTTTAGAATGTTATATATGAAATGATTTTGGTGCGAGGCCGTATTTATCAAATGTTCGGCGCGAGGCCATATATATGAAATGATTTTCGGCGCAAGGCCCTATTTATGAAATGTTCAGTGCGAAGTCATATATGTGGAATGATTTCGGCGTAAGGCCGTATTTATGTAATGTTCGGCGTGAGGCCGTATTTATGAAATGATTTTCGGTGCGAGGCCGTAATTATGAAATGATGAAAAATGCTATAATATCATGTATTATATGTTATCAGAACCTGAATATTACTTTAGTTCAGTTCCGGAGCATGGTACCGTAGCTTACAGATCAGATATTTATGATTAGATTGGTGCTAACCACCCCACGAGGGGGTGGGAGATGGGTAGTTGATGTGGCTTTCAGTAGAGTGTGGATGTCCACCTAACAGTCTAGAACAGGGTGTGGTGGGCCCATCGTACTTACAAACATTTTGACTCGGCAATGGTCGCCCAGCCATTGTCGGGTCCCACCTTCGGGCTACACAACCCGTTGTGGGGGGTAATACATGACATCAGCTAACTATTCATCTTGGGTATGTTTTCAGTATTATCAGTTATAACATACGTTTTATGAACGATATGAATTATTAGCAAATATGAAAGTAAATGATTATTCCACCATGTTATGATGTATGTTTTTAGATATATGAAATGTACTGAGTATGTATAACTGCAATAGATATTCATGTTACCACACAGCTGTATTTAGTTTATTTTCCCTTACTAAGAAGTGTCTCACCCCCAAACTTAATTAATTTTCAGGAGACCCTGAGAGACCGGCGAGTCGTGGTCGCCATTGAGTTTATCGAGTTACCCTGTTAGGAGGGTAAGTCTTGTATTAGGATCAGGAGATTTTTGTTATATGATCCTAAGTTTATTTTGGCACTTTTGGAGATTGTATTCAAACACTGTATTTTGGGAATGTAGTAGACTTTGGTATCATGTAATTAATGGTTTGATGGATGTAAATTACTTTTACTACTGCTTAGGTTTCTGCTATTTATGTCCGGCTATCCTCGCTACCCAAGGGTTCGGGTTGATGTTATTATTATTTATGTTTATTATTTGATAAGTTAAGTAGGATGTTGCAGTAGTGCAATCCTGTAGGCTACCGGACCCACTCATTCTAGAACCTCGAATGGTTCGATATACCTTTGGCTTAGTTTGCCCTTCTTTCCGAATCTCATCACCCCTTTCATTGGAGCGATCCTCAGAAATACCTTACCCCCCACCTCGAATTCTAACTCACGGCGGCGAACGCTGCGTAACTCTTCTGCCGATTCTGAGTCGATTTAATCCTATCCTGGATTAAACCCACCTTCTCAGACGTCTGCTACACGAGTTCAGGTCCTAACACCTAATGTTCACCAACCTCATCCCAATAGAGAGGAGATTGACACCTTCGACCATATAGAGCCTTGAATGGTGTCATCCCGATACTAGTCTGGAAGCTATTATTATAAGCAAACTCTACTAGGGGCAGAAACTGCATCCAACCACCTCCGAAGTCTAACATGCAAGCCCGTAACATATCCTCTAAGATCTGTATTATTCTCTCCGACTATCCATCAGCTCGAAGTCTAACACGCAAGCCCACTAATCTTGTATAACCATTTTTGGGGTTATTACATTCTCCCCTGCTTATAGAAATTTTGTTCTCAAAATTTGCTATTCATCTGCTTCCCATCTTTAGAGAAAATACTTCCAATTTTATTAATTACCCTCACTTATGGAGGAGGAACACCGTGGTTACAAAGAGAGTTTTGGGAGATTACAACTATTCAAAATTCTCCCAAAGCCATTCACGTTCCAAAACTAAAAACTCTATCCATCTTGCGTTACACTTTACAAATCAAAATACACAATATTATTCCCTTTATTCTGACTCGCTCAACTCTAAACTCCACTGAATAAGTGTGGGTATCTCTAGCGCATCTGATCCTCCAATTCCTAGGAAGCCACCTCAATGACATGATTGCTCCATAAAACTTTCACCAAAGGAATCTTCTTCGTGCCTAACTTATTTTCCTTCTAATCAAGAAATCTGCACTGACACTTCCTCATAAGTCAAGGTATCACCCAATTACAGTGCTTCATGACTGATCACATGAGAGGGGTCTGAGATGTATTTTCTCAGCATAGAAATATGAATACTTCATGGATCCTAAACAGGACCGGTGGTAATGCCAACTGATAGGGAACTGACCCACTCTTCCAAGAACCAGTGGGATCTCTCTCTCTCTCTCTCTCTCTCTCTCTCTCTCTCTCTCTCTCTCTCTCTCTCTCTCTTCGATTCTTTGCTGTTCGTCGCCTGATTCGACGATCTAACGTTACTATGTGGATCATGGGAGGAATCTCTTCGAGAATAGTGGACCAAATCTTCGTTTCTGGGATTTTTGGGTTTTGACCCCAAAACCGAGGTAAGGGTCCGATTTCAGTTTCGTTTCGATTTATATGTACTAGTAAGAATTATAGTGAAGTATAATTCTTGGATGTTTAGCTTTTGGTGTATCGGTTCGTAGTTTTGGAGCCGTAAAGTTCGTGTTTTGGTATTTGGAAAAAGGTAAAGAGATTCTGTTTATATCAGTTTATTTTTGAAATCGGGATCAGTAAACCTATAGTTTACGATTGTATGTATATTTTGATTACTTATTTAGGAAAAATCTATCAGGTGAAAATGTGGGGTTTCTGGGTTACATTCTTTGGGAAAATTTGGGGGTTTCGGGTATCATCTCTATTTTGTTGGAGAAACCGTATGTTGTAATAAAACTGTAGTATTAAGATGACCGTAGCCATATTTGTATTAAATTGTATTCTTGAACTAAAAACGATAGGATTTCCTATATACCAAATAAGTGTGGAATGAACTGTTGTATGTAGGGGCGGCTAATAACCGTACGCTTATGATTATAGGGACATGAGTTCCAAAATTGTTTCAGGTTTTGTAAATTAGCTAGGGGCGGCTAATTACCGTACATTGACGTCATGTTTCGGCTAATTACCATGGGCGAGAGTGTTCGACTCTATATCCGAGGGTATGAAATATCGCCTGTTCTTTTTGACTGGTCACCGATGGGTGTGAGCTACACCATACTGGCAGCAATATCGCTGTGAGGCTTTGGTTATTGCAGGGTATCGGGTGCTTGAGTGTGACGACACTAATCGTATGTTTGGTATCGTATGTACTGGAACGGATTTGTGAAAAATATAGGAACTGTATTGAATGGTATTGTACAGTATTGTATCGTGTTATGTTGCCGAAATAACTCTCGTATGCTACACAGTGATATAACCTGCTTTCTTCCTTACTAAGAGGTGTCTCACCTCGAATATACAAATGTTTTTCAAGTCCTTTGGGTAGCCAAAACTAGCATCCTAGCGTTTGGAAGCGGGGGCGTTGGTTAGCTGCATTTAGTACCTGTGTAAGTACAAGTTTTGTAGCTGGGTTGTCATGGTTAGGTTTTGTAGACACCCAGAGTATGTACTGTAATTTTGGGAATGTATATTCTAGTTTTGTATAGACTCTGGTATGGTTTGATGTATATATAGAAAGAACATTTTTCGCTGCGTATTTGATGAGTATGGATATGTATATGAATGAGTATAGGATTTATGTGTACCCCACAGGGTCGGACCCTCATTCAGTATTGTATCATGTAAGTTTAATTAATACAAAGACAGGTTAGTTTACTATATCACACTTGGGACCCATCTGCAGTTTTGGGGTGTGACAAGAAGTCTAAAGATGCAACCTCATATGACCGAAGTTTACTTCAGAAGTTTGAAGAATTCTCTCAGAAGACTGAAGAATTAGTTCAGTCATCTCAAGATTTAATTATTGAAACACAGAATAGGAAGAACACCTTCAGACATCTGAACCCTCAATTCAGTCATCTGAGTTGGGACGTCAGAAGATTGAACCTATAGTCTAGTCGTCTGACCCTGTGTCTAGACTATAATTTTTAGTACTTTAAGGAACATTAGATGTTTGAACTCGAAAGTTCAGTCGTCTGAACCTGCGAAAATTTAAAAAATCTCAACTTTGGTGAGAAAACACGTGGGTTATTTACTTGATCAAATTGATCCAACGGTCAAGACTTAACCTAAGGCCGAGATTACTTATAAATATAACCTTTAAACCCTAGTGCCTCAATTTTGGCATATGATTGGGAGCCTTGAACATATACTCAACTCTAGAAAGCATTGAACATATTGCTAAGCTTTTTCTTGCGATTTCAAAGCATTTACATCATATCTAAGCTTGGGCTACGTTGATTTTCAAAAGGAGTTCCAACGAATATTGTGCAAACAACTTGGGTATTGAGGTTTGGTGATCAAACTAATTGTTTACTTATTCTCAAAGACTCTTTCATCTTACAAACTTATTCTTGAATATTCATTTTGAGAGATTGATCTTGAGTTATTAATTATGTATACTTTTGTGAAAGATCACTGTAGACACCCTATTTTTGCCCTAGCCAAATAGAACACTGGGTCCCCTCTTATTTTTATTATTATTATTATTATTATTATTATTATTATTATTTTATTATTATTATTTTCCTATATTATTAGTACTTTACTATTATTTTTCTAGTATTTTTATTATCATTATTATTATTTTTCATTGTTATTATTATTACTGGTACTTTTATTATCTTTATTTTATTTTTTACTTTACTATAATTATTTTTATTTTTCATTTATTGTTTTTGATATATTATTATTATTATTATTATTATTAGCATTAGTATCCTATTTTGGCTATTATTATTTTTAGTATTATTGCTTTATTTTTATTAATATTAATACTATTATTATTTTACCAATATTATCTTAGTTTTTATTTTTACTATAATTATTTATTATTATTAGTAGTAGTATTATTATTATTACCCTATTGATACTAATATTATTATGATAATTATTATTATTATTATTATTTCCTTTTTCATTATTACCATAAGAATAAAAGAATAAAAAAAAAAAGAAAAATAAAATCCCAAAAGGAAAGTTGTTTTAGGGTTTTGGAATTTTTTTTATATAATGGCAATAAGGGTTCACAAGAGAGGGGGCGGGGGGGGGGGGGGGGGGGGGGGGGGCGCTGCGAACACAGCCGCGGGTGCGCACAGCCAGGCCAAGAAAATTTTTTCTCCTTCTTCTCCTTCTCCTTCATCTACTTCTTCTGTTCCGTCGTCCTTTTTTTCTTCTTCTTCTTCTTCTACTCAAGCCTCCACACCTTCTTCACGCTGCAACAGCCGCGACCTCCGGCCATGTCACGGCTCTCAAATCCCAAGCAACCCCGAGCCCACTCACAGCCGAGACCACCACCCTCTGACGCCCAGCAGCAGTGGCAGCGGCTCCTGGTTCCCTGTTCTGCCTTGCCCATCACCGGTTAACCAAAAGTCACACAGTGCCCGCCACTCTCCATCTAGCCGTCTTCGACAACCCTTGCTGTCCTCCAGATCCCGACAGTAGCAGCGGTCACCGTCTCCGGCCACCATCTTTCCTTCCGGCAGCCTCACGCAAGAACCCACTCACTCACCCACCAAGGCACAGCAGCCATAGCAGCTCCCGCTGGAACCCGAGACGCCCCACACGAGACAGCCATCCTTCGACGACCACAGCTCCGCCTCCAGCCACCGTGAGCACCAGCAGCGGCCACCAGATCTCCGTGGCAGCTCCCAGCACCGTCAGCCTTTGCACAGACTTCACAAGCCACTCCTCCTGCCAGTATTCAGCCTTCTGTAAGTCCCCCTACCCGTGCACACACACACCCCCACATGCATGCCATCAGTACACACACGTGCACCTATATTTTTAATTTTTTATTTTCTTTCTTTATTTTTCTTTTTCTTCCCTGTTTGGTTTATTTCTTGGTTTTGACTTATTCTAATGTCTGGGCTTCATTGTAAATGTAGGTGGCATGCTTAGGTTGTTTTTATTACATAAGTACCATTCGTTTTATAGGGTTTTTATATTTATGTTAATATTTAATATTCATGGTGATTTTTTTTTTTTTTTGTTGTATTTGTTCTATAAGTTAATTGTTTTATTATCATGGTTGTGAAATTTTTATAGTTGGATTTTTTTTCTTAATATTAACCTTTTGTATTCATCCAATTATTATTATTGTAGGATCCTTAAAGTTATAATATGTGTTCATATGTCTATTATTCAGGTTTTAGGTTTTTATTATTATAGTTATTTTAATGTTCAATTGTCATATTTAGGGTCGCTTTTGTTATTTTTGCATGTTTAATGTTGATGTATATAGAATAGTTGTTATTATTGTACTTGTTTACTAAAGGGCGTTATTGTTTGATATTTACATACTTAGGGTTTTTGTTATTGTACGTCATACTTAATGTTTATATGAAGTGTTATTATTATTCGACATATTTAATGTTTATTTCATATTTGGCCATCTTAATGATTTAGGGTTGTAATTATGTTAGGTTATTAGTAAGCATATTTTAAGATTTTTATTAGTTCACTATTATGGCTATATGTTTCATATTGATTGTTATCAATATGCATATTAAGATCTATAAGGCGGGGGTTTTCTCTTTCAACCACTGACACCTTCCGTTTGTGGTCCCTTTCCGTCTGCCTCCTTTGCCGTTCATTTTTTCTCTTTTTTCTCCTTTTCTCTCACTTTTTCCTGTTTCTTCCTCCCCTTCTCTTTTTTTTTTCTCCTTGTTCTTTGCCCCCGTTTCTCCCTTCGCCTTCGCTGCCATCCGTTCCCTCTCTCTATTCACACCATTCTTGCTTTTTCTCTTTTCAGTTTTCGTGTCGTGTAAATATTGTATAATAGTATGTTTATTATTGGGTTGCATATACTTATTGGTTCATTATCATGTAGTAGTATCTTTAGGGTCTTGATTATTTAATGTTTTATATGTAATAGGAGTTTAAGTATCTCACATTATAAGGGTTTGGCATTTTTTTCCTCCACCTTACGTTTCTTTTTTTTAGAGTTTGGATTATGCTGTCATATTTATTAGGGTTGGATAGCTTCATAGGATCTTTGTGACTTTTTAGGGTCTGAACTGAATTGCTTCCATATTAAATTATGTACCTTGAGGGTTGTGGTCATTCGTGCTACTCACATTATATTTAATATTTGATATAGTTAAGTTGTATGGTAATTTTGGCCATATTGAATAAGTACCTTAGGTAATTCTAGAATTAACGGTTTCCATAAATTCAATTATTTTCTTGCCCGTTTTATTCAGTTTACCTCATTTTAAATTCGATTTGTTTTCCTTAATTAATGTTAGCAATGTATGTTTGTGCATATCTTGCGACAGCGTGTTTATTTAGATAGATATCATATATTTAATATGTATATTATAGTTATGAGATTTAGTATTGTTATGTTACTATGATATTGTCACTATTATTGTCAGTTATTATTATTAGTATTATTACTATATTATATTTATTATATTATTATTATTAGTATTGTTATTAGTATTATTATTATATTAACGTTATCATTCTTATCATTATTATACTATATCACATTTTGTATTTTCTTATACGTACTATGGTATATATTTTGATAAAATATTTCTTGATTTTAATCCCTATGAGTCATTATTGCGGGGGTATGAGCCTTTGGGCATCACGTACCCTAAGCTTGAGGGAATATATATATATATATATATATATATATAATGTATATATTATATTTATTTTTATTTATGTATTTATTTATTTTTTTTACATGTATTTATAAATTCATAAAAAGGAATAATTTAAGAAGTATTAGATAACTTAGGATATTTCAATTAATTAGGTACCGTTCGAAGAACGGGGCGCATATGGGGTGCCGATTACTTCACTCTGTAACCGAACTCGGCCCCCAACCTCTGGTAATGTAGACCTATTCTACCCCTAACGGGGTAGTAATCACGTGTTCTAACCACACTAAAAGATTAGTGGTGACTCCGATATTCCATGTTTTTCCTTAAAAATAAAAATGATTTTAATTTCGCCGCCCGGGGCACACGCGCTCCCGAGATGCCGCGACAATCACTACTTGAGAAAAGTTTTTTTGTTTAAAACTAAAATCTTGAAGAAAATTTTAAATATATCTTCATTCAAAGATTTTCTATTTGATTAGTATAAGAATTATTTGATTGCAAATACTAAGAGCCTCTAAATACATATTCTTGAGAAATATTATTTTTGAAACATAGTGTTTAACTATTGGCCACTATTCCAAGTCGTATCTTTCTTCAAAGATCAACTTAGAACTATTGATAGCAAGAACACGATTTGCGACCGATTCAAGCTTATTAAGGATTTTATTTTCTAATTTGCCATAAAGTATCTGATGACGAACAATATGTTTCTCCAAAGCATGTATTTATAAATATTTTTGCGAGATTCAATTTAAAGGATAGATTGCTGAAGAATTCATCCTATAATGTTAATCGTTAGATACATTATGAGCCCTTCAAGTTTGTCATGATGAATAGGTTGTTAGGATTTCTATTGTATTCACTAGTTGGTTAGAAGCAATAGGAGTTTTCAGATTGTAATTATATTATTGTATCATGGTCAGGTTGCTGAACGGGGAGGAGGAAGTGGCGCTTGTAAAGCAACAGAGTGGAGGAAGTGTGCCTCTTTGTAAGTAGTGGGTTTTAAGGGAAGCTCCGTCCCGAGTTAAAGGAGTAGAGATTTAGTGGATCCTTGAGTGGGTTGCTCAAGGCAAGGACGTAGGATGAGTTGGCGGGTGACCTCGTAAAATTGTGTTGTTTGCCTTCTCTATTCCTTTAATTTTAATTTCCGCTTGCCCCATTCATTATCAACTTGAATGGTTGTATGTTGATTAATATTTACATGCACTTGATAATAATGGAGTATAATTGAATTTATGAGATTAATAATTTGAATTTCTTTTAAGCCCCTACAATTCATTTTGTTACATATTTGAAATAGGGATTAAGTTGGTAAACTAACTTAAATATTATTCAAATACACCAATTCACCCCCTGTGGGCTTAGTAGGATAAAACCGTAGTATTCAAAAAGTTAAATCTAAGCTTGAACAAATGGATGTGAAACCAACTTTCATACATGGAGATGAAGAAGACACCTTACAGGCGAGCAACCAGAAGGGCTTGAAAGTTCTAAAGGAAGGAACACCTAGTCTGCGAGGGTGAAGAAAAGTCTTACGACTTCTTAAGCAAGTACCAAGACAATGGTATAGAAAAATTTGACACTTTCATGGTGAGTCATGGATACAAGAGGACTGCAGCAGATTAGTGTGCATATGTTCAGATATTCCCTAATGGTAGTCTTGTCATACTACTGCTTATATATTGATGACATGTTGATCATTGGTCAGGATGCACGCAAGATTAACAAGTTAAAGATGGTGTTGTCTAAATCATTTGAAATGAAGGACTTAGGCCCAGCTCAGCAGATCTTGGGCATGAGGATCAGTCGTGATAGGAAAGCCAGAAAATTATGGTTATCACAAGAGAAGTATGTTGAACGGGTGATCAAAAAGTTCAACATGAAAAGTGCTAAGCCAGTTAGTACTTCACTGACTAATCATTTCAAGTTAAGCCAGAAGTTGTCTCACTCATCAAGGGAAGAAATGTCAACAGTCTTATACTCATCAGTAGTTGGAAGCTTGATGTACGCAATGGTGTGTACGAGATCAAACATTGCCCATGTCATAGGCGTTGTGAGCAGGTTTCTTTCCAATCTAGGGAAAGACCATTGGGAAGTTGTGAAATGGTTTCTCATGTACTTGAAAGGTGTAGAGACCCATAGAATTTATAACAATTAAATAATAAAAGAAAAAAAAAAGAGAAGAGGTTTCAATAGGGTCTCTGCGTTCATCGACGAATCGGCTTCTTGGGATCGTCGACGTTGACGCGTGTCTCATCGACGAGAACTTACCGAGAGGGCTGTTTCCATGGTCTGAAACTCATTGACGAGGGTTAAGTGCTCGTCTACGAATCAACTTCTGGTACTCGTCGACGAGGTATCGTGGCTTATCGACAAGGCCACGTGGACAACACTTTATATATAGCCCCAAAATGGATTTTTAGCGAGAAAATTCATTTTATTAGTTTTTACTCTCTCTTTAACTTGGTTCCTCTGACTTCTCTTTAAAAATCCAACTTCGTCTCTCCCCGATTCGACGATCAGAAGCTATCACAGTGATCCTAGGGAGATTCTTTACAACATAGCCGAAGCAGAATGTTGATTTGAGAAGTTTGGAAACCATCCCAAAATCAGGATAAGTAGATTATTTGGGTATTTTCAGTATTACCGTGTTTATTTGAGCTTAGATTTTGTATTATATGAGAAAATACTAGAGTTTTTTGAAGTAAAATGAGGGTATTATATTTTCAAGGATAAGGTGTTTTGGGACCCTGCAGGCATGGATTGAGGACCCTAGCGAGTGATATTTCAGGAACCCAAGTAAAATGATAAATGGTTTATAGTTTAGAAATTGTGCATATGTGGATTTGGGGAGAATATGTATATGATAATTATCTAAGTGAATTCAGTTGTTTGATTGAGAAATTATACATGTGTTATCTCAGGATGTTGAAATTATAAACACCGCATGCGTGAGATTATAAATAGCATTTAGTGCTCAAATAGTCAGGTAAGGGAAATATGCTATGCTAGCAAATTTAGGAATTTTTATCAGTATCAATTATAATATTTGAATATGGGTACAGGGTGTGATTTGAATATGTTAGAATATAGATTTATACAGATTTTAATACATGAGCTTTTATTTAGTTGCATGACATGAGTTAGTATCGAATTAGTACAATACTTATACAATTTCCAAATATCATGATTTACAGTATCTTAGCAGAAAATATTGTTATATAGAATTTATACGAATTTCAGAATATCATAATGTACGACACTTATACATGTATAAATATCTATAGATAGAAAGATATTTTCAAATTTTGTAGAATCATAATTAATGGAATATATTCAGAAAAATATATAAAAAAACATTTTCAGTATACCATGATTTATAGATTTCAGAACCATAACATTTCTGATATTCAGTATTTAAATCTTCTGATATTCAGTATTCATATATACAGTTATTCAGATTATACTACATATTCAGATAAGTTATTTCATGTCATGGTTATTTCAGTTATATCAAAATCATGGTAAAAAAGTAATATAGAAATATCAGTTACATATATAGTATCAGACCCTAATGGACTAAATCAGTTTCAAAGCACGATACCATAGTTATTTTCTAGTTCAGATTGCAACCACATAACTCATATAGTATGTGAATATTCAGTAGTCAATCGTGCTTATGTTGTGGACAGGCTCCTCGTCAGTTAGGGTTGAGGAGGCCGATTTGACTTTCGGAATTCAGTTGACTTATCCTAGTTGGCCAACCAGTGATAGTTCCCACCTGCAGGCCGCACAACCCTGTCATAAGGGGTTAAATCATGACTTTCAGTTATTCATCAAGGGAAGTTTTCTTAGTTATTATTATATATCCAGACTCTATAGAAACAACAGTCATACCTATAGATAGTAAAATTATTTTGAATAAAACACCGAGAAACAGTTTATGTTAAGCAACATAGGTGTGAGTTATACTGTATATCATTTATATGTGTTCCATTAATTTCAGTTATTTATAGTACTTTTAAATTAGATATTACTATTATGCGAACTCATCTGCCACACACTGGTATTAGCATAGTTCACCTTATTGAGAGTTGTCTCCTCCCAGTAATTTATCACTTTTCAGGTGATCCAGGTAGGCGTGCAGATCAAGCGCTGAGATAGAGGGAACTTTGTATTGCCCTGTTTGGAGGGTAAGTATTTTGAGAAGTCACTTTTTGAGTAGTCCCTAGGTCCAAGTGAGGGCATTTTGGGAATGGTTAGGTATATATATTTTGGAGAGATACTGACTCTCTAGTATTGTATATATATGATGTGAATATTTGCTTTCTGCTTTCCAATGCACAGGTAGTTTATGGTTATACAGGTTCCACGGTCCTTACCTGGTCCGTGATGATGTTATGATTTATATTAGAAGGTATCAGAGCAACCTCGCTGTGTTTCTGCTTGTGTCTTTCTCCCCCCCCCTCCCGCTTTTTATTGGTGTTTACTATTTCTGTTATCGATTCTGGACTGCCGATTGCCTCTTTTCTTTTTTTCTCTCATTTTCTTGTCTATTCAATACATCTTTGCCCATTCTTCTTTTTTGTTTTTGTTTCTTCTAGCTTGCCCCCTCTTCCTTAGATGTTTCCACACCCTTTTTCTCAGTAGGAAATTTGTTATAATTTATATGTATGTATATATGTATGTATATATATAAAATTTGGCATCAAAATCAGGTCTTTACAAATTTGGTATCAAATCCTAGGTTGTTAGGTTCTGTAGACTTTAGAGTGCAGCAGAAGCAATACTAGAGTATAGGAAATGATTTGAGGTTTTGTTCTGTATTATGGGTACAAGATTTTCGTGGTGGTTTCTGTGTCTTTCCTAGGGTGATGATTTCAGGAAAGTCATAGTAAACTATTGTCGGGTCGTGTGTCTAGGTTGTAGGATTGTATTTTAAATTAACATCAAGGAGGATAGTTAATTGTTAGTATGAGATTTCAATTAGATGAAATAAATTAGATTTGTTTGAGAGATAGGGTCCTTAAATTATGTTCTTTATCTTTTCAGGAGGACCTAGGCGAGCCAGTGGTACGAATGTGGAGGTGGGTGATAGAGCCTGACCTTCAATATGGAGGTAGAGATTGATGTGGTCATTGCCCGAAGTCACCCAGTAGGTAATGGCTTGAGATGCGAAACTAAGAGAGAATTGTTTTTATCATTTTTGGATCATTTTGTTTGTGGTATTATAACTGATATATGGTCCACTCAAGACTTTGAGGAACATGAGCATCATTTGAGCCTGGTGTTGTAGGTATTAGCTCATTCGCTATACAACGAAATTCAAGAAATGTAATTCTGGGGTAGATAGGTTAATCTTTTTGGGACATGTGATCTCTGGGGATGTATATTTCATTTGACTCAGGCAAGATAAAAGGCCATGGTTATTTGGTTACGGTTAAGAATTGGTTCAAGAAGGTCAAAGCTTTCTAAGGTTTGCAGGGTATTACTAACCGCTTTGGTAGATATTTTTCAATGATCTCAGTCTTTTGACACAGCTGGCTCACGAGAAAGAATGCGAGGTTTGAATGGTCTGATGAATGTTAACAGAGCTTTCAGGAGTTGAAGCAGTGGTTGGTCACCGCCCTGGTGTTAGTTGTTCCATCAGGAGAGGATTGTTTCGTCATATATAGTGATGCATCACAGAGTGGGCTCGGGTGCTTGTTGATGCAACACAAAAGAGTCATTGCTTACGCGGTCTAGACAACTTAAAGAATATGAAAAAAACTACCCTGTGCATGATCTAGAATTAGCAGCAGTGGTGTATGCTCTGAAAATCTAGAGGCACTATCTCTATGGTGGGAAATGCGAGATTTTCACTGATTATAAAAGTTTAAAGTATTTCTTCACCCAGAAAGATTTGAATATGCAACAGAGAAGATGGTTACAGTTTATTAAGGATTATGATTGTATTATCAGCTATCATCTAGGGAAAGCAAGCGTGGTGACTGATGCACTAAGTAGGAAAATAATAGGAGCAGCGGTGTCAGTAGTGGAGATTTAGCACCCTATCCAGATGGATCTGGAGAGGTTAGACATGGAGCTAATAGAGGGGGATCACCAGGATTTCATTGCCAACCTGGTGGTACAACCTACTTTGTAAGAAAGAATTAAAGCCATATAGAAGAATGACGCAGAATTAGCAGAGTTGATAGAGAAAGTGCAAGATGGACAGGAGGAGGATTTCAGCATATCATAAGATAAAGCCCTGCGGTTCCATACCAGACTACGTGTTCCTGCAGATGCTAAGATTAGGAGGACTATTCTAGAGGACGCACACAAATCCCTATACACCATGCATCCAAGTAGTACAAAAATTTATTAGGATCTATAGGAATCCTTCTGATGGAGTGGCATGAAGAGGGATATTTCTGAATTCGTGAAGTAGTGTTTGACGTGCCAGCAGGTAAAGGCTGAGCACTAGAAACCCACGGGGTAGTTGCAGCGACTTTACATCCCTGATTGGAAATGTGATCACGTCTCCATGGACTTTGTGACAGGGCTACCACCAGTGCGACGGGGACAAAATACTATTTGGGTGGTCGTAGATTGACTGACGAAGGACACGCTAATTTATCCTATTGAAAAGTTAGCTAGTCTGAGGGACGGTGGCCTAAGCTGTACATTCAAGAGAAGTTCTGCCCATGCGTGGACGGTTATTATGTCTTAATCCAAGATCCTGATTTACTTCACGATTTGCGAAGAGCTTGTAGGAGGCTCGGGTACACCAGTTAGAGCATTCGAACACGCTTTTACATCCTCAGACTCATGGCCAGATGAGATGACTATTATATATTGAGGATATGCTACGAGCTTGCGCGTGCTGACTTGTGGGGTAGATTGGATTCACCTATAGTATATGACCGCTGGTGGAATTCACGTATAGTTTAATAGTTTCTTAGTGCTAAATCGGGTATGAATAGCGATACGAGGGTATATGGTAAGAGGTGTCATACTCCACTGTATTGGAACGAAGTGGGTGAGAGGCGAGTTTTGGGACCAAAATTGGTGCAGTAGGCGTACGACAAGTTGGACTTATTAAAGAAAGAATCAATAAAGCTCAAAGTCAGTAGAAAAGTTACGCAGATACCCACTACCGGGAGTTAGAGTTTAGTGTGGGAGATCGGGTATTCTTAAGGGTGGCTCCACTGAGAGGAGTTATGAGGTTTAAGAAGAAGGGTAAGCTGAGCCCTAGGTACATTGGCCTATTTGAGGTACTTGAGAGAGTGAGGTTAGTTGCCAGAGGCGAACTATACCACCTCTCTGTCTTAGAATACATACATATTTCAGTGTTTCAAGTAGATGGAAGTTAGTTCTAGCGCCCGTCTATATGATAGTGACACAGAGATAGAACTGTATGTAGCAGTTCACTGGCCTTATGAGGGAGAGTCACTAGTGCAGACTTAGACAAAAAGGAATAGGAGATTGCGCGACACAACAGAAATTCAATTTGTGAATGAGAATTGTGAGAAATGCATGCCATGAAGAAGTTTTGAGAGCTTTGAGGCAAGAGGAAGACAGAAGACCACATTCTATTTACTGAGTTGACAATATTAGATTGTAGTATTGTGTAGATAAATACAATTTGGGTTTATCGTACCAGAGTGATAATATGTATAGTGTATTTTCAGATTATCGTGATGGTAGTGTTGTAATTTGGGAGGAATTTTTGTGTAGGGTGTGTATGTAATCTCAGAATACTGCGTATGGTAACCACATTTATTCCTGCTGCCATCATGTGAGGGTATAGAATAATAAAGTAACTCGTTTTACTCTAAGGCTGGTGTTCAATACAGCTAACAAATTTCGAGGACGAAATTTTATAAGGAGGGGAGAATGTAGAGACCTGGAGAAATTATAGCAATTAAATAATAAGAGAAAGGAAAAAAAGAAAAAAGAAAAAAAAAAAAAAAGAGAAGAGGTTTCAGTAGGGTCTCTGCATTCGTCAACGAATCGGCTTCTTGGGATCGTCGACGTAAACGCGTGTCTCATCGATGAGAACTTACTGAGAGGGTTATTTCTAGGGTTTGAAACTCGTCGACGAAGGTTAAGTGCTCGTCGACGAATCGGCTTCTGGTACTCGTCGACGAGGTATCTTGGCTCGTCGATGAGGCCACGTGGACAACACTTTATATATAGCCCCAAAATGAATTTTTAGTGAGAATATTCATTTTGTCAATTTTTACTCTCTCTAACTCAATTCCTCTAACTTCTCTCTACAAATTCGAACTTCGAGTCTACCTGACGCGTCAGCGACAATCAGAAGCCACGAATAGTGTAGTCCGTGGAGATTCGTTTACAAAAGTAGGCGAAGCAAATGTTGATTTAGAAAAGTTGAGAGCACCTAAACCAGGGTAAATAAGATTACTTGGGTATTTTTAGTATTGTCCATGTTTATTTGTAGCTTAGCTTTGGTACTTATATGAGAATATACTGGACAGTTAGTGCGGAGTAAATAAGGGGTATTATATTTTCAGGAATATGCGGTTTGGACCCTGATAATGGGTTAAGGACCAAAGTGTGTTGAATAGATTTATAAGACGCCAAGTTAAACATGCTAAATGGTTTACAGTCTAGAAAATTATGTTATGGGGATTTGGGAGAATATGTATGTGATAATTATTCTAGGTGGAATTCAGTTGTTTGATTGGGAAATTTATACGTATAATCTCAGGGTATGCGTGAAATTATAAATGAACGCATGCGTGAGATTATAAGTAGCGATTTGAGTGCTCAAATCAGTCAGGTAAGGGAAGTATGCGTATGCTAGCAATCTCGTAGGGAATTTTTATCAGTATCAATTATAATCTTTGAAATATGGGTCAGGTGTGATTTGAATAGTAGAATATTCGATTTATACAGATTTACAAGAGCACTGAGTTTTTATTTAGTTGTGTGACATGAGTTAGTATTGAATTAGTACAGTATTTATATAGTTTCCAAATATCATGATTTACAGTATCTTAGCAGAAAATATTGTTATACATAATTTATACGAATTTTAAAATATCATGATGTACAACCTTTATACATGTATAAATATCTATAGATAGAAAGATATTTTCAGATTTCTCAGAATCATAATTTATGGAATATATTCAGAAAAATATAAAAAACAACATTTTCAGTATACCATGATTTACAGATTTCAGAACCATAACATTTCCGATATTCTGTATTTAAATCTTCCAATATTCAGTATTCAGATATACAACTATTCAGACTATACGACACATTCAGATAAGTTATTTCATGTTATGGTTATTTCAGTTATATCAGAATCATGGTAAAACAATAATATAAAAATATCAGTTACATATATATAGCATCTAACCTTGATGGACCAAATCAGTTTTAAAGCACAGTACAGTAGCTATTTTCAATTCAGAGTGCAACCACATAACTCGGATAGTATGTAGATTTTCAGTAGTCGATCGTGCCTATGTTGTAGACAGACTCCCCGTCAGTTAGGGTTGGGGAGGCCGATCTGACAAATTGACTTATTCTGGTCAACCAGCTAGTGATAGGTCTCGCCTGCGGACCGCACAACCCTATCATGAGGGGTTAAGTCATGACTTTCAGTTATCCAACTAGGGAAGTTTTCTCAGTTATTATTATATATCCAGACTTTACAGAAATAGCATTCATACCTATAGATACTAAAATTATTTTGAATAAAACATTCAGAAATAGTTTATGTTAAGCAAGAATTCAATGCACCATTCTCGAACAAAACATATTGACATTCGCTATCATTGGATACGCGAAGTGATGAAACAACAATTGTTGAAGCTAATCAAGATTAATACTAAAGAGAATCCAACAGACATGTTAACAAAGGTGGTAACTTATGAGAAGCTCCGGCTATGTAGAGATATAGCTGGGATGGACGTCAACTGAAGATTGACATATTATTCTTCTTCTATGGGTATGGAGGGGGAGAATTGATGGATCCATACCCAATCAAGAGCAGTTGGCTGCTGCTCCTTCAACATTTTCGATGCCGACTGCTCCTCCGTCAATCTTTGCTGCACCGGCGGCTGCTCCGTTTCAACCTTGTCAGCATCGGCTATCCGGAATGTCAAAATTAGGCAGCCCACCAACTTTAATTTTTGATCCTCCCCTTCCCTATATATACATGTGTGAGTGCGTGAGATGAAAAAAAACAAGAGAGAAGACAACACAACACAAGGCAAGGCAGAGGTAGTACTGAAAATTCTTTTGTAAATTAGTGTGTTGTGAGTCGACAGAGAGATCTGTAAGAGTTGAGTGATTATTGTATCCTCCTTCTCCTCCGTATTTTTCCTAGTACATATAGAAATTTCTCTCTCCCGTGGACAGGCCGAAATTTGGACGAGTCACATAACTCTGGTGTCAATATTTTTCTGTGTGCTTGTTTATTTCATTAATTAGTCGACCGGCAAACCCAACACAAAATGCCATTTGTAGATGAAGCAACCCAAGCCTCCACATCACCCTCACAGCTGAAACAACAAAACGCATCACCCCCCTTCAAAATTAATTTCATATATTTCTCTCTACAACTCTAGTAGTCTTTCCATATATCTATGGTTTTTTTTTTTTCTCTTCCAAAATTAATTAAATGTATTTCTCTCTGCAATTTACTTTTGATCCCTAGCGTATCTGCAACTTCCTTCAATGTTAATCCCATGATTTCTCTCTGAAATTCTGATATATCAACAGTAAAATTACCATCGTCCATAGTCTCCTTGCATTGCAATGGCATAGAGAATGAGTAGAATTAGGGGCAAATGTGTAAAATACATGTTAAACGCTTGCCGTTGACTGAATCAGCGAGGGAGCAAATGCTGGTTCGGGTAGAGTACATTCAGCACCCTTCCACTTTTTAGCGAACCAATAAAAAGATGGGTTCAAAATAGAGACTATTAAGCACAAACAAACACCCCTGCAAAGTCCTCGCTCATTTGGAACTGGGGCCTCTCCTATTAGTTTCTTGCATTCGTTCCATAGAGATAGAAGGTTTCTTTGCATTCATTGGCATTACTACGAATAAAAGCATTCGACGGTATTTTCAATCACTGACATCGTTTGAAGTCAAAATTTGCATTTCCTTATTCAATTTCCATTCTTTAAAGAAAGGGAAAAAAAGTCCTCCTAGCTTCAAGTTCATTAATGTTTCGTGCAAGACGCTCCCCTCTTGATTAAGGGTTTTAGGAGACAATAAATTGAATGCATCCTTCTTTTACTAGAAATTATGTGTCGAAATTCATTTTAGAAAGCTCTCTTTTCAAGCAAAAGAGTATCCCATCACAAGCACATCACCAAGTTTCCCCTGCATGGCCCAATCCAAAGACACTCATAGACATTCTCTCAACTCAATCAACATTTTCAGATAACTCAAAAACTAATGATGCTCTGAAAAGGAGGTTGGCTGCGAACATCAACCTAATAAAACAATATGCAAGGCTTGCCCAAGGCATCCGAATTCCGAAATGCTGCAGCCCATGACGGTACCCGTGTTGGCTCAAAATCTTAATGCTTTAATTTATGAATTCTTGTTGATTTCAAATTAGCGAAAGCCTTTGTAAACTCTTACTTTTGAGGGGAAAAATTGATTGCTCCCTGCGGATAAGTAATATATTGTTGGTAATACAAATATGGACGGATGAAACCACATGCTGATATCCTAATCCAACAGTACTCAGTGTTCTCCTTGTATTGTATTTGGTTCACAGCAGCAAAATTCTGATTTTGCAAGTTTAGGGACAATGGCATTGGCAGCAAAACTGCTACTAGGCAAGTAAATATCACTATAGCCAACAACAGAGAAATCCTTAATTTGAATTGAATTGTTTTTTTTCAAACCACTTCAACAATCGCGACTACTTAATTTCCACTCGCATAAGTTCTATATATTCCAAAAATAAATAAATAAATTAAATGAATGAATGAATGAATGAATAAATGAGCAGATCCATCAAATATCTTCATTAATTGATTTGGGAATTCTTTCAGAAAGAAAGAAAGGGGAAAAAAGCTCTTACGAATTTTCTGAACGATCGAATAGCAGCATCGCGAGCACAATGTATATGGATGAATGGGACGGATCAATCCGTCGATGAAGAAAATTGAAGGGAAAAGGGGATTAAGGGAGGTATAGGTATAGCTAGGGATTGCATTTTAATTTACTATCAAGTGGGGATTGCAGTCCTTCGAGTAGAAATCGTTGTTCTCTATGAGGGCTTTCAATAGCTCATAAGTGAATTCTGGACTGTTGGGGTCGCTTCCCGGCGACTCCGCCGGCGATTCCATAGTTTGAGGCCGCGTTAAACACAAGTAACAACCACCACCACCCCCAAACCTCCTGCCTCCTGCATTTCCTCTGTATGGTAGAAGTCGTTTCTTGGCTCTTCCCAGCGGAGAGAGGAATATCGCGCGCGTAGCTCTCCTAATCCCACGCCCATGTCTCTGTGTTTTCTGCTTTTTCCTCTCAATCCCAGTCCCAATTCCATCATCTACGTCGCCGTCCTCTTCGTCTTCGCCCCCCTCGTTCCCGCAACCAACCCTATCTTCGCCGCCAACGTTGGATGCATCCTTATCGGATTCCGACATGAATATATATATATATGAACCAATCGAATTTGGGGGAGAAGGGGGGGGGGGGGACCAGTGATCTCTAAATGTGTATACGCGTGTGTGTGTGTATTGATGAATAGTTGGATATATAAATTAAGATGACAGATTCGTAGCAGGCTGCCTTTATGGCAGAAATTGCAAGTGATCAGAGAGAGAGAAAGAGAGAGAGAGAGGAATGAGATCCTCTCTGAGATCGAAGAGAAACAGAACCCTCTGAAGAAGAAGAAGAAGATGGAATTGATTTGGCCGACAGAGTTGTCGCGTACAGGTACAGCTAACTTACCTCCCTCCCAATTCGCAATCAAGCCACACAGGCAGAGGGACCTAATTCATTTATTTATTTGCTTATTTTATTAATCAGTCAATGCGTGAAGTGAACAATAAAATTAGCAATTTAATTTAATTTCGATAATGTGTGCAATACTTTAATTTTTAAACAACAATCATAACATTATCCAAATTCACCAATCAGTTTTCATTCCCTCTAATGCAAAGAGGTATTAAATTTGAATGAAAAGTAATATAAAATTAAATTAAAATTTATCTAAATTCACTCAAATTTAAATTTAAAATCTGAAATCTATACTTTCAAATGCAACATTATTGTTCAAAATTAAAGGTTCAATTAGTTTCGAATGGAAAATTCATTTTAAATTTTTTTAAAATAATTATAAAAATATCATGTTATTATTTATTCTATAATAATTATATACAAATAATAATATATTTTGGGATCATTTGTGAAAATTAAGTGTTAGGTGCTGAACTTTGAATCTAAATTTAATTTTTTGAACTAGTTCAAAATTGAACTTAAACTTGTTATTGAATCTAAAATCTCAATTATTTTAATTGTTTCGTATCCAATATCTGTGTGTTGTTTTTCAATTTTAATCTTCTTCAATCTTAGGAACATAAATATTTAATAAAATTAATAAGCAATTAAATAAGTTAAAAATTTTATTTTAATATAAATAATAATTTTCTTGTCATATATTAAATTAGAAACTGCAAATTAAAATATTATAATTTACTGTCACATGAAAAACTCTGCCTGTGATGCACTTAATGTCCTAATTTTTTCACACACAGTCGGTCTCAAGCCCGGGTTAAGGAGGAGGGTTGCGTTAGGTAGTTGACAGTCAGCGTAAAATTTTTCAGATCACTATGATATGAATCCTTACCGAATATTTGCTGGGACATCCCCTACGAGCGACGCGTTGCACTTGAACCACCTGAGTGTAGTGAAAAGTGGGCGAGGGTGGGCTAGGTCGTCGCCCCAAGGTGATGCGCCGTGTCGGCGGCCGGGTACGGTGTCAAATATGCGAGGGTTTCTACATCATTCTGGACGTGGGCAAGTATAGACGTTAGTTCAAGAAACTAGGATTAGATTAGTAACTTGGAATATAGGGACACTTACGGGTAAAAACATGAAAATTGTGGATACAATGATTAGAAGAAGAATTAATATAATTTGCCTTCAAGAAACTAAGTGGGTGGGGGAGAAAGCTAGAGAAATCGATAAATCAGGATTTAAACTTTGGTACACTGGAAAAGAAAAACATAAGAATGGAATAGACACTATTATAAACAAAAACTTAAAAGATAGCATTGTGGATGTAATTAGAGTAAGGGATATAATTATAAAAATCAAAATGGTATTAGGACAAGAGATAATAAATATTATTAGTGCTTATGCTCCTCAAGTTGGCTTAGCAGAAAATCTTAAGAAACAATTTTGGGAAGATATGGATAGTATTATACAAGGCATACCAGAGACTAAGAAAATATTTATAGGAAGAGATCTGAATGGATACGTTGGAAGAGATAATAAAAATTATGAGAGGATACATAGAAGATATGGATATAGAGACAAAAATGAGTCTAGGGAGATGATCTTAGACTTTGCTATGTCATATGATTTTAATATAATGAATACTTGTTTTAAGAAGAGAGAAGAACACTTAATAACCTTTAAAAGTGAACAAAATAGAAGTCAAATAAATTTTTTTTAACTAGGAGGGTTGATCATTTATCATGCAAGGATTGTAAAGTTATTCTAGGTGAAAGGCTAACCACGCAACATAGAGTCTCAGTGTTAGATGTATGCATTAAAAAATGGAAGAAAAATGATAAAATAAACTAGTGCAGGAGAACTAGATGGTGGAACCTAAAAGGAGAAAATATAATAAAATTTAAAGATAAAATGATCAAAGATGGGGATTGGACCTTAGAGGATGGGATAAATTCAAATACTATTTGGAGTAGATTAGCTAGCTCTATTAAAAAGATAGCAAAAGAGATTTTAGGTGAATCAAAGGGAAGATTCTCAAATAGTAAAGAAAGTTGGTGGTGGGATAAAGATGTACAAAAAATCATAAAGACAAAAAAAATTTGGTATAAAACATAGCAAAAATGTAGAAACAGAGATCACTTTGAAAAATATAAGGATACAAGAAAAGATGCAAAAATGGTCGTTAGTGAAGTTAAATATAGATCATTTAATAGTTTGTATGATAGATTAGATACAAAAGAAGGGGAAAGAGATATATTTAAACTTGCTAAAACTAGAGAAAGGAAGAATAAGGACTTAGGAAATGTAAAATGTATAAAAAGTGAGGATGATATTGTCTTGGTTAAGGACGAATATATTAAAGAAAATGACGAAGTTACTTTAGTAAGTTGTTTTACAAAAACCAAATAGAAGGCTTAAATTTAGAATTGTCAAATGAGGAAAAGACTAAAAATATAAGATTTATTCGCAAAATTAGAGTTAATGAAGTTAAGTTTGCACTAAAAAAGATGAAAAATGGGAAAGCTATGGGACCAGATAACATCCCAATTGAAGTTTGGAAATGCTTGGGTGATAACGGAATTATATGGTTAACTAATTTATTTAATACAATTGTAAAAACTAAGAAAATGCCAGATAAATGGAGGAAAAAAACTTTAATACCTATATATAAAAATAAAGGAGATATTAAAAATTGTAATAACTATTATGGAATTAAACTTATGAGTCATACGATGAAACTATGGGAAAGAGTAATTGAACAAAGATTAAGGTTAGAAATGAAGATCTCAGAAAATCAATTTGGTTTTATGCCTGGGAGATCTACCACAGAAGCTATTTATCTTTTAAGAAGATTAATGGAAAAGTTTCGGGAAAAAAAGAGAAACTTGCATATGATATTTATTGACCTTGAGAAAACATATGGTAGGATACTTAGGGAAGTTCTATGGTGGGTTTTAGAAAAAAAAAAGTGTATGTTGTAGGTATACCGACGTCATTAAGGATATGTACGTTGGAGTAATGACTAGTGTAAAAACTATAGATGGAGAAACTAGAGAATTTCCAATTACCATAGGTGTACATCAAGGATCCGCTTTGAGTCCTTATCTTTTTGCTTTAGTGATGGACCAATTGACTAAGAGTATTCAAAAGGAGGCTCCATGGTGTATGTTGTTTGCAGATGATATTGTATTAATTGACGAAATTAGGGATGGAGTAGAGGTTGAGTTAGGATTATGGAGAGAAGCTTTGGAATCTAGAAGCTTTAAGATAAGTAGAAATAAAACGTAATATATAAAATGTAATTTTAGTAATGATAGGAGGAATATTGGAGACAAAATTAAACTTGATGATAAAGAAATAAATAACACTTGTAGATTTTGATACATTGGATTTATTATGTAAGCTGAAGGAGAAGTTGAAGATGATGTAATGCATAGAGTTAAAGCAAGTTGGGTAAAATGGAGAAGTGCTTCAAGTGTTCTATGTGATCGTAGAATACCCTTAAAATTGAAAGGAAAGTTTTATAAGACAACTATAAGACCAGCTATGCTATATGGATCAGAATGTTAGGTGACGAAGAAACATAATATCCAAAAAGTAAAAGTTGCTGAGATGAGGATACTTAGATGGATGAGTGGTATAACATTGAAAGATAAATTAAGGAATGAACATATTCGTGGTAAGTTAGGTGTAGTTCCTATAGAAGATAAGATAAGGGAGGGACGACTCAGATGGTATGGACATTTGCAACTTAGGCCTTATAGTCAACCTGTGAGGAAGAGTGATTTAGTTACTATGGGGGGCAGTAAAAGGGGTAGGGGTAGACCTAAAATAACTTGGGAGGAGATAGTGAGTAAGGATTTAATATCCTTGAATCTATCAAAAGAAATGGTCTATGATCGCATAAATTGGCGGAAAATGATTCAAATAGCCGACCTCACTTAGTGGGAGTAAGGTTTGGTTTTGTTGTTGTTGTTTACTGTCATATGAAAAATAAATTTATTATTTTAATTTTAATCACTTGGGTATCGAATTCTTTATCATTTTCATTTTTTATAAATGATAAAATTGGAAAAGAGACATCTAAATGTGAATTATACTTACTTTTATGCCTTATTCTATCAAAGAAATTTTAAAAAAAAATTTTAGAACTAACACTAAACACTCTAATGTCTAATCCATTCATTTATTTAATATATTTTTTTAGATATAATCTCTATTTAGAGGCTAAATACCCTTTTTAACTTTCTTATACACATTAACAAAAAATATATGAATAAAAAAATTAAAAAACCTTCCACAAATAATTAGGCCTAAATTTTTAAGAAGTTTCATTTGATATTAACTATCAAAGTTAAATTATTTATAACAAGTCATTGAAGATTTTCTTTCTTTCTCTAATACGCTAGTACTCTGAAAATTAGATCAAACCGTAAATTGGCATCCTAATTGAATCACAATTTGGCCGATTCGACCAATTAACCTAGATGATATCATCATGACATAATAATTTAGATTATTATTTCATGAAATTATAAATTAAAAAAATGAAACTATACATGTAAAAATGTGGATGTTAATACTTTATAGTTGTTGATCCCATGCTTTTTTTTTTTTAATATAGGAAAATTACATAAATTCGTCTTGTGCTATGATAAAAAATTAGAGTCACCTTGTGATTTTATTGTCAATACTAAATATCTTTGTAGTTTTCAAAACTATGAAAAATTAATGCCATTATTTTTCTAATGGTAATTAACATATTAAATGAAAATAATATTTTAATAGACAAAAATACCCGTATGTGATAATATTCTTTAAAAAAAAAAAAACTTCAAAGAACACTTAAATTCTTTACTATAGACCCCATTATTATAAAATATCCTAAGTATTTTCTTCAAAACCTATAAGAATACTACATACATTAATCATTAGACAAAATAGATGTAAAACTAATAAGAATTCAAGATATTTATTTTAATGTCTAATCTCAATATTATCTGCAAAATCCCAAAATATTAGGAGAATAGTAATTTAATAGTAATAAAAATTAATTAAAATATATTATATTAATAAAAAAAAATTGAAGGTTAGTGGGATGACACTCTTCATCCTTGGATCCACCTTCAACCGCTCCACCTATGTGATTTGAGAAAATATGAGTTAATGGTGGTATAACTTTTCATTATTTTAAAAATCACAAAGGGAGGGAATCAATGATCATAAAAAAACCACCAAAAGTGGCTTACTGATTTTGAATTATACCACAAGAAGACTTTATGTAATTTTTCCATCTTCTTTTTTCTCCCCTTTTTCTATTCTCTTGGACCTACTAGTATAAGCGACAACAATAAATGATCCTAGCCAGCCACTTCTTCTGGGCGAGCGGTTGCCCGACTCTAGCCTCCGAGTGAAGCAATGATGACAAGTTTTTTTGAAGTGTGGATAAAAATCTAGTCAAGTTCTTGAAAAAGTATTTGTTCTCTAGGAGATAGGTTGGTTGGGAAGATAGAGTGGGGGCGTGCAAGGAAGTCATCTTATCGCTATCCAACCAAGTCGATGACGTTGGAGCAAGGGATGGCCCCATCGACGTAGTGCATCTTATGGAAAACAAATGCCTCGAAGATGTTGTTGAAGTCGGAGGGTGTGACCATCGAAAAGCTATAATTTTAGCTTTCAAATGAATGGTTGTGATAAAAATGGGTTAATTCCTCAAAATGAAATAGATGAGGGTAATAAAGTATAAGTAGAGACTTATACTTTCATATTTAACTTTAAATTTTTTTAATAATTTATTAGCTATGGTCTTTTAGAATAATTTATTAAAAGCGTAATTATAATATTTTCACTTCCTAATGAAAAATAGTCATCTACTTATTAGCTTCAAGGTTTCATTAACCTAATTTTGATGATAACAAACTATTTGATACTAATGACTTTTTGTTTAAATTGTTTGTGACGTGATGAAGCCATTGAAGTTAAAGATTTGAGAGAAAATATGAAAACTTTATTTACTTTATTCGTACTTATTCTCTCAAATGGTAATACGTTTTATCTTAATATCTCTAAGAATGTAAAGGTCATGGCCCTACGGTACTTAAATATGGAAAAACATACAAAATGATGAAAAGACTATTCTAGGTTGCCCTGCTTGGGAGGGGGTGTGCGGGGGGGAGTCAACTAGTCCCCAGAAGGCGGTTAATCGATCCATCTAGTTTTAGCTACAGTATTTTTCTTTTTCTCTAAAGGCTAGTATTAGGTTGACCAACCTTTACAAGTGGTCAACTAGTATGACATGTAACAAACCCCAACAAGTAAAAAATGACTAATTTTGCTCTTCCTCTAAAGCCAAAGGAACAAAAGAAAACATATTCATACTGAATTTCTAAGTTCCCAAGCTTTTATTTCTCTCTTAATGTCTCTTACGCTTCAATTTGCTCACAATTGAGAGATCAACTACAAATTTTTTGTCTTATCTTTTGGATATTCTTTGAGAATTAGTTTTGAGTTTCAAATTGTATATTCTTCCTTATGAGAAAATTTTCTATTATAAGTATTCTTGAAGATTGGTTGCCTTGTCTAAATAAACAAGGGGTGTGTTGGTTTCCTTTGTTTTTGCTAAAATAAGGGGAATAGTGAAGTTTTTGGGACTTTGGCCTTAAGAGAGTGGACATAGCCCAAAACTACTATTAAAAAAAAAATTACAATTTTTTCCCCTTCTCTCTCTTGATTCTATTGCTTTATATTTGTGTATTTACTTGAATTGTTTAAATTGTTTTAAATATGGTACCAAACACTTTAATTTTTATTAAACCCATTTCACTCCCCCTTTGGGACAATACTCCCATCTTATCGTTTTTTTAGTCCCAATTTAATATTTGTACGTCATTTTAGAGTCGTATGTCTTTAATAATTTGAACTCGATACCTTTATTTACATTAATATATCAAGTTCTCACTATGAAAATGTTTCCTAAGAAACTCCTTAGACAACTTATAATATTTATTCTGTTCTATAAAATCAAATTTCAAAGGAAAAGATTTGAGAATACTTCAAATTTTTAATTTTTTTTAAATTTAAAACTGTCAATAGTCATTTTTTACCCAATAAAATGGAGAGACCAAGCTAAATATGTGAAAATTTAGGCAAAAAGCATAAGAAAATAAGAGGCAGCATAGGACAATTGATCAGCTTTTACTGTTTGGCACCACCCACAGGTAGTCGGCCGATTCATGCAAGCGGTTGGCTAGTCTAGGAAAAATTTGAATTTTTAAGTTGTTTGCTCATTAATGATTGAGAGATTGAGAGATCTGGGTATGTCATGTGTCCTAAAGTTGCCCCATGTTAGGTAATGACATTGGCATTTGGTGGTGGTGGTTTCAATTTAATTTTTTAAAATTCAAATTCAAAAAGTATTTTTCTTCCATCTCATTAAAGGTCTATAAATATAACTTTTGGAAGAGAGATGAGGGCACACCCAAGTGGTAGTAAGAAAAAAAAAAAAAACTAAATGTCATACCTTAGGGACTTCTTAAGCACCTTTGTCTTAGCCTTTTTACCTTCTGCCCGATCCTCTAATGGAGGAATGATTTCATACCTTACTTAAAATTTGGATTAATGTCCTACCCTCTATCCTCAGGCTTCAGTTAATGATCTTTTGTGCTCCTTGCTCGAGCAACCCTCACAATCAGTTGGTTATAGTCACTAGTTTAAATAATTCTATGTTCTTGTTTAGTTAAGAGAGTGCGCCATCTTGTTTTACTTGATGTTCATACATTGTTTTCTCTCTCCCACCCACTGAGGACGAAGTTAAACAAAGAAATTGGGTATCGAGGACAATATGCGAACCCATATTCACCAACTTCTTTGCTAATATAAGCTGAAGCTAAAGAACTTTCATCTAGTCCGCTTTCTCAAGGAACATATAGACATATTTGCTTGAAATTATGACTAGAAGATTGTGTGAATTTAGGTATAATCCCAAAAGGGGAGGGGGTGAATTGGGTATTTAAAAATATTTTGGTTTTTTAATCCCTAATTTGAAAACCCAACTATACAAACACAAGTTTAGAGATACAAATATTTCAATATTACACAATCTAATCAGTTCAAGCTGTGGATATCTCAACCAATTCAGTATTACTTAATTTATCTCAAGTATTTTAGATATTTGGATATACCAATATTTAAAACATGCACAGCAGATTGAATATGAACATAAGTGCAGAAATGTAGAGAGAGAGAGAGAGAGAGAGAGAGAGAGAGAGAGAGAGAGCGAGAGAAAGAGAGCGCAAACATTGAATTTTTAATGAGGTTTGGCAAGATTGCCTATGTCCTCGCCTTGGGAAAAACCCCCAAGGATTTCACTATTCCGCCCCTTAAACTAGGACGGAGTTTCCCATTACAATCCGATGCTTACAAGAGGCACAACTTCTTTCTAATCCGCTGCTTACAAAAGGCACAACTTTTTCCTAATCTGCTGCTTACAAGAGGCACATCATCCTCCTAACAATATGTTGCTTACAAGAGGCTTAACTTCCTCACCATGGTTCACACACCGAACCACAAATACAATGGATGAATAAAATTTTCAAAGACACTTATATGCTTCTCAACAAACTAAGGTGTACGAGTGAAATCCTAAACACTCTCACATGATATAACTTGAAGCTCAAGAGAGAATATGTGTTGATCTCATTATGATTTTTGTAATAAAAATACATTATCTTTGTATACAAAAATGTGTATGATGAGTTTTCTCAAAGATCTAAACCCAATACGATATATCTCTAAAAAATGATTTTTCAAATAACTTGTATGTTGGAGATCTAGGGTTTGCTCTCAAATAACTTTTGTAAAAACAAGAGAATATGAAATCTTTAAATAAAAATAAGAAAGTGAATGTTTCAAAGATTTAAGCTCTAGTATAAACTTTTTTGAGAAAAAGTTTATACTAGAGCTTAAATCTTTGAAACATTCACTTTCTTATTTTTATTGATACATGAAAAACTAGGGTTCTTGCTCTCAATAAAATATAAATATAAAAATATGAGAGAAGAAAAAGTTTGAAGATAAAGATTGAATGCCTAGATACAATATTTGTTTATCAAACCTCAATACCAAAGATGCTTACAAAAGATGTGAGTGAATGCCCTTTGAAAATTGAGAGAATGCCCAAAAGTGTCTAAATGCAATATAATATTGGCCAAGCATGTGAAATAGGTTTTAAGGTTGATATTTATAGGCATTTTCGGCATATATGTAACGACCCAATGAATAATGTTATTTAAATAATAAAATAAAGAGAAATAAAAATTGAAAATAGAAGGAGGCAGTCGACGACATTACATTTTGGAACGGATAAATCCCCAAGAATTTTTTAGCTCCTCGTTGACGAATACAGGGGACTCGTCGACGAGGGTATAACAGGGGCTCGTTGATGAGGGTTGGAGTTTGTCGATGAAAATATTATTGGGCTCGTCGACGAGGAAATACCGAGGGGATGATTTTTGGGGTTTCTGAATTTCATCAACGAAGGGGAGAGTTCGTCGACGAATTTTGTATTGACCTTGTCGACGAGGTGACATGACTCGTCGACAAAGGCCACAGTATAAATAGGGTTAAACATGATTTTTAGTTCATTTTGCTGCGCCGAATCCCTCTCTCTCTCCCCATACAATTTCTCCTCCTTCTCTCTTCGATTTCGGGCCGGATTTTAGCCGGTTCGATGATCTAAAGCCACCACGACGCTCTTGGGAAAGTTCTCTGCAAGTCTACCGGAGCAGATTGTTGGTGGGGCTGAGTTGGAAACCATCCGAAATCCAAGGTAAGGCTTTGTACTCAGTATTTGAATTTTTGGAAGTTGTAGAAAGTGTTATACACTTGAAAATACTGAACTTTAGTTTTGGGAAATTCTCTTTTTCAAGGGTTAAACGGGGAACCTTGCGAGTGTAGGACAGATTTTCTTAGGGGCTTTTCAAGAATCAGATAAGGGGATAAACTAAGTTAGTCCTTTTAAGAAAATGTATGTATATATATAGCATTTGATTTCAGGAAAGTAAATATATCTATTTATATATTATTTATATTTGGGGAAATACTGTTGAAAATGATGGTATGTTGAATATGCGAAAAATCTTTTTGTGTGGCATGAGTAAAAATTGTTATGAAATACTGTTTTCTGGGAATGTGTGAATGATATGGATTTATAATGGAAAACCGGCGTACGGGCCTAGATTTTTATATGTTTTGTCGACGTACGGGCCGTGCTATGTTTATGATTTGCCGGCGTACGGACTGAGCTATGTATATGATTTGACGGCATACGGGCCAAGCTATGGATGTGATTTGCTAGCGTATGGGCTGTGCTATGATATGATTTGCTGGCGTACAGGCCAAGCTATGGATGAGATTTGCCAGCGTACGAGCTGTGCTATGATTTGCCGGCGTACTGGCCGAGCTATGGTAAAATGTGTAATACCGGCGTACGGGCCGATGATTTTCATGATATATGTAAATATGCAAAATGATATGAAATATCCACACATCACAGTTTCAGTATATGTTATTTGATATCAGAATCTGGTTAACTTGGTCTAGGCTAGCACTTGCACAGTACCGTTGTTATGTGTCCATGGTCTTCATGATCATGATATTTGTGTTAACGCCGCTGTACAGAGTGGTGTGAGATTGGATGGTTGATGTGGTTTTTAAGAAGTGTGTGAGCGCGCCTAGTGTATGGACCAGGTCAGGAAGACCCATTAGACTTACAGACTGTACTTTTGACTTGGCACTGGTCAGCCAACCATTGTTAGGTCCCGCCTTCAGGCCACACAACCCAGTCATGTGGGGGTAATACATGACAACAGCCAGCTAACCTACCAGGAATGTTTTTGTATTATTATTATATGAGATGAAATATGTTTATGATAATGCAGTATGATCTACTATGTTTCGATGATATATATGTTCTCTTAGATTTGACAAAACAGTTACTGAATATGTACTGTATGGTATATGTATAACACAGAATACTCATGTTGCCACACACTGGTATTAGTGTATTAGTTTATTTCCCTTACTGAGAGGTGTCTTACCCCTAAATTTTATAAACGTTTCAGGAGCCTCTGATAGGAGAGCGGGTAAGGCCTCACTGATTTAGTACGGTAGATCTGGCCTTCTAGAAGGGTAAGTATTTTGATAGGGTCGGTTGTATTTTATGGAAATGACCTTAAGTCATCTTTTTGGGTTGAGTGTTATATATATAAATACAGTGATTGTAGTAACTCTGGTATTGTGATGTATGGTACAATGAAGTGTTTGTGATTTATGTTTCCTGCAACATAGGCTTCCGTGATGTATTTTTGATGTATCCCTGGTACCTATGGGTCCAGGTGGATTATGATCTGCTGAGATCGGTGATATTTATTTTATTATATTTTGGAAAAAAAAGTGTGGAAATTAAGCAGGTCGTCAAAATATAGCCATTTTATGACTGTTGGATCATTAAAAGATATTTTATTAAAAAATTATGCCCGTTGAGTCTTGGAGTGTTAGTCTATCCGATAGACTCATCGACGAGTGGACACACTAGTCGACGAGTGTCCTTCACGGCGATGAGACCAGGGGATTCATCGGTGAGTGGTCTATTTGAGAATGTTAGGGTCTCGGTATTTTTCGATGACGGGAACATGCATTCGTCAACAAGTGGCCTTCATGCATTCATCAACGAGGCCAGGGGACTAGTTGATGAGTCCTCTGTTTTTGAACACTATAAGTCTTCTAAATTGCTAAACCAATGTGATGCCCCAATTTTCATACCATTTTTTTTTTAAAAAAAAATCTATAATTCCACACGTGTAGACATCGGCCACGTCAGAAACCCTGATACCATATGAACATAACCCGACTCGCAATGGGTATCGGATTCACAGTCATTCTCATATACATAAACCTAACAGCGAAAGTCATTATATATTTACATACCATAGTGAATACACATACCAGAGTACTAATACATCCATATGTAAATACAAGTCTATTACATTCCCAAACATAAATACAAAATACTCTAGGGGAATCCTCCATCCCTAGCTTAAAACACTCACCCTGTCTACTCAGGGTATTAGCTCCACTCTATCTTGGAGCTCTATCGCCTGGCCTATCTCGGTTTCCTGAAATATTTAAATGATTGGGTGAGACACATCTCAGTAAGACGAAATAAATTATCTACAATGTGTGGTAGTATGAGTTTCATTATAGCATAATATATATTCATTTCAATGATAATATCTTCTGAGAAAATACACCATTTCCACAATCGTAATCATATAGATATAAAAAACAAGCTTTCATAAGCTTTTAATTTCATTTCCAAATCCATTCACATATAACCCATATTTACCAGCGAAGTTCCTGAGAATAGGGGAGATTACACACCCATACATATAGCTCCCCTATGCTTTGATATCGTTTGTACCCTTGCTCGATTAACTCAGGTGCGGGAACAACTCATACTTATTAGGGCACTCACCTTACTCAGTAAGTCCTCAGGCGAAGTGTTTTACTTTGCTTTAATTATTTATATTATTAACTCACACCATTTCATTTCTCATTTCCATTTCTATTTTGTTTCCATTTCATTTCCATTTCACATCTAACTCATGAGTGTCCTCGGTAACCGATACATCCGCGTCTATAACTCATGACTGCCATGAGGATATTTTTCATGCCATGCTTCACCCATGGTCAAGGTCACACTCCATATTCTATACTCCACGCCATGCTTCCCCCCATGGTTGAGGTTGTGCGGCATGAAGGCTGAACCTAACGACAATTAGTCTACCTGGTTAGATCAAAATAATCATACCATATACTCGTCTGTAGTACGAATGGCCTGCCATATACCCTGACTTGGACTCGGGGGCAAAACAACCCTTCACACTAGCTCATTCGAACTTTCACGCCACATGCTCCATGAGTTCGTGTGGTTGCACTTAATCATCATTAGCAACGGTACCGTGCTCATTTCAACAATACATCCATCCATTAGGGTTTCATTTCCACATTTCAATAATTCACAATTGTAGTATTCACAATGCAATTTTCATATTTCCAGTATTCTCATTTCACATTCGTATTGCAATATTCACATTTCCATATTCACATTTCTCATATTCACATTTCAATATCCATATTGCAGAATTCACATTGTAATATTCACATTCTCATTTTCACATTATCAGTATTCACATTTCATCATTCTCATTGCAACATTAACATTGCAATGTTCACATTTTCAGTATTCACATCATAAGATTTACATTGTAGATTTCACATCGTAGTATTTTCATTTCCTATATTCACAACTCATTTCATCATTTCAATGATATTTCATCAATTCAATACTCATTTCATCTTATAATAACATATACATATTTTATTTCACATTATTCACATTTCTCAATAAAACATTTCCATATTTCATATTTCTTCATTTTTTAGAAGATACTTTTCAGTGCAAATCACTTTTCATCATTTTCCACATTTTAAATCTCATATCTCAATTTACATTTCATAATTTCATATTCTCAATGTAAATCATTTAACCCAGTTTCAAATATATTTCAGTATAAATCATATGCCACATAATTTTCATCTGAAATACACATCATAATAAATTTCAGGTAAAATATCATATTTCCATTATTCACATATTTCTCAACCAAATAATTTCCAGAAAAACTGCTATAATTTATTCCCCTTACCTGAAAATTGAAAATCTACTCCGCCTAAGTTGTAGAGAATCTTCCTAGGAACCTCATGGCGGTTCCTGATTGTCAATCCGGGCTTTAACAGAGCCAAAAATGAAGAGAGAAGGAGAGGGAGCCATGGGTTTAGAGAGAGAGAGAGTGAGAGGAGAGAGACAATACTGCTGAAAATGAGGGTTTTCCATATTTATAACCCGACATTCATCGACAAGTTCAAGTGATTTGTCGATGAAAAAATATGAAGACACTTCGTTGATGAGAAGGCTAGTTCATTGATGAACCTAAAATTTTCCTGAAATCCCCAAACTCTTGGTATCTTCTCGTCGATGAGACACATGTACATCATTGACGAGTTCTATAGGGACATTCATCGACGAAGACCCTGGGTTCGTCGACGAATCCCTACTGTTTCCCACCTTCTAAGATTTCTTTCCCCATTTCTCTCCTTTATTATTATTATTATTATTATTATTATTATTATTATTATTATTATTATTATTATTATTATTATTATTATTCATGAATAAATTTTTTCAGATCTCTACATTCTCCCCTCCTTATAAAATTTCATCCTCGAAATTGCCATCTATCACCTTTTTCATCCTTAAACAAAAACACCACCATTTTATTAATTACCCTCACTTATGATAGAGGAATACTGTGGTTATAAAGGAGGGTTTTGGGAGATTACAACCATTGAAAGAAAATTCTCCCCAAAACCATTTTTAATTGAAATCAAAACTCGACCTATCATACGCTATACAAATCAAAATACATACCTTAACTCTGGTTCCCATTGAATGGATGTGGGTATCTCTGACGCATCTGCTCCTCTAATTCCCAAGAAGCTTCCTCTACTACACGGTTGCGCCACATAACTTTTATTAGTGGTATGGTTTTCGTACGCAGCTCCTACTCTTTCTGATCTAAAATCTGCACTGGAACTTCCTCATAAGATAAGACATCACTAAGCTTCAGTGCCTCATATCTGAAAACATGAGAGGGATCTGAGACATATTTTCTCAACATGGAAACATGAAATACGTCGTGAATTCTAGATAAAATCGATAATAACACCAATCTGTAGGCAACTGGACCCACTCTTTCCAGTATATTAAATGGTCCAATATACCTAGGGCTCAGTTTACCATTCCTCCCAAATCTCATAACTCTTTTCAACGGTGCCACCTTTAGAAACACATGATCCCTTGCATCAAACTCTAACTCTCATCAGCAAGTGTCTGCATAACTCTTCTGCTGACTCTGTGCTGTTCTGATTCTGTCTCTAATGAGTCTAACTTTATCTTGAGTCTACTATATCAACTCTGGTCCCAAAATATGTCTTTCCCCAGTCTCTTCCTAATACAACGGAGATCGGTACCTCCTGCCATATAATGCCTCAAATGGTGCCATCCCAATGCTGGTATGATGGCTGTTATTATATGCAAATTCAACCAATGGCAAAAACTTCATCCAACTGCCTCCAAAATCTAGCACATATGCACGTAGCATATCCTCTAATATTTGTATCATCCTCTCCGTCTATCCATTTGTCTAAAGATGAAACGCTGTGCTGAATGATAATTGAGAACCCATGGCTCCTTGCAAACTCCTCTAGAAACGGGATGTGAACCTTGGATCTCGGTCTGAAAATTATAGACATCGGCTTGCCATGCATTCTAACTATCTCTTGTATATACAACTCTGCCAATCTTTTTAAGGAGTAGTTAACTATGATAGGCAGGAAATGGGCCGTCTTCGTCAGTCGATCCACGACTACCCAAATGGCATCCTGTCCATGTAGTGTCGGCAGTAATCTTGTGACAAAAATCCATCGCTATATGCTCCCACTTCTACTCAGGATTGTATAGCGGTTGCAATGATCCTATCTGTCTTTGATGCTCAACTTTCACTTGTTGGCATATCAAACACTATGCTACAAACTCGGCAATCTCTTTTTTCATATTGCTCCACCAAAAAGACTCTTGAAGATCCCTATACATTTTAGTGCTACCAGGGTGTACCGTATACAGAGATCGGTGCGCTTCCTCTAAAACCACTTTCTTAATCTCAGGGTTAGTAGGGACACACAACCTGGTACGAAACCTCAAGGCTCCATCATCTGAGATGCTAAAATCTGCCTCCTTTCCATCTTGTACTTTCTCTATGAGCTCTACTAACTTTGCATCACCCCTCTGAGCCGCTTTAATTCTTTCCTGTAGGGTCAGCTGCAGCACCAAATTGGCAATAAATGCCTGATGATTACCCTCTACAAGTTCTATCCCAAGTCTCTCCAGATCCATCAGGACTAGATGCTGAATCTCCATTGCAGATACCAATGCTCCCATCGATTTTCAACTCAAAGCATCAGCCATCACATTAGCCTTTCCCGGGTGGTAACTAATGGTGCAGACATAATATTTAATCAGCTAAAACCATGCCTTTGCCTCATGTTTAATTCTTTCTATGTGAAAAAGTATTTCAGGCTCTTGTGATTAGTAAAAATCTCGTACCTACCCCCATAGAGATAATGTCTCCAAATTTTCAACGCATAGACCATCCTTGCTAACTCCAGAACATGGGTAGGGTAATTATTCACATATTCTTTCAATTTTTGTAAAGCATACACTATAACTCCCCCCCTGCTGCATTAGAACACAACCAAGTACTTTATGTGATGCATCACTGTAAATCACGAAACCCTCTTCTCCTAAAGGAATCCTCAGCATTGGTGCAGTGATGAGACACTACTTCAACTGGTGGAAGCTATGCTCACATTCATCAGTCCACTCAAATTTCACACATTTCCTAGTCAATTTAGTTAAAGGACTAGACAATTTAGAAAAATCATTAACAAACCTGCTGTAGTATCCAGCCAATCCCAGGAAACTTTTGATTTCCTGCACATTCTTAGGTCGTACCCAGTCCACTATCACCTCAATCTTGCTCGAATCTACAGAGATACCACATAGAGACCTGAAGAATTATAGGAATTAAGTAAATAAAAGAAAGGAGAGAAAATGATTTTTTTCAAAAGAGAATCAGCAGGGTCTCTTCAACGGGCGCAGAGTGTTCATCGACGAGCAGTCTTCTTGGGATTGTCGACGTGGACTCGTGTCTCGTCAATGAGAAGTTATCGAGAGGGGTTGAGCAGAACCTGAAGTTTGTTGATGAGGGTTACAAGTTCATCGACGAACTCCCTTCATGGACTCGTCTACGAATCCATATTTTATAAATACACAAACCTTGAGAATTCAGTGTGAATTTTTGCATGAAACTCTCCCCCTCTCTAAACCTCATCTCCTCTACCTTCTCTCCTCATTTTCAGCTTTGATTCTCGCTAGTTCGACAATCGGAAGCCACCATATTACTCTTGGGAAGATTCTTTACAAGTTTGTTGGAGTAGTTTGTTGGTTAGGCTAACTTGGGCACCATCCCAAAATCTGGGTAAGTTGGTTATTTTAGGCTTTATAAGGTATTTGGGGTTTTTAGACAGAGGAAAATTATTTAGATAGAATAACACTGAAGTTTTGTTGGGAAAAATATAATTTTAGGGTGTTGAGCTGGGGAACACATGGGTGTAGGTTTGATTTAAATTGTGGGCTTCTCAGCAAGCAAGGTAAGGGGATAAATTAAGTCAGCATTTTTCATGAAATTATTTATTATTATGCTGCATTTATTTTCAGAAAAATATTTATGTTATAGAACTATGTTTGGGAATATTGTTGTTGAACAAGGAAATGATTTTAATACATTTTATAAGGAAATATGATTTCAAAACAAATTATGAGTACAGAAGGCTACTTACATTTGTGTGGCACGAGTTTAACATTTCCATGAAAATTATGTTATATTAAAATATTATGATTTTTCCAAGATAAGTAAGTTATAGCAGTTTTCAGGAAAACCCTAAAAACAGTACATGAACTATGGTTTTAAGATTATGTTAAATAGAACAAGAATTTATATTTATTATGTTATGAATTATGCTAGCGTAAATGCTGTGATTTTTATGTTATGAATTATGCTGGTATAAATGCTGTGATTTTTACGTTATGAATTATGCCGATGTTGACGCCGTGATTATGTATGATACGTAAGAAATCATGAAATATGTTTATGTCAAATATTACTCTGAAATACGAAATAACTATGTTTTAATATGGATTGTATTATATGTTATCAAAACCTGGATAGCTTGGTTCAGTTTTATGAAGCACGGTACCATAGCTATATGTTTACATTTATGTTTATGTTAGTGCTACCACACATCTTATGTAGAGTATGGGAGATGGCAGTCGATGTGGTTTTATGGGAGTGTCATAGTTCCCCTTGTAGTCCGGCACAGGTGGAACAAGCTCATCGTACTTACATGCTTATGTATGACTTAGCATAGTCGGCCAGCCATTGTTAGGTCCCGCCTTCGGGCTGCACAACCCTGTCATGTGGGGGGTAAGACATGACAATAGCTAACTATCTATCCTGGGTAATAATTTAAGTATGATATGGTTATATAAGATGATTTTTTAGTACAAAAACTTAGTATGTTAAACTATGTTATTTCAAATTATGTTTTACTCAGATATAATACAATTGTTCATACCAGTTATGAATTATGTATTGTAATGACTCGGAGAAATTATGGTATTTAAATAATAAAGAGGGAGGGAAATGGAAACAGTAACAGAAGGTGGCAGCCGACTTCATTGACGACGTTGCATTTTGGGATATAAAGAACCCATAAAATTTATCAGGTCCTCGTCGACGAACACAGGGGATTCATCGACAAGGGTACAAGAGGGCCTCGTCAACGAAGACAAGTCTCGACGACGAGAAAATACCAAGACGTCTTGGGGTAACTTTGAATTTTTTCGATGAAGGGAAGAGCTCGTCGACGAAATTACTATTGACCTCGTCGACGAGGTTATGTGGCTCGTTGACGAAGCCACTAGTATAAATAGTGTAAAACTCAGATTAAACGTAGAAAAATAAAAAATCTTCTTACCCTCTCTCTCCTTTACGGTTCCTCCCTCTTCTCCTTCGATTTTGGGCTAGATTTCTGCCGGTTCAACGATTTGAAGCCACCACGACGCTCCTAGAGAAGTTCTCTCAATTTTTACTGGAGTGGATAGTTGGTGGGAGCAAGTTAAAATTTGTCCCCGAATTAAGGTAAGATTTTTTATGCCGAATTAGGTCTTTTCATAGTTATAGGAAATGATATTCACGTGAAAATATTGAAGTGTAGTACTAAGAGTTTTCATTTTTAGGGTATTGATCAGGAAATCCTACGAGTGTGAGTCTAGGAATACATAGGGGCTTTTTACTTGCCAGGTAAGGGAATAAACTAAAGCAATTATTTTCCACGCGTATTATTATTATTTATCAGCAAATTAATTTTCAAGGAAGCATGTATGATATTTGAATATTATTGAGAAAATGTATGTTATTGGGAAAATACTACTATTATACGAAAAAATGTGATTTTAGAATGAAATGTACGAAATTACTTAACTTTGTGTGGCATGAACGTTATTTTTCATAAAAGGTAATGATATGACAAATTTTACGAGTAAAGCATGTTTTCAGGAATTATGAAAAGATACTACTATTATGATGATTTTGACAAATATATGATAATTGATTTATTTTCAGAATGATATGTACAAAATGATTTCGGCGCGAGACCATATATATACATATATATATATATATATCTATGAAATGATTTCGGCACGAGGCCGTATTTATGAAATGTTCAGCGCGAGACCGTATTTATGAAATGATTTCGGCGCGAGGCTATATTTATGAAATTATGAAAAATGCTATAATATCATGTATTATATGTTATCAGAACTCGGATGTTAGTTTAGTTCAGTTTCTGGTGCTTGGTACCGTAGCTATATAGATCAGATATCTATGTTCAGACTTGTGCTAACCACCCCACGAGGGGGTGGGAGATGGACAGTCGATGTGGCTTTCAGTGTAGAGTTGTAGATGTCCACCTGGCAGTCCATACCAGGGTGTGGCGGACCCATTGTACTTACAGAAACTTTTGACTTGGCAGTGGTCGGCCAGCCATTGTCGGGTCTTGCCTTCAGGCTGCACAACCCGTCATGAGGGGTGACTCACTCGAAAAATGAGGAGCTCGAAAGCTATCCCAAGTATAGGAGTTCTGTCGTGTAATACTAAGCCCATGCGCTAGATCGTCTCCTCAGGGAATGCGTTTAATCTCAGATTTAACGTTCTTCCAATCAAAATTAAATTGCACTGAACTCGGTTCAGATTCGGAGTTTTTCAGAGTTGTTCAATTTTACTTTTGACGAATTAGATGGCAAGTAATTTAAAAAAATCCTAAAACTAACATGTACTAAATAAAAGAAACAAGAATAGAAATCCTAATTTACTTAAAGAAACATTGGGACACACACTAATTAAAAATGGAAACTACAAATAAGGAATTAAAACATGCTAGAATGGAAACTCTAATCTACCTAAGGAAACATCGACACACGCACTAATTAAAGATGGAAACCTAGAACATGGAATTAAAAACACACAATGGAAACTAGATTAGACACACACTAAAAAAAAACCAAACCTACTAAAAATCGAACCTTTAGCACAATTAAGAGATCAAATCAAGACTCCCAATTTAAATGTAAACATGAACTCAACGGAAATTTAAAAGACATAAACAATAACGGAATACAATAAAAACACAACCTTTACTAATCATAGACCCTAACTAAATCGAATTTCGACAAAAAAAAAAAAAATATCTGAATTTAATTAAGAATGCTAAATTAAAATAACTATCAATTAGATAAACAAAGAGATTAATTTAACAATAATGAAATACTCAACATTACTCAACTCAAACAAAAAGAAAGAAAACTCCAATAACATTAAAAAAAACTAAAATTTCTTCAATATTCCAAGATTCAAAGAAAAGTAAATAAAAGAAAGAAAGAAAGGAAAAGGGAGAGAGAGAAACAAATCCACGAAGCCGTGAAGTTGCTGCTGTGCTTGGGAAGTTGCTGCTACGCTTTGGTGGTCCTGCTATGGAGTCGGCTAGTGTTCTGCTGTGCTTGGGGACTGCTGAAGATGGTGGAGGAGGCTGGCCGTACTGCAAGAGGGCAGAGGAGGCCAAGAGAAACAGAGGAAAGGGTGAGAGTGAGGGAGGAAAGACAAAGGGAAGGAAGAGAGACAAGGGGAGAGAAGCAGAATTGAAAAGAACAAAAAAAACAAACTAAAGAAGAAGAAGAAGAAGAAGAAGAAGAAGAAGAAGAAGAAGAAGAAGAAGGAGAAGAGGAGAATGGGGAGCCATGGGGGCTGCCTATGCAGGAAGAGAAAGAGAAGGGTTAAATAGGATAGGGGGGAAAGCCTTAGACCCGAATAGGAAACCCGAATTGCTATATTTTTTCATTTTTTTTATTCTCTGTTCATTGCAAATTCTGCTCTTCTAGAGAGTGTATCTCATAAAACTCAAAACATGAAAGTTGTATATAATCCTTTCCTCTTTTTCTTGAAATTTGAATCGTCTCAATCGAAGCTTGGATGGAAAAGTTATGTATAAAATACAAACAAGTATCGGTTTTGATTCTCGGGAATTTTCCTGCGACAAAAAATTGCCAAATTCTCATAAATAGTGCAATAAAATTCAAGAATGATGATTTTGACACTTTATTAAAATATTGAATAAATTTGGACATTTAATTAAAAATATAAACGGTAAAGCCCGGGTTAAGCGTCCAATTACGAAGTTTCGGCGCGTAATCAAGGGGTAATACATGACATCAACTAGGTATTCATCCTGGGTATGTTTTCAGTATTATCAGTTATAATTGACATTTTATGAACAATATGATTTATTAGCAAATATGAAAGTATATGATTATTTAGTACGATATGATGAATGTTTACAGATATATGAAATGTACAGTATATGTATAATTGCATTAAATGTTCATGTTGTCACATAACTATATTTCGTTTATTTTCTCTTACTGAGAAGTGTCTCACCCCCGAACTTAATTAATTTTTTAGGAGACCTTGAGAGACCGGCGGGTCGTGGCCGCCATTGAGTTTGTAAAGTTATCCTACTAGGAGGGTAAGTTTTGTACTAGGATCAGGAGATTTTGTTGTGGGATTATAGATGTATTTTTGATGTATTGGAGATTGTATATAAATACAGTATCTTTGAGAATATGGTAGACTCTGGTATTATGTAATTTGAGGTTGATGAATGTGATTTACATTTACTGCTGCTTAAGTTTCCGCTATGAATGATAGGTCTCCCCGTTACCCATGAGTTCGGGTTGACTGTTTTATTTATTTTACTTATATTATATAAGTATATAAGCAGGTTGTTACATGTACTGTTTATATGTATATCACGAACAATACTCATGTTGTCACATACTGATATTAGTTTAACTCCCTTACTGAAAGGTGTCTCACCCCAGCCATACAAACATTTTAGGAAATCCAGGTAGAAGAGCGGATAAAGGTCCGCAACGGTAGGAGTTAGCCGAAGTACCCTGTCAGAAAGGTAAATATGTGAGATAGGGTATGATGGGTTTTTGTGTGATTATGACCCTAGGATACTTTTTGGGTCTTTTGTGGATGACTGTATATATATGACAGATTCAGTAGAACTCTAGTATGGTTTCTAGTGTTTTATGGTGTGTATGTAATTTTATGTTTTTCACTGCTTAGGTATCAGAGTTGTATGACCGATATATTCCTGGTACCCATGGATCTAGGTTGATTATGATTATGATAGTTTAGCAGGATGTTAGAATTATTAATATTATTATTACATGGGAAAAAATATGGTAAAATAGGCAGGTTATTACAGTTTGGCATCAGAGCCTAGGTTGTTAAGTTCTGTAGACTCTAGAGTGTAGCGGAAATAATAACAGAGTATAGGAAAAGGATTTGAGGTTTAGTTTTGTAGTTGGAGGTAGGACTTTCGTGGCGGTTTCTGTGTCTTTCCTGGGGTGACGATTTCAAGAAAGCCATAGTAAACTATTGCCGGGTTGTGTTTTTGAAGTGTAGAATTGAATATTGAATTAAGATAGGGATGTCCAGGTGGAGGGATAATATGAGTTTTGGTTAAATATGTAAATTATAAGGATGGTTTCCCTAAGTTATGTTTATTATCTTTTGAGGATGGACCCAGGTAGTGGCAGTGCTCATGTGAGTGGTAGTGAGGGTGCAGGGCCCTCAGGTGCAGGTGGAGCTGATTGAGATGCAATATTATGCAGTATGGCTCAACAGGTCATGGCTAAGATTGCATGGATCTCCAGAGAGCATAGAGGCCCATCTGCAGGCCACGGGTGCATGATAGAGAAATTCACCAAGATGAATCCTCTAAAATTTTCAGAAGGAGAAGATCCTATAGTTGCCGAAACAAGATACAGGAAATAGAGAAAGTTTTGGCAGAGTTGTAGTGCATGGAGGAGCAGAGGGTCTTATTCGCCACCTATAAACTGACAAGAGAGGCTGAAAGACGGTGGACTGCGGTGAAACTATTATAGGATAGAGGGTGGTGCCGATAGCTATGACCTGGTGCCGTTTTAAAGATTTGTTCTTCAACAGATACTTTCTGACCACTATCAGGGAGGCCAAAGTGGAGGAGTTCTTGAATTTGAAGTAGGGAAAACAAATAGTCTAGCAGTACGTGATGAGGTTTATAGATTTGTCTCGCTTCGCCCTATACATCATACCCAATAAGGCAAGAAGGCGAGACAGTTTGAAAGAGGTCTAAGATGAGAAATATATAAGTAGGTAGCGGTGTTGAAAATGTAGGAATTTGCTAAATTGTTAGACAGTGCAGCTGTGGCTGAGGCCAATGAGCGGATGGGTGTAGAGGTGTAGGGATAGAAGAAAAGGTCCATGCCTTCAGGCTATTAGCAGGGATCCAGTCAGAGCTAGTGGATGAGAGGTAATTATGGTAGGGGACAGAGATAGGAGATGAGAGGTCCTGAGAGTCAAGGTATGCAGATCTACCCAGTTTGTCAGACATGTGGAAAGAGACACTTGGGAGAGTGTCGAGTAGGGAGAGGCGTCTGTTATTGCTGCGGTGTACCGGGACATTTAGTACGAGATTGCCCTACACCACCTGGTACCGCACCTGCTCCCAGACCTCACCGAGGAGGTTATCAATTGCCTCGTGGAGGCCAACAGAGGAATGTAGCCCCGGCGAGGGTTTATGCTTTAACATTAGGAGATGCGGATGCTGCAGACGATGTCGTGACAGGTACCTTTACTGCTCTATCATATCAAGCTATTGTTTTATTTGATACAGGTGCCACCCACTCTTTTGTATCTGCGGGATATGTTAAATTGTCGGGTGTTGAGGCACAGTTATTAGATGTTGAATTGTCAGCAGCAACACCAACAGGGTCAGTGGTGAGATGTCGTAGGGTACTCAGGGGTTACCCAGTAGAAATTCAGGGAAGAGTATTACCAGTTGACCTAATTGTGCTAGATTTCATGGATTCGATGTAGTACTGGGTATGGATTGGCTGACTACAAACCATGTTAGTATCGATTGTCATATGAAAGAAGTGATTTTCAAACCACCAGGAAAGCCAGAATTTAGATTTGTGGGGTCGCGGGTGCATTCTCCACCTCAGTTAGTGTCAGCCATGCAGGTGAGAAGATTACTTCTGGATGGGTGTCAGGGTTTTATGGCTTATGTAAAGAAGGTGAGAAAAAATGAATTGAAACTTGGCAGTATACTAGTGGTTAAGGAGTTTTTAGACGTTTTTCTAGAAGAACAACCTCGATTGACTCCCGACCGCGAGATAGATTTTGCTATTGACTTACTTCTAGGGATGGCACCGATCTCTAAAGCTCCTTATCGAATGGCTCCAGAAGAATTGGGAGAATTAAAGGATCATTTGCAGGATTTATTGAATAAAGGATTTATCAAACCTAGTGTCGCCCTGGGAAGCTCTAGTTTTATTTGTGAAAAAGAAGGACGAGTCTATGAGGATATGCATAGATTACAGGGAAATAAACAAAGTAACAATTAAGAACATGTATCCTTTACCCTGTATAGATGACTTATTTTATCAGCTTCAGGGTACACAGGTCTATTCCAAGATTAACTTTAGGTCAGGTTATCACTAGGTGAAAATTAAAACTGAAGATATTTCAAAGATAGCTTTCAGGACCAGGTATGGGCATTATGAATTCCTAGTTATGTCATTTGGTTTGAGGAATTCTCTTACTGTATTCATGGATTTGATGAATAGAATATTTCACCAGTATTTAGACTAGTTCATTGTAGTTTTCATTGACGACATACGAGTCCACTCGAGAAGTTTTTAAGAGCATGAGATGCACTAAAGGCTAGTACTTCATATGCTTAGGGAAAAGGAATTGTATGCCAAGTTTAGCAAATGTGAATTCTAGTTAGAGAAAGTTGCGTTTTTGGGACATGTTATATTAGAGGATAGAATTTCAGTAGATCCCAGCAAAATAGAGGTAGTGGTGAATTGGGTTAGGCTAAAAAACGCACAAGAAGTCAAGATTTTCTTAGGACTGATAGGTTATTACCGAAGGTTTGTAGAAGGATTCTCAGCATTATCAGGGCCTCTGACATGACTGACTAAAAAGATTGCCAAGTTTGAGTGGGACAACAGTTGTGAACAGAGCTACCAGAAATTGAAGCAGAGGCTCGTCACAGTACTAGTATTAACTATTTCATCGAGAGGTGATGGTTATGTGATCTACTGTGATGCATCTTTGAGGGGGCTTGGATGTGTATTAATGCAGTAGGGCAGAGTGGTAGCATATGCCTCTAGAAAATTGAAAGAATATGAAAAGAATTATCCCACTCATGATCTAGAATTGGCTATAGTGGTTCATGCATTGAAGATTTGAAGGCATTATCTGTACAGAGAGAGATATGAAATATTTTCAGACCATAAAAGTTTGAAGTACTTCTTCAAGTAGAAGGAGTTGAATATGCGGCAAAGAAGATGGTTAAAGCTTATCAAGGATTATGATTGTACTATCAGTTACCATCAAGGTAAAGCTAATGTGGTGGTTGATGCTCTGAGCCGAAAATCAGGAGAAACGGCACAGTTAGTAGCAATAATTCAGCGTCCGATCCAGATGGACTTGGAGAGGCTTGGCATGGAATTATTAGAAAATGATCACTAGACATTTATTGCCAACCTAGTGGTGCAGCCTACCCAATAGGAAAAGATTAAAACATCCTAGAAGAATGGTGTTAAGTTGATGGAGTTGATAGAAAAGGTACAGGATGAACAAGGGGCAGAGTTCAGTATTTTTGATGACGGGGCTCTAAGGTTCCATACCAAGCTGTGCGTGCCTGCAAATGAGGATATCATAAAGGCGATCCTTGTGGAGGCTCATAGATCCCTGTACACGGTACATCCCGGTAGCACTAAAATGTATAGGGATCTGTAAGAGTATTTCTAGTGGAGCGACATGAAGAAAGAAATTGTTGAATTTGTGCAATAGTATTTGACGTGCCAGTAGGTAAAGGTTGAGCACTAGAGGCTGGAGGGCCAGCTACAACCACTTTACATTCTAGAGTGGAAATGGGATCACATTTCTATGGATTTTGTGACAGGTTTATTGCCGATACGCCAGGGACATAATGCTATTTGGGTGGTCGTAGATCGATTGACAAAGACTGCTCACTTTATTACTATTATAATCAACTACTCCATGGACAGATTGATAGAAATATATATTCAAAAGATAGTATGATCGCATGGTATGCCAATGTCTATAGTATCAGATCGAGACCCACGCTTTATGTCATGGTTTTGGAGGAGTCTGCAGGAGGCTCTGGGGTCTCTGTTATCATTCATCATGGTTTTTCATCTTTATACAGATGGACAGTCAGAGATGACGATTAAGATATTAGAGGATATGCTATGGGCATGTGTGCTGGATTTTGGGGGTAGTTGGACCCAGTATTTGTTGGTAGAGTTTGCATACAATAACAACTATCAGACCAGCATCGGCATGGCACCTTACGAGGCGTTATATGGCAGGAGATGTCGTTCTCCTCTATACTAGGATGAGATAGGTGAGAGGCAAGTTTTGGGACCGAAAATAGTGCAACAGGCGTACAATAAAGTCGGGCTTATTAGAGAAAGAATCAGTGCAGCTTAAAGTTGGCAGAAAAGCTATATAGATAATCATCGCCAGATATTGGAATTCGAAGTAGGAGACCATGTATTTCTAAAAATAGCGTCATTGAAAGGTACTATGAGGTTTGGGAGGAAGGGTAAGCTGAGCTCTAAGTTTATTCGCCCTTTCGAGATACTTGAGAGAGTGGGGTCAGTTGCCTACCAATTAGCTTTACCACCAGTTTTATCCAGAATACACAACATATTTCATTTTTCTATGCTGAGAAAATACGTCTCATGTAATGACCCAAATAATAATGGTATTTAAATAATATAGAGGGAGGGAAATAGGAACAGTAACAGAAGGAGGCAGCCGACTTCGTCGACGATGTTGCACTTTGGGATGCAATGACCCGAGAAAATTTATCAAGTCCTCGTCAACGAATACAGGGGATTCGTCAACGAGGGTACAAGAGAGCCTCATTAACGAAGAGAAGTTTCGTCGATGAGAAGATACCGAGAGGATGTTTTCTAAACTCTAAAATTTGTCGACAAGGAGATGGTGTTCATCGACAAACCTCCTTCGTGACCTCGTCGACGGGATGACATGACTTGTCAACAAAGGCCACAGTATAAATAGTGCTAAACTCATTTTCTTATTCAAAAAACTCACTGAAACCCTCTCTCTCTCTCTCTCTCTCTCTCTCTCTCTCTCTCTCTCTCTCTCTCCTCCCTACAGTTCCTTCCTTTTCTCTCTTTGATTTTGGCCCTATTAGTCATCGGATCGACGATCTAAGGCCGCCACGACGCTCTTGGGGAAGTTCTCTTCAAGTCTACCGGAGTGGATCGTCGGTGGGACGAAGTTGGATTTCATCCCAGATTCAGGGTAAGGCCTTTTTGTTGAAATTTGACTTTCCAGTAGTTGTAGGAAATGCTGTAGACGTAGAAATAGCAATATTTTGTTCTGGGAGGACGATTTTAAAGAAGACACACAGATCTCTATATGTTGTTCATCCTGGCAGTATGAAAATTTATAGGGATCTGCAGGAGTATTTTTGGTGGAATGACATAAAGAGGGGAATAGCAGAATTTGTGCAGCAGTGTTTGACGTGCCAGCAGGTTAAGGCTAAGCACCAGAGGCCGGCTGATCAGTTGTAGCCACTTTTCATTCTCGAATGGAAATGGGACCATGTATCCATGGATTTTATTACTGGGTTACCGCCGGCGCTGCATGGTTAGAATGCCATCTAGGTAATTGTTGATAGGTTGACAAAGACAGCGCACTTTCTGCCTATTTAGGTTAGCTACCCTATGAATAGGTTAGCAGAGATTTACATACAGAATATTGTTCGACCCCATGGAGTGCCGGTATCCATAGTCTCGGACTATGATCCACGTTTTACATCGCGGTTCTGGAGAAGTTTGTAGGAGGCATTGGGGACTCAGCTAGCATTCAGCACAGCTTTCCATCCTCAGACGGGTGGTCAGATAGAGAGAACTATTCAGGTACTTGTGGATATATTGCGAGCGTGTGTATTGGATTTTGGGAGTAGCTAGACTCAGTATATGCCATTAGTGGAATTTGCCTATAACAACAGCTATCAGACTAGTATAGGCATGGCTTCTTATGAAGCACTTTATGGTAGGAAGTGTCGTTTTCCTTTATACTAGAGTGAGCTAGATGAGAGGTGAGTTTTGGGGCCAGAGATAGTTCATTAGGCATACGATAAAGTTCAACTCATTCGAGATAGAATCAGTGCAGCATAGAGTCGGCAGAAAAGCTACTCAGATACTCACTTCCGGGAATTGGAATTTGAAGTGGGTGATCATGTATTTCTAAAAATAGCACCACTGAAGGGAATCATGAGGTTTGGGAAGAAGGGTATGTTGACCTTTAGGTTCATTGGCCCATTTGAGATACTCGAGAAGATTGGGTTAGTTGCCTATTGGCTGGCTTTACCACTGTCTCTATTCAGGATTCACGATGTGTTTCATGTTTCTATGTTAAGAAAATACGTCTCATATCCTTCCCATATCATTAGTTTTATAGAATTGGAACTCAGTGGTGATCTAGCATATGAGAAAACTCCAGTACAGATCCTAGATAGAAAAGAATAAGAATTGCGCAATAAAAGGATACCACTAGTAAATGTCCTGTGGATGAATCATGCAGTAAAAGAAGCCTCGTGGGAGCTTGAAGAGGAGATTAGATGGAAATATCCCCACCTCTTCAGTGGGTTATAGCAGGGACGTGTAGATTAAAGTAATGGTAATTTTGTTTTACTTAGTACAATGTAATTGTAATGTAGAGTATAGTATAGGTAGTATTTTGGTTTTGGGGGAATTTTCTTTTATAGTTGTAATCTCCCAAAACTACCCATGTAACCACGGTATTCCTTCGCCATAAATGAGGACAGGTAATAAAATAAGTAGACCATTTTACCTTTAAAGGATGATGAGTTATATGAACAATAAATTTCGAGGACGAAATTTTATAAGAAGGGGAGAATGTAACGACCCGAATAATAATGGTTTTTAAATAATAAAGAGGGAGGGAAATAGGAACAAATATAGAAGGAGGCAGCTGACTTCATCGACGAACGCTTCGCGTTCATCGATGATGTTGCACTTTGGGATGCAATGGCCTAAGAAAATTTATCAGGTCCTCGTCAACGAACACAGGGGATTCGTTGACGAGGGTACAAGAGAGCCTCGTCAACGAAGACAATTTTCGTCGACGAGAAGATACCGAGAGGCTGTTTTCTAAACTCTGAAATTCATTGATGAGGAGATGGTGTTCGTCGATGAAACTTCTTCGTGACCTTGTTGACGAGATGATGTGGCTCGTCGACGAAGGCCGTAGTACAAGTAGTGCTAAACTTATTTTCTTACGTAGAAAACTCATCGAAACCCTCTCTTTCTCCTCCCTAAGGTTCCTCCCTCTTCTCTCTTTGATTTCGGCCCCGTTAGTAGCCAAATCGACGATCTGAGGCGGCCACAACGCTTCGGGGAAGTTATCTTCAAGTCTTCCAGAGTGGATCGCTGGTGGGATAAAGTTGGATTTCATCCCAGATTCAGGGTAAGACATTTTTGTTGGAATTTGACTTTCCAGCAGTTGTAGGAATGCTGTAGACATAGAAATAGTAATATTTTATTCTGGGATATATGGTTTTCAGGATGTTGAGTGGAGAACCTTGCAGGTCTAGGACCCTTCATAATAGGAGGATTTTAGCAGGAATCCGATAAAAGAAATATGCTATGTTAGGTAGTTTTAGAATGATTTTCAGTATGAAATGTACATTTTTACTAGGTTATTATTCAACCAGAACTTTATACAGTTTAACAATTATGAATAATATGTTTTACATTACTGTGGAGCTTGAGAATATAGATATAGTACAGAAACATGCTTTATAGTATTTTTCAGAGTTATGTTTTACATAATATACAGACAGTGGATATATTTTATAATAATTACAGAATATCATGATTATACAATTTATAGTACCATGACATATAATTTTGCAGTTTTTTTTAGAAATACAGTTGATACAGATACAGACCCTGATGGACATTACAAATACAGTTTACAGAGCACGATACCGTAACTATATACAGTATAGAGTGCAACCACCTATTTAGATAATACGTGGTAGGTAGGTTGATCGCATACCCACGAGTGGATAGGCTCCCCATCAAATATGGGTTGAGCAGGGCTGATCAATCTGACGAAGTATAGTGGTTTATCTTGGTCGGCCAGCCAGGATAGATCCTGCCTACAGGCCGCACAACCCTGTCATAAGGGGTTAAATCATGACATACAGTTATCTATCTAGGGAAGTTTTCAACTATTATTATGCATGTATAGTTTCACAAAAATAGGGAATATATATGTATATCTATATTAAAAGTAATATGTATAGAAACCTAAAATACATATATGTTAAGTAACATGGGAAAGGTGGTGGTTATATTATTTGTACTGTATTTATAGATTCGGTTATACACGATTATATAGAAATAGATCTTCATAGTATTGTAACTCATTTGCCACACACTAGAAATAGCATACTTCGTCTTACTGAGCGCCGTCTCATCCCATTACTTTAACATTTTTCAGGTGATCTAGGTAGGTGAGCAGACCAAGCTCGCAAATAGAGGGGCTTCAATACTACCTTGTCAGTATAGTGAGTATTTTTGGGAGTATTTATGTGTAGCCCTAGCTCGGTTGAGGGTATTTTGGGAAACAGTCATATATGTATATTTTGGGGAACATTTTAGAACTCTGGTATTGTATATTTTCTTGATTGTGTTTATATGAATTCTGCTTCTCGCTGCTTAGGTTGATGGTTTGGTTTAATCTAGTAGGTATCAGAGCATTATAAATTTTACAGTATAAAAAAAAAAACTCAGAACTGGAAAAAAAAAAATAGCAAGTCGTTACATCTTAGATTTCTCCGACGTGGTCAATTATGTAGAGATAGAGCTCAGAGAATCACTGGCTTGTGAGGAGATACTAGTGCAGATCTTAGATAAGAAAGAATAAGAATTGTGTAATAAGAGAATTTCATTAGTAAAAGTCCTGTGGAGAAATCATGCAGTGGAAGAAGCTTTATGAGAACTTGAGGAAGAAATACGATAGAAATACTCGCACTTGTTTAGTGGGAACCAGAAATAATCAGAAAAGATACAGGTAAATATGTTAAATTTCTTTTGTGTAGGTTAGTTAGTACATGTAATAATTTTTTGTTAGTAGGTAGTGTTTTGGTTTTGGGAAAAATTTTCTTTTATGCATATTATGTAATCTCCCACAAACCTGAATGTAACCACTGTATTCCTTCGCTACAAGTGAGGGTAATTAATAAAATAAGTAGCTAATTTTCCTCAGTGAATGGTGTTCAATATAGATAGCAAATTTTGAGGATGAAATTTTATAAGGAGGGGAGAATGTAGAGACCTAAAGAATTATAGGAATAAAGTAAATAAAAGAAAGGAGAGAAAATGATTTTTTTTCAAAAGAGAATCAGCAGGGTCTTGTCGACGAGTGCTGAGTGTTCATTGACGAGCAGTCTTCTTGGGATCGTCTACGTGGACTCGTGTCTTGTCAACGAGAACTTACCAAGAGGGGTTTAGTAGAGCCTGATGTTCATCGGCAAGGGTTACGAGTTCATCGATGAACTCCCTTCATGGACTCGTCGACAAGGTGACGAGTCTCGTCGATAAATCCATATTTTATAAATACACCAACCTCGGGAATTCAATGTGAATTTTTGCATGAAACTCTCTCTCTCTCTCTCTCTCTCTAAACCTCGTCTCCTCTACCTTCTCTCTTCATTTCCGGCTTCGATTCTTGTTGGTTCGATGATCGAAGCCGCCACGCTACTCCTGGAAAGATTTTCTACAAGTCAGCTGGAGTAGTTTGTTGGTTAGGCCAACTTGGGTATCATCCCAAAATATGGGTAAGTTGGTTATTTAAGGCTTTATAAGGTATTTGAGGTTTCTGGACTGAGGAAAATTCTTTAGATAGAATAATATTGAAGTTTTTTTGGGAAAAATGTAATTTCAGAGTGTTCAGCTGGGGAACACACGGGTGTAGGTTTGGTCTAAATTGTGGGTTTCTCAATAAGTTAGGTAAGGGGATAAATTAAGTCACCCTTTTTCATGAAATTATTTATTATTATGCAACATTTATTTTCAAGAAAATATGTATGTTATAGAACTATGTTTGGAAATACTGCTGTTGAAAATGGAAATGATTTTAACACATTTTATAAAGAAATATGATTTCAGAACAAATTATGAGTTTAGAAGGCTACTTACATTTGTGTGGCATGAGTATAAGATTTCCATGAAAATTATGTTATATTCAAATATTATGATTTTTTCAAGATAAGCAAGTTATAGCAGTTTTTAGGAAAACCCTAAAAATAGTACAAGAACTATGGTTTTAAGATTATGTTAAATAGTACAAGAATTTATGTTTATGTTATGAATTATGCCAGCGTAAATGCTGTGGTTTTCACATCATTAAGGCTAAAAGATGGTGGATATGTTACATTCAGGGACAATGCTAAAGGAAAAATCATTAGGATCGGTAAGATAGGTAAAAAATCTTTTTTCTTACCATTGATGATGTGCTATTGGTAGATGATTTAAAACACAACCTATTAAGCATAAGCCAATTAAGTGATAAGGGATTTGATATAATTTTCAAACAAAACAAATGTATTGTTGAAGATAAAAAAAAACAAAATATTCTATTCACCGCTAGTAGAACCGGCAATGTATATTGCATAAATTTTGAAAAGTTAAGATCTCAAAACATTACATGCTTAGCAACTATGAATGAGGCAAGTTGATTATGGCATAGAAGGCTAGGTCATGCTAGTATGGATTTATTATCAAAACTAGTTAAGAAGAACCTAACTTTAAGAAGAAGAAACACATCTCCACTAGCAAGCCCTTAGAGCTTATACACTTAGACTTATTTGGTCCCACTAGGACTCAAAGTATAGGAGGAAAGCAATATGATTTCTTTATTGTAGATAACTATTCTAGGTTTACCTAAGTACTCTTCTTTGCCTCAAAAGATGAAGCATGTAATACCTTGATAAACTTGTGTAAAAGACTTCAAAATGAAAAGGGCTATGGTGTCTTAAATATTAGAAGTGATCAAGGAAGTGAATTTAATAATAAATATGTTGAAAAATTTTGCAATGAACATGGAATTAGAAATAACTTTTCAGCACCTAGAACTCCACAACAAAATGGAGTTGTTGAAAGAAAGAATAGAACCTTTCTAGAAATGTCTAGAACAATGTTAAATGAAAACAAACTACTGAAGTACTTTTGGACTGACGCGGTTAACACCGCATGTTATGTAATAAATAGAGTATCTATTAGATTAAGCCTAAATAAAACTCCATGTGAATTATGGAAAGGAAGAAGGCCTAACATAGCTTACTTTCATGTTTTTGGATGTAAGTGTTTTGTACTTAATGACAAAGATGACTTAGGGAAATTTGATGCTAAGTCAGATGAGGGTATTTTTCTAGGATATGCAGCTGATTACGGGTCAGAACTGCTTAATTGGGCATCTTAACCCGGGCTTTTCGGTTTATATTTTTAATTAAATGTCCAAAATTGTCCAATATTTTAATAAAATGCCAAAATCATCATTCTTGAACTTTATTGCACTATTTATGAAGTTTTGGTAATTTTTTTTATCGCAGGAAAATTCCCGGGAATCAAAACCGACACCTGTTTGTATTTCGTACATAACTTTTTCGTCCAAGTTCCGATTGATACAATTCAAATTTCTGGAGAAAGAGGAAAGGATTATCTACAACTTTCATGTTTTGAGTTTTGTGAGATACGGGCTCCAGAAGAGCAGAATTTATGACGAATAGAGAACAAATAAAATGAGAAAAAAAATATATATGAATAGGTATTTGATGTGACCCGGCCATGCATGGCCGGGTCGGGTTGGGTAATCCGGGTCATAGGGTTTTTCCCCATCCCCTTGAAATATTCTCTTCCTCCTCCTTCTTTTAAAAGAGGCAGCCCGTGGGGGCTCTCTCACGCTCCTTCTTCTTCTTCTTCCTCTTCATCCTCTTCATCTTCTTCATCTTATTTTTCTCTTAGTTTTTTTTCTTGTCTTTCTTTCCCGCTGGCCTCTCTATCCTGCTCCTCTGTTCTTCCTCACACCAGCCCCTACACCAACTTCCACCCGCAGCCCCTGCTGCACAGCTTTGGCCTCCTCTCCAACAGAGCACAGCAGCTCTGCAAACTCCACGGATCCCCTCTGCAACTCCCATCCACAGCCCCCAGGCCAGAGCTCCTCCTTCCAGCAGTTACACAGCAGAGCACAGCCCCTGCTACAGCAGTAACCTGCTGGAAGGCCCGTCCACACCAGCAGACAGCTTCATCCTCCAGCCCCACCACTCCTGCTCAACCTGCTGCAAGACCCGTGAAGCACCACAGCAAGCAAGCTGCCTGAAATTCTTATGTTCTTTCTCTCTTATCTTTTCTCTTTCTTTGAATATTACTTTGAATATTGTTAACTTGTTATTTGAGTTTATTGTTATTTTTTTGGTTTTGAATATTAAATAGGGTGTTTCATGATTAGTGAAGTTTAATTGTTTTTTTTATTATTCTCTTTCGGTTAATTTCTTTTTCTATAGAGTAGTTTAACATTCCAAGTTATTTAATAAATTTAATTAGGGTCGGTTTCGTCAAAGTTCAAATTTTTTTACAGTTTGGTTAAAGTTTGTATTTTTATGTTTTCGGTATCGTTCAAAGTTTAGATTTTTTTTCTCGATGTGTTTGCATTTTTTCGTTCGAGTTCTTGGTTTGAATTATTGATCCATATTAAAGGTTTGATTTTTTTAGTGTGAGTGTGTATGTTTGATTGAGTTTCCATTGCATGTTTTAATTCCTTAATTGTAGTTGCTATCTTTAATAATGCGTGTTTAGGTATTTCCTTAAGTAGACTAGGATTTCCATATTTGATTTTTTTTTATTGCAAGCATGAGTGGCTAAGTTCGGTAACTCGGGTTGTGGGTCGATGTCGTTTGCGTTTCATGGTTTATTAGTTTCCCTAAAATATCATGGTTAAACTTTTATTTGGTTAAAACCGAAAATTGAAGGCATCGTTGATAAATCGCTAGCTCTTGCTTCTTATTTTGTTGTTGACGTTAGGCACATCAAAACCTTGATTTAATCTAGGATTTTCATCAACTAATTTATACGACATTCGGTTGATGCGTAATAAGAGTTTTTATTTTCTTCCGTTTGGATGTGGCCAATTTACTCGATCTTTAGTGACAAAATTTCATCTTATTAATGCCTTGATTGGATTAACAAGAAGAGGAGTAAGGCCTAGGAAATTAATAAACGATGGAAGCAAGTAGACATTGACCCGTAACCCGAGTATTTGGTAAATTGTTTCAGTTAATCTGTTTAATTTGGTTGCGTTATTAGATTTACATTTTTGGAAAATTGATAAAATTTTAGTTTCATTTTGATAGTTTACTCAACCTTTTCTCACTTTGTTTACTGTTTTCAAAATCGTAAAAGACCAAAAAGATTTTCAAACCCCATTTTTCAGCAACAGGATTTCACTAAACTTGTGTAAATACTTTGATACTCAGTGGTCCCTGTGGAATACGATCCTGGACTCATCCTTGATACAACTTGACACTTCTGCACTTGGAAGCATAACTCAGAACGAGTCAGCAGCAAATAGTAAAACTTTTATAATGTATAATAAGAGAACACTAACAATTATTGAATCAATCCATGTAACCTTTGATGAATCAAACCCGTTTACAAATGAAATTGAAATTGAAGAAAAAGATAATACTTCACAAAAACTAGAAGATCTAGAAATCAAAGAAGAAAAAGAAGATAAAAATGAAGAAACTCCAAATGATGATCCTATAGAAAGTTCTGAGTTGCCAAAGGAATTGAAATATGTAAGAAATCACCCTAAAGATAAAATCATAGGAGAACCTACTAGAGGAGTAACTACTAGATCATCATTGAAGAACTTATGTAATCACCATGCATTTCTATCACAAGAAGAACCTAAAAACATAGAAGAAGCTGTAGAGACCCGGAGAAATATAGCAATTAAATAATAAAGGAGAAGAGAGAAAAGGGATTTTTTTCAAAGGGATTCAGCAGGAACTCGTCGACGAGCACAAAATACTCGTTGACGAGTGGCCTATTGGGAATGTCGACGAGGACACATGTCTTGTCGATGAAGAGAAGCTGAGAGAGGTTATATTAGAGCTTGAAATTCATCGATGAAGGTTACGAGTTGGTCAACAAACTCACTACTTGGACTCGTCGACGAGGTGACGTGTCACGTCGATGAGGCCACACTTTATAAATATGTCAAACTCGGGTTTTTAGCGAAAACTGCATGCAAAAACTCATTCTCTTTCTCTAGAATTTTGTCTCTTCTACCTTCTTTATAGATTTTCGTCTTCATTTTTAGCTGGTTCGATGATCGGAAGCCGCCACGCTACTCCTGAGAAGATTCTCTACAAGTCTTCTAAAGTAGATTGTTGGTTAGGCCAACTTGGGTGCCCTCCCAAAATTTGGGTAAGTTGGTTATTTTAAGTTTTATGAGGTATTTGGTATTTTTGGATTGAGAAAAGTGTGTTAGGTGAGATAATACTGGAGTTTTGTGGGGAAATGTGAATTTCGGAGTGTTAAGCTGGGAACACACACACAATAGCAAGTTTGGTTAATTTTGTGGGCTTCTCTGTAAGTTAGGTAAGGGGATAAATTAAGTTAGCATTTTTCATGAAATTATTTATTGTCATACAACATTTATTTTCAGAAAAATATATATGTTTTAGAACTATGCTTGGGAATACTACTGTTGAACAAGGAAATGGTTTTAACACATTTTATAAGAAAATATGATTACAGAACAAATTATGAGTTTAGAAGGTTACTTACATTTGTGTGGCATGAGTATAATATTTCCATGAAAATTATGTTCTACTAAAATATTATGATGTTTCCAAGATAAGCACGATATAATAGTTTTTAGGAAAACCATAAAAAATAGTACATGATCTATGGTTTTAAGAATATTATGTTTAATAGTACAAGAATTTCATGTTTAATATGTTATGATATGCTAGTGCGGATGCCATGATTTATATGTTATGATATGATGACGCAAATGCCGTAATTATGCATGTTATGTCAAGATTCAAGAAAATATTATCATGTCATGTTTTACTCTGAAATATGAAACTGCTATGTTTCAATATCATGAAATGTATTATATGTTATCTGAACTAGGATGGCTTAGTTTAGTTTCATGAAGCACGATACCGTAGCTATATGTTCACAATTATGTTTATGTTAGTGCTAACACATCTCAAATAGAGTGTGGGAGATGGCAATCGATGTGGTTTTATGGGAGTGTTGTAGTTCCCCTGGTAGTCAAGTACAAGTGGAACTAGCCCATCGTACTTACACACTTATGTTTGACTGAACATGGTCGGCCAGCCATTACTAGGTCCCGCCTATGGGCCACACAACCCTGTCGTGTGGGAGGTAAGACATGACAACAACTAGCATACTATCCTGGGTAATATTTCAGTATGATATAGTTATATAAGATGATTTTCCTGTACAAAAATTTAGTATGTTAAACTATGTTATGAGAAATCTTGTTTTATTCAGATATGATACAAACTATTTTTACCATATATGAAATATGCACTGTTTATATGTATAACACAAAAATAATCATGTTGCCACACACTGATATTAGTTTATCTCCCTTGTTGAGAGGTGTCTCACCCCAGTATTACAATATTTTAGGAAATCCAGGTAGAAGAGTGGATAGAGCCCCACCGTAGTAGAGATTGACTGAGTTATCATGTCAGAATGGTAAGTTGTTGAGTTAGGGTCAGCTTGGTTTTTGGGTTAAGATCCTAGGATACCTTGATGGTATTTTTGGGATGTTTGTATATATATAACATATTTAGTAGAACAACAGATTTAGTAGAACTCTGGTATTGTGTTTGATGTGGTATGACATGTATGTAATTTATGTTTTCCGTTGCTTAGGTATTAAAGATGTATGATAGGTATATCCTTTGTACCGACCCGACCCTTTACACAGACTCAGGTGTCACTCACTAATACAAAATACCTATACCTTTTCATCATACATAGACAACCCGCCCTAAACAGGGACCTACAGGTGTAAATGATACTGACTCACTCGAAAAATGAGCAGCTCGAAAGCTATCCCAAGTATAGGAGTTACGTCATGTAATATTAAGCCCAAGGGCTAGATCGTCTCCTTAGGGAATGCGTTTAATCTCAGATTTAACGTTCTTCCAATCAAAATTAAATTGCACTGAACTCGGTTCAGATTCGGAGTTTTTCAGAGTTGTTCAATTTTACTTTTGACGAATTAGATGGCACGTAATTTAAAAAATCCTAAAACTAACATGTACTAAATAAAAGAAACAAGAATAGAAATCCTAATTTACTTAAAGAAACATTGGGACACACACTAATTAAAAATGGAAACCTAAAACATGGAACTAAAACATGCAAGAATGGAAACTTTAATCTACCTAAGGAAACATCCAAACACGCACTAATTAAAAATGGAAACTACAGATAAGGAATTAAAACACGCAGGAAAGGAAACTTAATCAAACACACACACACTAACAATCAAACCTTTAATACGGATCAATAATTCAAACCGAGAACTCGAACAAAAATGCAAACACATCAAAAATCTAAAATTTGAATGATACCGAAAGATAAAAATAAGAACTTTAACAAAACTGAAAAATACGAACTTTGACGAAATTGACCCTAACTAAACCGAACGATAAATAAATAAAAGAAACTAAATTAAATTCTTCAAGTCTAATGGTAACGTTAATTAGGAGAAACATAAAAAATAAAAGTTAAACTTCACTAAAACAAATTAAAATTAATTAATACTCATTCAAGCAAGTTTTCAAAAAGAACTCTAATAAATAACTAAATCAAAAGAAAAGAAATATTCAATTGCAATTTTAAAAATAGAAGAAAGAAAAGAAAATAAGAGAGAGAGAAGTTGCCGGCTGTGTGTGCTAGTGTAGCAGCAGGGGGGCTGCTGTTTGTAGACTTCTGCAGAGGAGAGGAACAGCCGGCTATGCTTTGAGGTGTGGAGAAGCTTGCTGTGCTGGAACAGGGGCTGAGGAGGTCTTGCAGCAGCAAGGAGGACTGCTATGCTGTGCTGGCCGTGGCTGCAGCAGAGGTGAGGCAAAGGACTGCAATTGGTGTTGCTGTGATGGAGGCCGAGGCTACTACTGGTGTTGGAGCTGGTTGTGCAGAGGGCTAGTAGTTAAATAGAGAACTAGAGGGAGAGGAAGAGCAGGGGAAGAGAAGAGAGCAAGATAAAAAAAACAAAGCAAACTAAAGAAGAAGAAGAAGAAGAAGAAGAAGAAGAGGAAAGGGAGAGGAGAGTGGTGCACAGGGCACAGCTGGGAAAGAGGAGAAGAGAAGAATAAATAGAGATTGGGGAAGAAAGCCCTAGACCCGGATAGGAGACCCGACCCATTTAGAGGACTCGAATTATTATATTTTTTTGTTCTATGTTAATTGCAAATTATGCTCTTCTGGAGCCTGTATCTCACAAAACTCAAAACATGAAAGTTGTAGATAATCCTTTCCTCTTTCTCTAGAAATTTGAATCGTCTTGATCGAAGCTTGGACGGAAAAGTTATGCACAAAATACGAACAGGTGTCGGTTTTAGTTCTCGGGAATTTTCCTGCGACAAAAAATTACCAAAACTTCATAAATTGTGCAATAAAGTTCAAGAATGATAATTTTGGCACTTTATTAAAATATTGGATAATTTTAGACATTTAATTAAAAATATAAACTGTAAAGCCCGGGTTAAACGTCCAATTACGCAGTTTCGGCGCGTAATCACACCCCCAACTAACGTTTTGCTAGTCTCTAACAAATGACGTGAATGAATCTCAGGGTGGTGTCTACAACTACAAACTCCAATAATCATGAATCAATGCACATGCGACAATATTATACCACTTCACATACAAGAACATAACTGAATTTCACACAAGCTCGTTTATATTCAATACATACGACTCCAAAGTACGTCACTCATGCAAGTTTCATCATTTATATGTGATTTGAAAGCAGTATACTCACATAAAGTTAATCAATGGCACATTCAGAGTTAATGCAATCATAAAAGTTCGAGTATAAACAGGTAAACTCTTGAGGTGTGTGTGATGTGTGTGACTCAGTACACCTAGGATACCAGTGGACACCTACAGAACGGTCGCTTTGACTCGGCCTAACTGGTATACCCTCAAAAACACTCAAAAGGAATGGGTTCACTCATCATATGTGAAGAAGAATGTCGCGATCAAACATCCCACATATTAAAAAGGAACCAACGCTAAGTATATGGAGTGGACTAGTCTGGAAAGGATCTAACCTATCTATGAGGTGTCGAGTCCTTCACCCTAGCATCTTCTCACCTACTCGCCATATCCAACTGAGACCACCCTAGATCAACTTACTCACAAACTTGTCGTGAATACATCTGAGGCATTAATCGGTTGAAGAATCTTCATACGTGCAAAATATGTGTCGTCCTTGACTTTTTGTGATATGTATTTGGGCCGGCATTGACTTTTCATTTCATGCGCATGTGTATTGCTTATTCTTTATTTTTGCTCATTCTTTATTTTCTGTCTTTTCTTGATCAATAAGGACAACATAACACTTCTTTTGTAATCTTCATACCATCAATGAGAATTGAGCTCGAATAGGAGTTCATGAATTAAGTCTATCTCTAGGGGTGGCTCAGCCTTCACATCTTGAGTAGGCTACAAGACCTAGGTTTCTATCTCCCCACTAGGTGTCACCTTTAGGTTAGCAAATCAAAAATAAAGACTAGTGTACAAGGAATCATCCAAAAAAATAGAATTGAGTTCTGTGAACTCTGATTTAATATTAACGCTCAAAAGGACGATAAATAGCTCAAGGATGTCTCACAAGGTGTCATAGTTGCCACGGGTGTTCTCTCAGTGCTCACAAGGAACCCTAAGTGCAATGAATCACGTGAATGTGTTTATTCAGCCTCGTGAGATGCCGTGTAAATACAGGAAATTATATAGTCAAATTAACACGAATGTACTACCAATCGATTCTTCATGGAGTCATAAGATCATATAAAGAGAAAACTATGCATGATTGACTTAAGTGTGTCATTCATAAGTTATATGCAAGTATGGGAAAGGTATGAGTCAGTGTTAAGCATGACATAATGCAATGTAATCCTTCAGTACTCCTCCTTTCTTTCTATCTTTCTTTTTGATTTTTTTTTATTTTTTATTTTTTTGTTTTTTTGTTTTTTTTTTTAAAAAAACCCGGTATGTGTACGTGCACAGTGTCACATGCGAATGCTCATCCCCCCTAACTAAAGTGAAACATTGTCCTCAATGTGAAAGCATAGGGGAAATAGAAAATACTATGCACGGGAAAAGTAAGGCGTACCTGAGTGGAAATAATGGAAAACAAAGATCGAACTACGAGAAAATAGACCTGAAAACTAACTAAAAATAAAATAAGATAAAATAAAAGGAAAATAAGGGAAAGAAAAACATCACAATTGTCTTGGTGGAGGCTCTGGAGGAATTTCGTCTGGTGGCCGCAGGTCTATAAATTGCATCGGCGGGTCTCCAAATTTGAGTCGCCAAAATCGACCAGTCTTCAAACCTGCACGAAAATCAACCTCAGATAAATTAATGCGTGTCAAAATACCAAACAATTTGTGTGCAAGTCGACCCTCTTGTGTTGACAAGAAAGGGTCTTTATTCAACATTGTTTCTAGGAAATTTGCTTCTTTATGAACTAACGGTTGAGGGAAAGTGATCGGAATAATTACCTGCAGTTCTTCAGAAGCATTAACATTAAAGGTTTTACCTGGTTCTTTGAAAATTATATGCTCACCAGACTGATCACCCTCTTTATCGGGTGTACATATCATCATACCACTGCAAGAGTCTGCCTCCACATTAGACTTCTTAACATCTGATTCAGGCAGGAGTGACGGTTTCACGATTTCTGAGCTTGGAGTATGAGGTACCATAGGTTGGTACTTCGTATGAGTATTAGTCTCCTCATCAACTAACTGCTCCGCTTGTGGCCCCGTTTCCTCTGATTTTTCTTTTACCTCTTCTAGTTCAGCCATGACTTCTAGTACTGGGACAACTGGTTGTTCGACGATGAGCATCTCAGGTTGGGAAAATTCTTTCTCGCTTCTTGAAGTAGTGGTGGCCTCTACTGTCTCAAGAGAAACATCGTGTATTTGTTGTTGTGGTTGCTGGTACTCTTGAGGACTAGGCTGAGGTTCTACGAGCAATTCTTCGTTTTCTAAGATATCCAATTGCGTGCTTATCACATTAATGGTATCCCGCAATTCATTATTATGATCGACTTGAGTTCGCATGAATTGTTGGAGCATGTTCGCCATCTGTGTTATGCTATCCTCGAAAAGGTCTGACGACGTACAGCTCGGAGATCTGTTGTGGCTGATATTGAGGCGGAGGAATATCTGGGCAGTTTGGTGGTTCATATGCATCACCACCACTAATTGTGCTGATAGGATGTGTAGTCATGGGTGCCTGAGTGTATTGTGTGTTGCGCTGTGGGACATTGTCAGCTAAGTAATCAAAGAATGATAATACCTGATCTGGATCCTCGCTGACGGGCTCTCTATTAGACATAGTCTGGACAAAACACTTGCAATCAGGGGTAAGAGCAATATAAAAATAATCAACTAACCTCCATGAGTCAAACCCGTGATGTGGACAAGTGCTTAGTAGATCCTTGAATCGCTCCCAGCAAGCCCTAAATGTCTCATCATCATGTTGCACAAAATTAAGAATCTGTTCTTGCAAAAATTGAGTTCTCTGTGAGGGACAAAACGTATGCAGGAATTCACGCTCCATATCAACCCAATTAATGATAGAGTGTGGTCTCAAGGAATGAAACCAAATCAGTGCCCTATCCTGCAAAGTAGCAAGAAATAAATTCAGTCTAGTAGATTCGTCAGTTCTAGCATGAGAGAAAAACATGTTGCAGGTTAACTCAAACTCTGCTAGGTGCTGATAGGGGCACTTAGATTCCGTCCCGTAGAACTCGGGTAGCAGCGACATCCTCCCGCGCTACATCATGAAATTAAGCTCGTCATAAGGCAAAATAGTAGAAGAGGATGCAGTGGCATATTCAAGCTGCATAAAATCCATTATCGTGCGCGGTGCAGGTGCAGCCATTTTTCAAAACTCGAAATTTTTTTTTTTTTTTTGTTTTCTGATTTTTTTTTTCTTTTTCTTAAAACTAATAAAGATGACGGGAAAAAACGCAAATTTGAGACTAAGAACAACATTCCCCGGCAACGGCGCCAAAACTTGACTCACTCGAAAAATGAGCAGCTCGAAAGCTATCCCAAGTATAGGAGTTCTATAATGTAATATTAAGCCCAAGGGCTAGATCGTCTCCTCAGGGAATGCTAGATTTTACTTTCTTCCAATCGAAATTAAAAAGGTACTGAACTCAGTTCAGATTCGGGTTTTCAAGATTGTGGAGACTTAAATGAAAACACAAATTAAAGTCCTAAAACTATCACGCACGGAATTAAATAACAATAATGAAAACCCTAGTCTACTTAAGGAAACACTAGATCATACTAACTAAAAATGGAAACTTTAAACATGGAATTAAAATAACAATAATGAAAACCCTAGTCTACTTAAGGAAACACTGGGACACGCGTTAATTAAAAATGGCAACCTAGAACATGGAATTAAAAACACACAATGGAAACTAAACTAGACACATACTAAAAAAAAAACCGAACCTACTAAAAATCGAACCTTTAGCACAATTAAGATATCAAATCAAGACTCACAATTTAAATGCAAACATGAATTCAACGGAAATTTAAAAAATGTAAACAAAAACGGAACACAATAAAAACACAACCTTTACTAATCATAGACCCTAACTAAATCGAATTTCGACAAAAAAAAATATATCTGAATTTAATTAAGAATGCGAAATTAAAATAACTATCAATTAGATAAACAAAGAGATTAATTTAACAATAATGAAATACCCAACATTACTCAACTTAAACAAAAAGAAAGAAAACTCCAATAACATTAAAAAAAAACTAAACTTTCTTCAATATTCCAAGATTCAAAGAAAAGTAAATAAAAGAAAGAAAGAAAGGAAAAAAGAGAGAGAGAGAGAGAGAGAAACAAATCCACGGAGCCGTAAAGTTGCTGCTGTGCTGGAGAAGTTGCTGCTGCGCTTTGGTGGTCCTGCTATGGAGTCGGCTAGTGTTCTGCTGTGCTTGGGGACTGCTGAAGATGGTGGAGGAGGCTGGCCGTACTACAAGAGGGCAGAGGATGCCAAGAAAAACAGAGGAAAGGGGGAGAGTGAGGGAGGAAAGACAAAGGGAAGGAAGAGAGACAAGGGGAGAGAAGCAGAATTGAAAAGAACAAAAAAAAAAAAACAAAGCAAACTAAAGAAGAAGAAGAAGAAGAAGAAGAAGAGGAAAGGGAGAGGAGAGTGGTGCGCAGGGCACAGCTGGGAAAGAGGAGAAGAGAAGAATAAATAGAGATTGGGGAAGAAAGCCCTAGACCCGGATAGGAGACCCGACCCATTTAGAGGACCCGAATTATTATATTTTTTTGTTCTATGTTTATTGCAAATTCTGCTCTTCTGGAGCCTATATCTCACAAAACTCAAAACATGAAAGTTGTAGATAATCCTTTCCTCTTTCTCCATAAATTTGAATCGTCTTGATCGAAGCTCGAACGGAAAAGCTATGTACAAAATACGAACAGGTGTCGGTTTTGGTTCTCGGGAATTTTCCTGCGACAAAAAATTACCAAAACTTCATAAATTGTGCAATAAAGTTCAAGAATGATAATTTTGGCACTTTATTAAAATATTGGATAATTTTAGACATTTAATTAAAAATATAAACTGTAAAGCCCGGGTTAAACGTCCAATTATGCAGTTTCGGCGCGTAATCAGATACATAATAGTAATGTAAATGTCGCAGAAAAACATAAACATCCATTGGGATTTCTATCAGTCTTATACTAGAGTTTACTAATACATCCACACAATTTACATAAATTCGGACTTAGAATAAATCTTGTTATTACCACCCTCCAAAAAGGAACTTCATTGAAGTTTAATACAAAATTCAAATGCTTACGTAAGCTAAACCTAAAATCCGATCTTCCCAGTCCCTTTAGCTACTAGGACCGACGTATTGATGGACCTGAAAACAAGGGTTGTATGATAGGGTGAGACACCTCTTAGTAAGGAAGAAAGTGTTACAACAGTGTGTGACTGCATATATGCACATTTTCATACAAACTTATACATTTGAAACATTTGTTTATAATATTGTATCATATAACATTTATTTGCACATCAAGTATTTAAATCATGCATATGATTATTAGAATACCTCTTGCTTTATATGACAATTTTCCTATTTACCCTGTAGCACGGGTTGTGCACTGATTGCCTCTGACAGTGTCCTATTCATGCAGACAAAGCCGAGCATCTTTATAGTCTGACCGCCCCCTGGTTTATTTTTACCAGCAGCTTACTAACTCCTTGTAGGTCGACCATATAATATACCCATACTGATTTTCTCATGTATGGTTGCACTGACAGCATCGGTACCTAGCCCTAGGAGTTTATTTTAACCCCCGAACAGGAGTATCTTTCAACCTCTTTTACTGAAGTTTCTTTCAACTTCTTTTGGTCACAAGCTGTGGTTTCAGTATCATATATACAATTTATAGAAAAATAGTAACTTGTGCAATTCCATTATTTTCACAATCTCATATAATCACGTTGGGTTCAAACCGGTGCCTTTCCACTCAGTTTACCCCTTTTTGTTTACTAATATAGCTCAGTGTATCACCGGCCTCTGTTTTTCACATTCTCAGTATAACAAATTGGAACTTCGTTCCCATATCTATATCAATAGTATAGAAAATTCATACATTTCCATTTCAACATATATCACACAAGTTTAATCCAAAACCCGCTAAATTATTTTATCTAGTAAACATAATTTAAATGGTTAAGTAAAGGATTCAAGCATCTCCTACTATAGTATAAATACAAATAAATGATTTTTGTAAAGTTTGGAGATCATACGCCGAAATCCTCGTTTTTACCAAAAATCGTAAAATTGACATTTCAACTCGGTAGAATTTAACAAATAAGCAGTTAAATCATACATAATAACATAAACAAGCTTTTTAGCAGTTTAGTTTTTTCCAAAAATGTTGTTGTAATTAAATTCCCCTTACCTTAAACTCGAAACGAAACTTCGTACGAACACAATCCAAATCGACAAGCCGGGACCCTAAAAACTTAAAAACCACAGAATATAATCTTACTATATTTTCTACTACTATCCAAATATCCAATCAAAACTAAGATCAGATCCCTACCTCGATTTTTGGGAAAAACCCAAAAATCTCCGAAACGATGATCTGATCCGCTAAAATTGTAGAGTTTCCTCTTCTGATCCACGCAATACCCTCCATTTTTGAAAACGGACAACAAATGGCAAGGAATCTTAGGGAGAGATTTCATTGGTAGAGAGAGAGGGAGAGATTTTGGAAAGAAACTTAGCTCTTAAGCAACTAGACTGAATATTTATAGGGCCTTTGACCAAGTCCAATTCGTCGACAAGGGCACATCTTCGTTGACGAATCCACCGCACAGCTCGTTGACGAGGTCATCCCTTCGTCGCCAAGCCCAAGTTTTGGATATTCTCTGATCCGCTCGATATCTGCTCATTGACGAGGCTCTGAATTTTTTCAACGAGGATCTACAGGACTTCGTCGACGAACATAACCCTTCGTCGACGAACCCAGGTTATATAGGTTTGGGTCTCTACATCCTTGGTTCCCATGGGTCAATGTTGATTATGATTTTGACAGTTTAACTGGTTATCAGGGTTCTTATGAATGTTATTTTGTGGAAAAAAATAAATAGAAAAAATAGGCAAGTCGTTACAGTTTGGTATTAGAGCCTAGGTTGCTAAGTTCTATAGACTCTATAGTGCAGTGGAAAACAATGTGAGAGTATAGGAATAGATCAGGAATTTAGTGAGTCATTGTTGGGGAATGAAGAGGAGTATTTAGGGTTTTTTTTTTTTTTTTTTAATCTGTGATTGGGAAGCAAGATTTTTGTGGTGGTTTCTATGCCTTTCCTGGGGTGACGATTTCAAGAAAGTCATAGTAAACTATTGTTGGGTTGTGTTTCTCAATTACTGGATTGAATCTTAAATTGAGAATAAGGATGATATATTAATTCATAGCATTAGATTTTGATTAGATAAATATGTTAGTTATGCTAGCAGATAGGGTCCTCAGACTATGCTTATTTCCTTTTCAGAATGGATCCTGGTTGTAGTAGCATGAATGCTGGAGGTAGTGGCAGCGTAGGGGCTTTCAACATAGGTGGTGGTGATTCTGAACAGATGTTGCGTAGTGTAGGTCAATAGGTCATGGCAGGTAATGTAAGGAACTTTAGGGGATAGAACTGGCCATAGGTTGAATTGGGTTGTTGTATCGAGCAATTTACTTGTATGAATCCCCCAAATTTTACTAGAGGAGTCGATGCAATCGTTGCGAAGGAATGGATCCAAGAAATGGAGGGTATATTGGAAAGTCTTCACTATGTAGACAAACAGAAGGTAAGATGACTGGGTAAGCCAAGCGTTGGTGGATGTTAGTGAAGTTACTCGAGGAACAAAAGCTGGTTTCGGCAATCCTAACATGGAATCGTTTAAAAGAAATTTTCTATGAGCAATACATTTCCTCTTTTATCTGGGATGCTCAGGCAGAGGATTTTATGGAATTGAATCAGAGGAAGAGGCCTACACCTCTGGGGTTTCGGGCGGGGCTCATCCGAGGCCCATAAAGGAGAGGTGGACCTTGCGGTGGTCAGAGGTAGGATACAAGGAGCTGTGAGGTTCAGGGCAAGTAGACCTATCTTGTTTTCCTGACATGTTGGGGAAGACATAGGGGAGAATGCCGAGCAGGGAAGAAGGTCTGCTACCGATGTGGTATACTGTGTCATGTAACACGAATTTGACGTGTGCAGTATAATACAACTTCCATTCCCAGACGGCTTCAAGGTAATACCCAGGCGCCCCGTGGAGGTCAGTAGTGAAATACTGAGCAGGCACGGGTTTACCCATCAACATCGGAAGGAGCTGAGGTTTTCAGAGACGTTGTGACAGGTACTCTAATTGTTTTACCATATAAGCTATTGTTTTTAATTTGACTCTGGTACTACCCATTCAATTCTATTATTGTGATATGTTATTCAGGATTGAGACAAGGTTGTTAGATGTTGAGTTGTTAGTAATTATGTCAACTGGATTAGCAATAAGTTATTATTATTGTGACAACTTGAATAATAATGGGATTTATATAATAAAAAGGAAGGGAAATGGAAATAGAAACAGAAACAAAAATAGAAGGAGGCAGCAGACTTCGCCAACAAATGCGAAGCGTTTGTCAACAATATTGCACTTTGGGAGTATTAATCGAGGGAAATCATTAGGTCCTCATCGACAAATAAAAGGGATCATTGACGAGGGTATAAGAGGGCCTCATCGACGAAGCCAAGTTTCGTCAACGAGAAGATACCGAGAGAGGGTTTTGGGGGAATCTGAAATTCGTCGACGAAGGTGCAGGTTCGTCAACAAACTTTCTTTAGGACTCGACAACAAGGTGACGTGTCTCGTCGACGAATCTGACCCTATAAATAGTAGAAATCCGGATTTAAATGTAAAAATTAAGAAATCTCTCTCTCTCTCTCTCCCTTCGGCTCCCTCCTTTTCTCCCTTTGATTTCTAGCCGGATTTCCACCGATTCGAGGATCTGAAGCCACCACGACACTCCTGGAGAAGTTCTTTGCATATCTGCCGGAGCGGATCATTGGTGGAACCCCGTTGAAAATCATCCCTGAGTTGAGGTAAGGCTTTTTATGTTGAATTTGGTCCTACTATAGTTATAGGAAATGATATTCGCATGAAAATACTAAAATTTAGTACTAGGAGTTTTCATTTTCAGGGTATTGATTAGGAAATCCTATGAGTGTGAGACCAGAATTTATAAGGGCTTTTCTCAATAGTTAGGTAAGGGATAAACTAAAGCAGTTATTTTCTATGCAAATTATTATTATGTATGAGTAAATTTATTTTTAGGAAAGCATGTATTATATCTGTATATTACAAAGGAAATGCACGTTTGGGAAAATACTGCTATTATGTTGAAATGTATATATATGTATAGATGCCAGAAATTATGATTTTTAGAATAGAATGTATGGCTTTATACAGCAAATGTGTGGCATGAATATTACTTTACGTGAAATATATTACGATATGACTTTGTTACGAATGAAGTATGTTTTCAGGAATATGAAATGTTACAGTACAAAATGATGTTGAAAATACATGATAATTGATTTATTTTCAACATGATATTTATGAAATGATTTCGGCGCGAGGCCGTATATATATATATATATATATATAAATTGATTTCGGAGCGAGGCCGTATTTATGAAATTATGAAAAATGTTATAATCTCATGTAGTATATGTTATTAGAACCCGGATGTTAGTTTAGTTCAGTTCAGGAGCACGGTACCGTAGCTTATAGATCAGACATCTATGATCAAATTGGTGCTAGCCACCCCATGAGGGGGTGGGAGATGGATAGTTGATGTGGCTTTCAGTGTAAAGTGTGGACACCCACCTAACAGTCCGAACCAGGGTGTGGCGGACCCATCATACTTACATACATTTTTGACTCGGTAGTGGTTGGCCTGCCATTGTCGGGTCCCCCCTTCGGGCTGCACAACCCGTCATGGGGGGTAATACATGACATCAGCTAACTATTCATCCTGTGTGTGTTTTCAGTATTATTAACTATAACAGAAATTTCATGATCAATATGAATTATTAGAAAATATGAAAGTATGTGATTATTACACCATGTTATGATGTATGTTTTCAGATATATGAAATGTACTAAGTATGTTTAACTGCAATAAATATTCATATTGCCACAGAATTGTATTTAGTTTATTTTCTCTTATTAAAAAGTGTCTCACCCTCGAATTTAATTAATTTTCCAAGAGACCCTGAGAGACTGGTGGGTTGTTGCCGCCGTGGAGTTTATCATGCTACCTCGTTAGGAGGGTAAGTTTTGTACTAGGATAAGGAGATTTTTGTTGCATGATCCTAGGTTTATTTTGGTACTTTGGAGATTGTATATAAACACAGCATTATGGAATTACAGTAGACTCTGGTATTGTCACGCCCTGAACCCCCAAATAGGACCCCAGGGATGAAAATGTGATCTAACCTATCCCTGTATCTGATAAAACATCCAAAGATACAGTACAAAGGATGAGGGTCCGACCCTATGGGGTTCCCAGGAACCGTAAATACATCCAAACACAATCATATACGCAACGGAAAAAGATCATTCTATATATACATATACAGTACCCTACCAGAGTCTATACAAAAGCAGAAACAGGCTTTATCAAAACGTACAAATGGGTGCCCGAATACATCTTAAAATGGCAACCCACCAAAAATACAGTCCTAGCACTTACCTAAGCGCTAATCGCAGTACACCGGCTACTACGCTCCCTACACCAGGATGCTAGTTCCAATTACTCGAAGGACCTGTAAAAATGTATGTACAGCAGGGGTGAGACACCTCTCAGTAAGGAAGAACACAGGTTATATCGGTGTGTGGCATTTGAGTGTTATCATGATACAACATACATGCAGTTAAATGCAGTCCAGTACTAGTTCACACAGTGCATACATGCACACATACACATACACATGATCAGCAATCCCGGTGTTGTCACACCCATTGGCTCGTAGCCAACCCGCGAACACGGCGCCACCGGCACATGGCTAGTCCCCGTCTCCCATGGCATCGTACCGGCGCTAAACTGGTGGATCCACACCCTTCGTCCTGATCTGCCGAAATAGGCTCACGCCTTTGGATATAGAGCCAAACACTCTTGCCATGGCCAGCGATTTCATACGCCCTCGGATATAGAGTCGGACACTCTCAATACCCAGAACAATTTCGGAACCGCGTTCCTACTGGCATTTCAACATATGACACACACATACATGCTCATATAACCAATCAAACCACACCCATTTGGTAATCTAAATCATGGTTTTCCAAAAAAATATAGTTTAACACAAGTCAAGGCACGACCATCCTAATAACACAGTATAAATCAACATATACACATGATTTTCAACAAAACCAGGGATGCAGCCCGTCGCCCCGTTTTCCCAAAATTGTAATAATGAAAAACCCATAGTTTTCCTTATTAGATCCCCCTAAATGAGTAGCCAAAAACACACAAGACCGTGAACCATAGTTCCACTGAGTTCGATTTCAAAAATAACCAATATAAACATAGTTCCCCTAACTTTTCCCCAAATAGCGAATCCTGAACTCCAACGGCCCCTAAACATGGAACCGAGTTCCAAAACCTAAAAATCACAGTACAGAATATACTCACAAGACTGTTAAAGACAAAACTACCGGATCAGAATTGAAAATTAAGCCTTACCTCGATTTTATGCCGAAACCCAAAAATCTCCGAAACAAGATTTTGATCCGTAGAAATATTAGAGAATCCTTCCACAATCCTCGTGGTAACTTTAGATTTTCAATTTCAGCAACGATCGATGAGGGAATCTAGAGAGTAGGGAGAGTTCTAGAGAGAGAGAGAGAAAAAAATCTAAGTTTTCTTAGTGAGGAAGTAAAGGAATTTCTATTTATAGGCCTTTGACCCTGGCAATTTCGTAGACGAAATGGTGTTCTCGTCGACGAATCTTTCACTGACTTCGTCGACGAATCGATGGCCTCGTCGACGAGTCCTGATATTCCTGATTTCTAAAACTCCTTGGCTTCTCCTCGTCGACGAGTCTCTTAATTTCGTCGACAAAAAGAACAAAGGCTTCGTCGACAAAATATGTCAAATTCCCAATTTGCCCCTCTCTTATTCATTTTAACCCATTTATCACGGTTCGGGGTCTTACAATCTCCCTTCCTTACAAAAATTTCGTCCTCAAAATTCGCCTTCTCTCATTTATAGACTCATACATACAATCAAAGACATGTATACCACTCTAGAGAAAAATTGGCGACCACTAAAGCATAGTCCCATTATCCACAAACACATACATACCCTCACTTATGACGGAGGAATAACGTGGTCACATATACAACTGTCTCAGGAGTCCACAATACACACGCACTCCGAGGACTGACCACCTATCCCAACCCACAGTAGGATCATGTACAAGTGCTCAAAACAATTGTGTATACTTTCAGTGTAATTTCGTTTCCAGTTCCCAAGAAGCTTCCTCAACCTCGTGGTTCTGCCACAATACCTTCACTAACGGTATCTCTTTGGTACGAAGCTTCTAAACTTTACGGTCCAGAACCTGAACAAGTATCTCCTCATACGCTAAAGTATCCCCAATTTCCAACTCATCATAACTAATAACATGCGAAGGATCCAACACGTACATCCTCAACATGGATACGTGAAACACATAATGGACCCTCAAAAGTGCTAAAGGTAATGCAATCCTGTAGGCTACCGGACCCACTCATTTAAGTATCTCGAATGGTCTAATATACCTCGGGCTTAACTTGCCATTCCTCCCAAATCTCATCACCCCTTTCATCAAAGCAATATGCAAAAATACCTTACCTCCCACTTCGAACTCTAACTCACGGCGGCGAACATCCGTGTAACTCTTCTGCCGACTCTGAGCTGATCTAATCCTTTCCTGAATCAAACCCACCTTCTCAGACACCTGCTGCACAAGTTCAGGTCCTAACACCTAACGTTCACCAACCTTATCCCAACACAAAGGAGATCAACACCTTCGACCATACAAGGCCTCAAACTGTGTCATCTCGATACTAGATTGGAAGCTGTTGTTATAAACGAACTCTACAAGTGGCATAAACTGTATCCAGCTACCACCAAAGTCTAACACATAAGCTCGCAACATATCTTCCAAAATCTGTATCGTCCTCTCTGACTGTCCATTAGTATGGGGGTGGAACGCTGTATTGAAAGTAAGCTTCGTCCCCAATGCCTCCTATAAGCTCGTCCAGAATCGAGAAGTAAACCTCTGATCTCGATCTGACACAATGGACACCAGTACCTCGTGCATTCTCACAATCTCATGGACATACAAATCTGCTAGCCTACTCAAAGGATAACTAACTTTTTTTGGTATAAAATGAGCAGATTTTGTCGATCTATCCATGATCACCCAAATAACATTCTGCCCGTGAAGTACTGATGGCAATCCGGTCACAAAATCCATGGAAATATGCTCCCATTTCCACACCGGAATAGGCAAAGGCTGCAACGGCCCTACCGGCCTCTGATGTTCAGCTTTCACCTGTTGACACGTCACACACTGCTCTACAAACTGAGCAATCTGCCTCTTCATACCAGACCACCAGAAGGTCTCGCGCAAGTCCCGATACATCTTTGTATTACCAGGATGTACCATCAACAAGGAACGATGCACTTCCTCCAGAATCGTCCTTCTGATCTCAGCATCATTCGGAACACAGAACCTCATCCCAAACCTCAGCACACCTCCCTCAGAGACGTTAAACTCTATAGCCAGTCCCTACTGTACCTTTTCCATAACCTCTACCAACTCTGCATCACTAGCCTGCTCGACTTTTATACACTCAAATAAGGTCGGTTGGACCACCAAACCAGCAAGATAAGCCTGATGATCACCAACCACCAATTCTATACTTGAGCTTTCCAAATCCCATCTGATATGACACTAAGTTACAACCGCAGATACAGTCGTAGGCCCTAACTTCTGACTCAACGCATCAGCCACCACAATAGCCTTCCCCGAGTGATAACTGATCGTGCAATCGTAGTCCTTAATCAACTCTAGCCAACACCTCTGCCTCATGTTCAACTCCTTCTGTGTGAAGAAATACCTAAGACTCTTATGGTCTGTGAAGATCTCACACTGCACCCAGTACAAATAATGTTGCCAGATCTTCAGTGCATACACAATAGCAGCCAACTCATAATCGTGCGTATTGTAGTTCTTCTCATATTCCTTCAATTGCCAAGAAGCATAAGCTACTACCTTACCCTGCTGCACAAGCACACATCCCAGGCCTTTCAAAGATGCGTCACTAGAAATCACAAACCCACCATCCCCTAAAGGAATGGTCAACACTGGAGTAGTAACCAGCCGGTGCTTCAACTCCTGAAAGCACTGCTCGCAATCACTGGTCCACTCAAACTGCACTCATTTCTTGGTCAATCGTGTCAGAGGTCCAAACAGTTTAGAGAAACCCTCTACGAATCGACGATAGTAACCCGCCAATCCTAGAAAACTCCGAACCTCCTGCACATTCTTCGGCCTTACCCAGTCAATCACAGCTTCAATCTGGCTGGGATCAACTGATATACCATCCCCAGTAACCACATGGCCTAAGAACGTAATCTGACTCAACCAGAATTCACACTTCTTCAACTTAGCATACAACTTCTTCTCCCGCAGAATCTGTAACATTAACCTCAAATGTTCCATGTGCTCTTCCGTACTCCTCGAGTATACTAGAATGTCATCAATGAACACCACCACGAACCGATCCAGGTACTCATGGAAGACCATGTTCATCAGATCCATGAACACTGCTGGAGCATTCGTCAACCCAAAAGACATGACTAAGAACTCGTAGTGGCCATATCTGGTTTGGAAAGCTGTTTTCACTACATTCTCCGCTCTAACCCTCACCTGATGATATCTTGACTGCAATTCGATCTTCGAAAAGACCCGCATTCCCTGCAACTAGTCAAAAAGATCATCTATACGAGATAAAGGATAGCATTTTTTCACAGTCACCTTGTTAATCTCATGGTAATCAATGCACATCCGCAACGACCTGTCCTTCTTCTTCAAAAACAATACTAGAGCTCCCCAGGGCGAAACACTAGGTCGAATGAATCCCCCGTCCATTAATTTCTGCAATTGCTCCTTCAACTCCCTAAGTTATGCTGGAGCCATCCGATATGGAGCTTTAGAGATCAGTGCCTTACCAGGCAGCAACTCTATAGTAAACTCCACCTCACGATCCGGAGGTAAACCGGGCAAATCATTTGGAAATACATCCGGAAACTCGCTGACTACCCGAATGTCCTCGAGCCTCAACTCATCCCATGGCGGTTCCTTCATACAAGCTAGGTACCCCTGACATCCGTCGTCCAAGAGTAGCCTCCTCGCCTGTAGTGCCGAAAGAATCTGTGGCGCCGAATGCACACACGATCCCACGAATTCGTACTTCTGCTCCCCAGGAGGTCTAAAAACTACCACTTTCTTACGACAGTCAATCACAGTATAACTGGAGAACAACCAATCTATCCTTAGAATGACATCAAAACCCGACATGTCATATACAATAAGATTTACCGGTAGCAACTTTCCATGAATTACCACTGGGACATCTTCCAACATCTTCCTACATAAAGATACACTCTCAGATGGCGAAGTAACAGATGACACCTCATTCATGTCTCGAGTCTCAACCCCACACCATCCCATAAAATTCACAGACACAGAGGAATGGGTTGCACCCGAATCAAACAAAACATAAGATTTATTCGAAAGCAATAATAAGGTACTATCACCACATTACCTGCATGCTCAGCGTCCGCTAGAGTTAGAGAATATACTCTGGCCGGAGCTGTATTCGTCTGAACGGTTCCCCGAGGTATCTGATTACTTCCTTGGTTCCCATTGAATGCAGGCATATCTTGCCTTGGTACTCGACAATCACGAGACATGTGGCCTAGCTAGCCACAGTTGTAGCAGCTACCCCCAAATGACCAACATTCACCCTCGTGCCACCTGTGGCATCTAGTACAACGACCACTAGTCTGGCTCCCCTGAGAATCCTGGCGCTCGGTATTCTGACACTAACCCGAGCCCTTGCTCCTTTTCTTCCATGATCCCTGAAGAGACCCTGTATAAGAACCAGAAGGTATTGTCCTCTTCCTCGATTCCTGATCCACCTCGTCCTCTCGGATACCGGTCTCAATCACCATGGCTTTATCCACCAACACCGAGAACTCACGAATCTGAAGCATACTCACCAGTCTGCGGATATCCTTCCTCAGGCCCTTCTCGAACCTTTGAGTTTTCTCATACTCACTCGAGATCAAACATGGTGCAAAGCGGGACAACTTTATGTATCGAGCCGCATACCCCTGCACCATCATACTCCCCTGAGTCAGAGCAAAAAACTCATCTGCCTTCACATCACGTACAGAAGTTGGGAAGTATCTATCAAAGAACACCTCTTTGAAACGGCTCCACATCATCTCCTCAGGACCACCTCTCTGCTTCTCCAACAGACTCACAGCAGCCCACCATCGACCCGCCTCCCTAGATAGCTAGAAGGTGGCATAAAGGACTCGCTACCTATCCATGCAGTGCAGGAGCTCTAAAATCCTCTCAGTCTACTCCACTTAATCCTCTGCTATCGTCGGGTCAGGTCCTTCAGAGAACTTCGAAGGATGCATGGGTGTGAACCTCTCAATGGTGCACCCCGTAGCAATAGGAGAACGCTCACATCTCCTCACACTCCGCCCGATCTCCCGTAATACCTGCCTCGTCAAACCTCGAGGCACAGAAGGAGACTCATCACTCGCAGTCTCCTCGGAGCCACTCCCCAGGTCATTATCCTTGGGATCCATTCTGCAGCACAATAGGAATCTGTCAGTATTCCCTACAACATATATAGTTAACACAATGATCTACACTAATCGTGTTAACTACTCCCTGCCAAGTCTAGGTATGTCCTATCACACCGATATGAAAGTCATCAATGATCTGCCCTGCTTTTACTGGAATCGTCATCCCAGGGAAAACATGGAATACCGTCGACAAATCTTAGTCTAGCAACCCAACAACCCTCAATCAACTCTACCCATATCCACATCCTATACTCTGGTATGTACTCACAACTAAGCCTAACCAAGTCTACATGTTCTAGTAACCTAGTTAGCTCTGACACCAAGTTGTCACGCCCCGAACCCCGAAATAGGACCCAAGGGTGAAAATGTAATCTAACCTGTCCCTATATCTAATAAAACATCCAAAGATACAATACAAAGGATGAGGGTCCGACCCCATGGGGTTCCCAGGAATCTTAAACATATCCAAACAGAATCATATACACAACGAAAAAAGATCATTCTATATATACATACACAGTACCATACCAAAGTTTATACAAGATCAGAAACAGGCTCTATCAAAACATACAAACGGGTTCCTGAATACATCTCAAAATGGCAACCCACAAAAAATACAGTCCTAGCACTTACCCAAGTGCTAATCGCAGTACACCGACCACTACGCTTCCTACACTAGGACGCTAGTTCCAATTACTTGAAGGACCTATAAAAATGTACGTACAACAGGGGTGAGACACCTCTCAGTAAGGAAGAACACAGGTTATGTCGGTGTGTGTCATTTGAGTGTTATCATGATATAACATACATATAGTTAAATGCAGTCCAGTACTAGTTAACACAGTGCATACACGCACACATACACATACACATGATCAGAAATCCCGGTGTCGTCACACCCATTGACCCAAAGCTGGCCTGTGACATACGACATTGGCTCGTAGCCAACCCGCGAACACGGTGCCACCGGCACATGGCTAGTCCCCGACTCGCATGGCATTGAACCGACGCTAAACTAGTGGATCCACACCCTTCGGCCTGATCTTCTGGAATAAGCTCACGCCCTCAGATATAGAGACAGACACTCTTGCCAATCTATGGCCAACGGTTTCATATGCCCTCGGATATAGAGCCTAACACTCTCAGTACCTGGAACAATTTCAGAACCGCGTTCCTACTAGCATTTCAACATATCACACACACATGCATGCTCATATAACCAAACAAACCACACCCATTTGGTAATCTAAATCATGGTTTTCCAAACAAATATAGTTTAACACAACCAAGGATGCATCCCGTCGCCCCCTTTTCCCAAAACTGTAATAATGAAAAACCCATAGTTTTTCCTATTAGATCCCCCCAAATGAGTAGCCAAAACACACACAGGACCATGAACCACAGTTCCACCGAGTCTGATTTCAAAAATAACCAATATAAACATAGTTCCCCTTACCTTTTCCCCGAATAGAAAATCCCGAACTCTAATGCCCCTAAACAGTGAATCGAGTTCCAAAACCTTCAAATCACAGTACAGAATATACTCACAAGACTGTTAACTACAAAACTACCAGATCAGAATTGAAAACCGAGTCTTACCTCGATTTTACGCCAAAACCCAAAAATCTATGAAACGAGATTCTGATTCGTAGAAATTGTAGAGAATCCTTCCACGATCCTCGTGGTAATTTCAGATTTTCGATTCCAGCAACGATCGGTGAGGGAATCTAGAGAGAGAGAGAGTAGGGAGAGCTCTAGAGAGAGAGAGAGAGAGAAAATCTAAGTTTTCTTAGTGAGGAAGTAAAGGAATTTCTATTTATAGGCCTTTGACCTGGGCAATTTCGTCGAAAAAATGGTGTTCTCGTCGACAAATCGATGGCCTCATGGATGAGTCTTGATATTCCCGATTTTTGAAACTCCTCGGCTTTTCCTCGTCAACAAATCTCTGAATTTCGTCGACAAAAAGAACAAAGGCTTCGTCGACGAAATTTGGCTTCGTCCACGAAATATGCCAAATTCCCAATTTTCCCCTCTCTTATTCATTTTAACCCATTTATCACAATTCGGGTTCTTACAAGTATTATGTATTCTATGGTTTTGAAAATGTGATTTATATTTATAGTTGCTTAGGTTTCCGCTGTGATTAACAGGTGTCCCCGTTGCCCATGGGTTCAAGTTGACTTTTCTATTTATTATGTTTCATTTTATATTAAGATTTTTTAGGTTAGTGGGCATTTAAGAGGAAGTATCACTAGCCGACCATATGGTTTTAGACATATGGGGGTTCGATGTGATATTGGGCATGGATTGGCTGGCAGCTAATTATGCCAGAATTGATTGCTAGTAAAGAGAAGTAATCTTCAGACCCCCGAGTGAGTAGGAATTTAGATTCGTAGGATCACGTGTGTGCGCCTTGCCACAGTTGGTGTTGGTTATTCAAGTGGGAAGGCTACTGCAGAGTGGTGGCCAGGGGTATGTCATGTATATTCAGAAGATGTCGAAGGAAGAATTGAAATAAATTGATATTCCGGTAGTCAGAGAATTTCCAGATGTTTTTGAGAAATTACCCGGCACCAATATCTAAAGTGCCCTACAGAATGGCCCCAGATGAGCTGAAAGAGTTGAAGGATTAGTTGCAGGATTTATTGAATAAAGGGTTTATCAAACCTAGTGTATTGCCCTAGGGAGCTCTAGTGTTATCTGTGAAAAAGAAAGACGGGTCTAAGAGGATGTGCATAGATTACAAAAAAAATAAACAAAGTAACAATTAAGAACAGGTATCCTCTACCCCATATAAATTACTTATTTGATCAACTTCAGGGGACCCAGGTCTTTTCCAAGATCGACCTCAGGTTAGGTTATCACTAGGTGAAAGTTAAAACTGAGGAAAAGACAACTTTCAGGACCAGGTATGGGCATTATGAATTTCTAATTATTTGGTTTGACGAATGCTCCTGTTGTATTCATGGGTTTGATGAATCAAATCTTTCACCTGTATTTAGACCAGTTCATTGTGGTTTTCATTGATGACATACTGATCTACCCGAGGAGTTTTGAGGAGCATGAGACGCACTTAAGGCTGGTACTTTAGATGCTTAGGGAAAAGAAATTGTATGCCAAGTTTAGTAAATGTAAATTTTGGTTAGATAAAGTTGCATTTTTGTGGCATGTTATATCAGTGTATGGAATTTCAATAGATCCCAGTAAGATAGAGGCAGTGGTGAATTGTGTCAGGCCGAGGAACGTTTAAGAAATCAAGAGTTTCTTAGGACTGGGGAGATATTACCGTTAGTTTGTAGAAGGATTATCAGCATTATCAAGGCCTTTGAGATGACTAACTAGAAAGAATGTCAAGTTTGAGTGAGACAACGATTGTGAGCAGAGCTTTCAGGAGCTAAAGTAGAGGCTTATCACTGCACCTGTATTGACCATTCCATCAGAAGGTGATGGTTACATGATCTACTGTGAAGCATCTTTGAGGGGGTTCGGATGTGTATTGATGCAGCAAGGTAGAGTAGTAGCGTATGCCTTTAGATAATTGAAAGAATATGAAAAAAATTATCCCACTCATGACCTAGAATTGGCTGCAATGGTTCATGCATTGAAAATTTGGAGGCATTATCTATACAAAGAGAGATGTGAAATATTTTCAGACCATAAAAGTTTAAAGTACTTCTTCACACAGAAAGAGTTGAATATGTGAAAAAGAAGATGGTTAAAGCTCATAAAAAATTATGATTGTACTATCAGTTACCATCCAGGTAAAGCAAATGTGGTGGCTGATGCTCTGAGCCAGAAATCAAGGGAAGCAGCACAGTTAGCAGCAGTAATGTAGCACCCGATCCATATGGACTCGGAGAGGCTTTGTGTAAAGCTAGTAGAGAGTGATCTTTAGGTGTTTATTGACCACTTGGTGGTACAACCTACCCTATAGGAAAGGATTAAAGTTGCTCAGAGGGATAACATAGATTTAGTAGAGCTGATAGCTAAAGTGCAGGACGGATAGGAAAACAAATTTAGTATTTCAGATGATGGAGCTCTGAGGGTCCATACCAGGTTGTGCGTGCCAGTAGATGTGGATATCAAAAGGATGATCCTATAGGAGGCTCACAAATCCTTATACACGGTTCATCCAGGCAGCACTAAAGTGTATAGGGATCTGCGAGAGTTTTTCTAGTGGAGCGACATGAAGAGGGAGATTGCTGAGCTTGTACAGTAGTGTTTGACATGCTAGCAGGTAAAGACTGAGGACTAGAGGTTGGTGGGCTAGCTATAGCCACTTCACATCCTTGAGTGGAAGTGAGATCACATTTCTATGGACTTTGTGATGGGTTTACCACCAGTGCGGCAAAGGCAGAAAGCTATTTGGGTGGTCGTTGATCGACTAATAAAGACCACTCACTTTATCTCTATCAAAGTCAACGACTCCATGGACAGACTGGAGAAAATATATATTCAAGAGATAGTACGATCACATGGTGTGCCAGTGTCTATAGTATCAGACCAAGACCCACGTTTCACGTTATAATTTCGGAGGAGCTTGCAGGAGGCTCTAAGGTCTCAGTTATCATTCAGCACGACGTTTTATCCTCAAATAGACGGGCAGTCAGAAAGGACGATTCAAATATTAGAAGATATGCTACGAGCATGTGTGCTGGATTTTGGGGGTAGTTGGACCCAGTATATACCGCTGGTAAAGTTTGCATACAATAACAACTATCAGGCCAGCATCGGCATGACACCTTTCGAGGTGTTATATGGTAGGGGATATCGTTCTCCACTATACTGGGATAAGATGTGTGAGAGGCGTGTTTGGGGACCAGAGTTAGTGCAACAGGCGTACGATAAAGTCTGACTTATTAAAGAAAGAATCAGTGTAGCTCAGAGTCGGTAGAAAAGTTACACTGATACTCACTGCTAGAAATTGGAATTTGATATAGGAGATCATGTGTTTCTGAAAATAGCACGACTAAAAGGAGCTATGAAGTTTAGGAGGAAGGGTAAGTTGAGCTCTAGGTTTATTGGCTGATTTGAGATACTTGAGAGAGTGGGGTTAGTTGCCTACCGGCTAGCTTTACCACTAGTTTTATCTAGAATGCATGATGCATTTCATGTTTCCATGTTAAGAAAATATGTCCCAGATCCCTCCCATATGATCATTTATGTAGGGATAGAACTCAGTAATACTTCGGCAATTGAAGAAATACCAGTGTTGATTTTGGATAGGAAAAAACAGGAATTGAGTAGTAAGAAAATTTTGTTAGTAATAGTCCTATGGAGGAATCACGTAGTGGAAGAAGCTTCATGGGAACTCGAGGAGCAAATATGATAGAAATACCCATACCTTTTTAGTGGGGACCAGTAGTAATCTAAAAAGATCGGGTAAATAAGTAATGTTTCTTTCATAGGTTAATTAGTACATGTATTAGTTTTTATTTTGGTTGGTTATGGGAGGATTTTTGTTTAGCTTTGTAATCTCTTAGAACCATATACGTAACCACGGTATTCCTCTACCATAAGTGAGGGTAAATAATAAAATAAGTAGCCCATTTTTCTTCAAAGGATGGTGTATAGTATGGATAGCAAATTTCGAGGACGAAATTTTTATAAGGAAGGGAGAATGTAGAGACCTAGAGAATTACAACAATTAAATAATAAAGGAAAAGAGAGAAAAAAATATTTTTCCAAGGGGATTAAATAAGGACTCGTCAACGAGCACAGAATACTTGTCGACGAGTGCCCTATTGGGAACGTCGACGAGGACACGTGTCTCATTGACGAAGAGAAGCCTAGAGGGGTTATATTGGAGCCTAAAGTTCATTGATGAAGGTTACAATTTCGTCAAAAAACTCACCACTTGGACTTCTCAATGAGGTGACGTGTCTCGTAAACGAGGCCGCACTTTATAAATATGTCAAACTCAGGTTTCCAACGAGAACTGAATGCAAAAACTCCTTCTCTCTCTCTAGAATTTCGTCTTCTCTACCTTCTTTCTAGATCTTTGGCTTTATTCTTCACCACGCTCGACGATCAGAAGCCATCGTGCTACTCCTGGGAAGATTCTCTACAAGTCTGCTAGAGTAGATTGTTGGTTAGGCCAACTTGGGCACCATCCCAAAATTTGGGTAAGTTGGTTATTTTAAGTTTTATAAGATATTTGATATTTCTTAACTAAGGAAAATGTATTAGGTGAGATAATACTGGAGTTTTGTGGGGAAATGTGAATTTCAGGGTGTTGAGCTGGGAACACACACATAGTAGCAAGTTTGGTTAATTTTGTGAGCTTCTCAACAAGTCGGGTAAGGGGATAAATTAAGTCAACATTTTTCATGAAATTATTTATTGTCATACAATATTTATTTTCAGAAAAATATGTATATTGTAGAACTATGTTTGGGAATACTGCTGTTGAACAGGAAAATGGTTTTAACACATAAAAAAATATGATTACAGAATAAATTATGAGTTTAGAAGGCTACTTAAATTTGTGTGGCATGAGTATAATGTTTCCATGAAAATTATGTTATACTAAAATATTATGATGTTTCCAAAATAAACTATGTTATGACAATATTATGATGTTATGATATGTTGGTGCCGATGCCATGATTTATATGTTATGATGTGACGACGCAAATACCATAATATTGCTTGTTATGTCAAGATTCAAGAATATATTATCATATCATATTTTACTCTGAAATATGAAACTGCTATGTTTCAATATCATGAAATGTTTTATATGTTACTAGAACCAAGATGGCTTAGTTTAGTTTCACGAAGCACGGTACCGTAGTTATATGTTCACGATTATGTTTATGTTAGTGTTACCACACATCTCAAATAGAGTTTGGGAGATGGCAGTCGATGTGGCTTTATGGGAGTGTTGTAGTTTCCCTGGTAGTCCGGCACAGATGGAATAGGCCTATCGTACTTACACACCTATATTTGACTTAGCATAGTCGGCCAGCCATTACTAGGTCCCGCCTACGGGCCGCAAAACCTTGTCATGTGGAGGGTAAGACATGACAACAACTAGCTATCTATCTTGGGTAATATTTTAGTATAGTATAGTTATATGAGATGATTTTCCTGTAAATAAATTTAGTATGTTAAACTATGTTATGAGAAATCATGTTTTATTCAGATATGATACAAATTGTTTTTACCATATATTAATTATATACTGTTTATATGTATAACACGAAAATAATCATGTTGCCACACACTGATATTAGTTTATCTCCTTAGTAAGAGGTGTCTCACCCTAGCATTACAATATTTTAGGAAATCCAGGTAGAAGGGCAGATAAAGCCTCGCAACAGTAGAGGTTGACTGAGTTGTTCTGTCAGAAGGGTAAGTTGTTAAGTTAGGGTCAGCTTGGTTTTTGGGTTAAGATCCTAGGATACCTTGATGGTCTTTTTGGGATGTTTGTATATATATATAACAGATTTAGTATAACTCTGGTATTGTGTTTAATGTGGTATAGCATATATGTAATTTATGTTTTCCGTTGCTTAGGTATCAAAGATGTATGACGGTATATCCCTGGTGCCCATGGGTCCAGGTTGATCATGATTATGATAATTTAACAGGTTATCAAGGTTATTGTGAATGCTATTATGTAGAAAAAAGAAATAAATAGAAAAAATAGACAGGTCGTTATAGAAGCTTTAAGCGATGATTCTTGGATAATAGTTATGCAAGAAAAATTGAATAAATTTGAAAGAAATAAAGTATGGAAATTAGTTCCTAGACCCGATGACCACTCAATAATTGGAATTAAAAGGGTATTTAGGAACAAAAAGGATGAAAACAACATAGTAGTAAGAAATAAGGCAAGACTTGTAATTAAAGGATACAATCAAGAAGAAGGAATAGACTACGATGAGACATTTGCCCCCGTGGCAAGAATGGAAGCTATTAGAATGTTGTTAGCATATGCATCACATAAAGAATTCAAACTATACCAAATGGATGTAAAAAGTGTTTTTCTAAATGGTTTCATAAATGAAGAAGTTTATGCAGAACAACCTCCTGGTTTGTGATTAACAAAAGCACTATATGGGTTAAAACGAGCTCCTATAGCATGGTATGAGAGATTGAGTGGAATTTTATTAGAAAATGGATTTTCAAGAGGAAAGGTAGATAGCACATTATTCATTAAAACCAAAAATAAACATACAAATCTATGTTGATGATATTATATTTGGTGCTACAAATATTGAATTATGTAAGGAATTTTCAAAGGTTGTGCAAGATGAGTTTGAGATGAGTATGATGGGAGAATTAAATTACTTCCTAGGTTTACAAATCAAGCAATCTAAAAATAGAACATTAATAAATCAATCAAAATACATAAGAGACATGCTTAAAAAGTTTGACATGGAAGGAAGTAAGCCCATAGGAACTCCCATGAGTACCTCTATAAGCCTAGATAAAGATGAAAAAGGAAAATCAGTAGATATGAAGTACTATAGAGGAATGATAGGAAGTTTGCTATATTTGATAGCTAGTAGACCAGATATAATGTTTAGCGTTTGTATGTGCACCCAGTTTCAATCAGCTCCTATTGAATCTCATCAGATAGCAGTAAAAAAGAATCCTAAGATATTTGATAGGAACAATTGATTTAGGACTTTGGTACCTTAAGGACACTGGATTTGAAAAGATCAGTTATTCAGATGCCGATTACGTTGGTTGTAAAATTGATAGGAAAAGTACAAGCGGGACTTGTCACTTTCAAGGATGTTCTCTTGTCTCTTGGTTCTCCAAGAAACAAAATTTCATAACTTTATCAACCGCTAAAGCTAAGTATGTGGCAGCCGATAGTTGTTGTGCACAAGCACTCTATATGAAACAACAATTAAAAGACTTTCACTTAGAGTACTCAGTCATACCAATTAAGTGTGATAATGCAAGTTCAATAAATATTTCCAAAAATCCAACATCACACTCAAGAACTAAACATATTGATATAAGACATCATTTCTTAAGAGTTCACATACAAAAAGAAGATATACTACTTGAATTTATAAATACAAATGACCAATGGGCGAATATCTTCACAAAACCTGTTCCCGAAGAAAGATTATATCAATTAGAAGAAATCTTGGGTTGTTACATAGTAAGGAAGTGATTTAGGAAGATTTTATGTTGAGTGAAAAGGAAATTTTTAGAAAGTTGAGAGGGTCAGGCGACTAAGCCTAAAACCTCAGTCAACCGAGCAGAGAAAAATGGGGGGTCAGGCCCCTTAGCCTTCATACCTCAGGCGGCTGATGTGCTGCCTGCTAAAAAATTAATTTTATAAATTGTCAAGCAATTGAGCCTAAATCTTCAGGCGCCTGACCTAATGGGTCTTATATATTTTAAGCACAAAAACCCTAAATTTTTCAGACTCCAAAGTACTGACCTCTGTTCCATCACTCACTCGAGCCTTCTTCTCTTAATCTCCCTTAATTCTTAGCCCCAAATCCCTTAAATCATAGCCTCCCAATCACTCTCTTACACCTTTTTCCATGGTTTCTAGGGTTTTACTTTGCTGGTTCATTTGATCCTTCAATATCACGATTCCTAGCACAAAAACTACGGCAAACCAAGGTGCTTCTTTAGAGAGAGATAATAACAATATCGAACAATGGCTCGTAACTCCTCAATCGAAGCATCGATACCGATCTCATCTTCATTCTACAAAACCAATTTTTGGTAAGGTCATAGATACCTCCTTCTTTGATTTAAAAATTCTAGAAATCCTACCAATGTTTCAGAATATTGGTTGGAAGAATTTTGTAACTTATCAATCCAAAGGCCGATATCCAAACCTAGTGAAGATCTTCTATGAAAATATAATACATGGAGAAAATGTACTAACCACTGAGGTTAGGGGGAAGAAGATAGTTTTATCTCCACAAACTTTAGCTATTATTTTCCATATTAGCCTAGGAGAATTTGAGTGTCTAACATTTGCTCAAACATGGATTCTAGAGTAAGGTTTCACTCCCAAGGAATTCTTGCCACTAATTATGGGAGGAACCTGTTTACTTTGGCCAGCCTCCAATGTATAAACAGCTGAATCTTCAAGATCAAATACTTCAGAAAGTTATCACAAACAACATCCTACCAAAAGTTGGTTCATATGATCACCTCTCCTACATAGATTGTTTTGTGTTATGGTGTCTGCTGATTGGGAAGAAACTCGATTTATCTAGCTTAATTCTAAAGTGGATGTGGGAAAAATTACAAGCCAGTCAAGTCACTCTTCCGTATGATGGTTTTTTAAACCTTCTCTTTGCTCACCTTAATGTTACTACCCCTACTGAATTGTTTATAAAGCGTACATGGTACAGACTTTTCAATTCCACAACCCTGAAACAAATGAGAGATGAAAAGCATGAGCAGGATTGGTTTTTGAAAGGAGGACAACCACAAAGGCCAACAGCTGTACCTCCTCCACCTCCAAATCAGTAACAAGGACCTTTAGCTAACACTCCTTGGTTTGTACCCTTCCATCATGAGTTCACTACATTCAGCAAAGACATGCGTCCAGGCCTCCAATCACTTCAAGAGAATGTATTCTTGACTCACTCGAAAAATGAGCAGCTCGAAAGCTATCCCAAGTATAGGAGTTCTGTCGTGTAATATTAAGCCCTAGAGCTAGATCGTCTCCTTAGAGAATGCGTTTAATCTCAAAATTTACGTTCTTCCAATCGAAGTTAAAAAGGTACTGAACTCGGTTCAGATTCGGATATCTTCACGATTGTTGATTTTACTTTTACCAAATTAAATAACACGCAAATTAAACCCTAGAACTAGCATACATTAAATTAAAAAGCTAGAATGGAAACTCTAACCTACTCAAGGAAATATCGGAGCACACACTAATTAAAGATGGTAATTTTGAACATGGAATTAAGAAACACACTCTGGAAACTTAATCAGATTCACAAACACTAAAAAAAAACAAACTTTTAATCAAATCACAATCTTGAACCAAAATGCAAACACATAAAAAAAATTCTAAGCATGAACTATAACGAAACACAGCAACAAAAAAATACAAACTTTAATCAAACCGACCCTAATTAAACCAAAAAAAACTAGTTTAAATTCTTTGAAACAAAAACATTTTTCTCTTTTTGGAATTTTTCTTTTTATTTTTTTTTTATTTTTATTTTTTAAGAGATAGACCAAAGAACAATAAGTAGAAAGCTATTAACTTAAATTCTTCAAAGCTAGCACTAACGTTAATTAAGGGAAAGATAAATGAATAAAAACTAAACCTTCAAAAAAAACTACATAACAAATATTCAAGTCCTAAATGCAGATTAACTTTAATAAATAAAATAAAATAAAAAGTATTCAATTGCAATTTAAAAAAAAAAAAAAACAAGGAAAGGAGAGAAGGTGAAGAACAGAGCCGTGGGGGCTGGGGCGTGGCTGGATTTGCTGACGCAGTGCTGTGGCCCTCTCAGCCGCTGTTGCTGAGTGGTCTCTTTGCTATACGTACAGAGAGGCTGGAGGTCAGGGCTACTGTTTGGTGCCTGTGTTCGATTGTAGATGGTGGTTGGCCGAGGCAGTGCTGTGGCCGGATGCTCACGGGTTGCTGTGGAGGAACAAGGGGCTGCTGTTGTAGAGTTGCTGTTACACTGGCCAGCCAAAAAGCTGCTAGAGGAGAAGAGGATGCTGGCTGGAGTCCTGCTGTGGCTGCGGTGCTGTTATGTGGAGTCCAGCCGAGAGTGCTGCGACAGCAGGTTGTTGCTGTGTATATCTCTAGGACAGCAGCAGAGATTGTATGGTGGCTGAGGGTATAAGGAGACAAGGGAAGATAAAATAGAGAGCAAGAGAGAGAGAGAGGGAACTGCAAAATAAGAGATTAGAGGGGAGAGGGTGAGAGATTAAATAAAACAGAGAGAAGAAAGAGAGGGAAACAGAGAATGGCAACGCAGCAATTGAAAGGAAAAAAAAAAACCAAAGGAGAAGAAGAGAAGAGGAGAAGAAGAAGAACAAGAAGAGAGGAGCAGAGGCAGAGTGAGAGGAGGCTGCGCTGGGGGAGTTTAAAAAGAAAAGAAAAATAAGCCTTACCCAAATTAGCCAACCCGACCCGGCTATGCATGGCCGGGTCACATCAACTATTTTTCAAGTATGTATTTTTTAATTTTTTTCATTTTATTTGTTCTCTATTCATTGCAAATTCTGCTCCTTTGGAGCCCATATCTCACAAAACTAAAAACACAAAAGTTGTAGATAATCCTTTCCTCTTTCTCTAGAAATTTGAATCGTCTCAATCGGAGTTTGGACGGAAAAGTTATGCACAAAATACAAATAGGTGTCGGTTTTGATTCCCGGAAATTTTCCTGCGACAAAAAATTACCAAAATCTCATAAATAGTGCAATAAAGTTCAAGAATGATGATTTTGGCATTTTATTAAAATATTGAATAAATTTGGACATTTAATTAAAAATATAAACGGTAAAGCCCGGGTTAAACGTCCAATTACGCAGTTTTGACGCGTAATCACACCCCCCAACTAACGTTTTGCTAGTCTCTAGCAAATGACGTGAATTAATGTCAGGGCGGTGCCTACAACTACAAACTCCAATAATCATGAAATCAATGCACATGCGACAATATTATACCACTTCACATACAAGAACATAACTGAATTTCACACAAGCTTGTTCATATTCAATGCACACGACTCCAAAGCACGTCACTCATGCAAGTTTCATCATTTATATGTCATTTAAGAACAGTATACTCACATGAAGTTAATCAGAGGTACATTCAGAGTTAATACAATCATATAAGTTCGAGTATAAACAGGTAAACTCTCGAGGTGTGTGTAATGTGTGTGACTCAGTACACCTAGGATGCCAGTGGACACCTACAGAACGGTCGCTTTGACTCGGCCTAACTGGTATACCCTCAAGAACACTCAAAGAAAATGGGTTCACTCATTATATGTGAGGAGGAGTGTCGAGATCAAACATCTCACATATTAAAGGGAACAATGCTAAGTATATGGAGTGGACTAGTCTGGAAAGGATCTAGCCTATCTATGAGGTGTCGGGTCCTTCACCCTAGCATCTTCTCACCTACTTGTCATATCCAACTGAGACCACCCTAGATCAACTTACTCACAAACTTGTCGTGAATTCATCTGAGGCATTAATCGGTTGAAAAATCTTCTTACGTGGAAAATATGTGTCGTCCTTGACTTTTTGTGATATGTATTTGGGCCGGCATTGACATTTCATTTCATGTGCATGTGTAATGCTTATTCTTTTTTTCTGGCCATTCTTTATTTTCTGTCTTTTCTTGAGTAATAAGGACAATATTAACACTTCTTTTGTAATCTTCATACCATCAATGGGAATTGAACTCGAATAGGAGTTCATGAATTAAGTCTATCTCTAGGGTTGGCTCAGCCTTCACATTTTGAGTAGGCTACAAGACCTAGGTTTCTATCTCCCCACTAGGTGTCACCTCTAGGCTAGCAAATCAAAAACAAAGACTAGCGTACAAGGAATCATCCAAAAAAATAGAATTGGGTTCTATGAACTATGATTTGATATTGATGCTCAAAAGGACGATAAATAGCTCAAGGATATCTCACAAGGTGTCATAGTCGCCACGGGTGCTCTCTCAGTACTCACAAGAAACCCTAAGTGCAATGAATCACGTGAATGTGTTTATTTAGCCTCGTGAGATATATGTAGATACAGGAAATTATATAACCAAATTAACACAAATGTACTACCAATCAATTTTTCATGGAGTCATAAGATCATATAAAGAGAAAACTACACATGATTGACTCAAGTGTGTCATTCTTAAGTTATATGCAAGTATGCGAAAGGTATGAGTCAGTGTTAAGCATGACATAATGCAATGTAATCCTTCAGTGCTCCTCCTTTATTTCTCTCTCTTTTTTTTATTTTTTTATTTTTTTATTTTTTTGTTTTTTGTTTTTTGTTTTTTTAAACCCAATACGTGTACGTGCACAGTGTCACATGCGAATGCTCATCCCCCCCAACTAAAGTGGAACATTGTCCTCAATGTGAAAGCGCTGGGGAAATAAAATTGTGCACTGTAAACAACTAATGGAAAAGTACTACTGACTAATGTAACAAAAAAGAAAAGGGAAAAACACAACTAAAACAAATAAACAAAAAAAAATAAAAATAAAAATAAAATAGTAGTATAGAAAGGTCAGAGGACTCCCCTTCTGCAAGACCTCTTTGTCAACATCGAATGGGGTCATGAAAGGCTTTAGGCGCTGTCCATTGACTGTGAAACGGTTGCCATTCTTCGGATTTACAATCTCTACCGCACCATGAGAATGAACTTTTTCAACAATATATGGACCACCCCATCGGGATTTCAATTTCCCAGGAAACACATGCAGTCAGGAGTCATAGAGTAGCACTTGTTGAGAAGGGAAAAGTTGCTTTTCCTTGATGTTCCTATCATGTAGCAACTTCATCCGCTCCTTAGCCAAACGAGCATTATCATAAGCGTCCCTGCGACATTCGTCAAGCTCGCATACCTGCAATTTTCTTAAACCTATGGCATCATCAAGTGAAAGGTTAATCTGTTTGATAGCCCATAATGCACGATGCTGCTTTCAACAGGTAAATGACACGCCTTACCGTATACTAACCTGTAGGGAGACATCCCTAAGTTTGTCTTGAAAGCTGTTCGGTAGGCCCAAAGTGCGTCAACAAGTTTTTCTGACCAGTCTTTACAGTTAGGACGCACGGTTTTCTCAAGTATCGTTTTGATCTCTCTATTGGCCAATTCAGCTTGACCATTGGTCTGAGGGTGGTAAGGGGCAGAGACTTTTGCATGAGTTGTTCAAAAGGTTTATTACAGAAATGGGACCCTCCATCACTAATGATTGCCTTGGGCATGCCAAAGCGTGCAAATAACTCTTTGAGAAAACGTATGACAACCTTGTGGTCATTGGTTCGACAAGGTATTGCCTCCACCCATTTAGAAACATAGTCCACAGTGACCAAAATGTAAGAATTCCCAAAAGAAATGGGAAAAGGTCCCATAAAATCTATACCCCAATAATCAAAAATCTCAAGAGTCAATATGGGGGACATAAGCATTTCATTCTTGGCAGTAATTTTTCCTAATTTTTGACAGGCTTCACATGCTTTACAAAAATTTTCAACATCTTTAAACATGGTGGGCCAGTAGAGTCCACTTTGTAATATTTTTGAAACAGTTTTCTTAGCAGCAAAGTGGCCTCCACATATCCCACCATAGCAAAAATGTATCACAGAATTAAATTCATCATCTGGAACACATCTACGTACTAATTGGTCAGAACAATATTTAAACAGGTATGGATTATCAAAATAATAATGTCTTACCTCAGCTAGGAACTTACGCTTGTCCTGGGTGAGCCAATGGTCTGGCATCCGGTCGGTGACGAGATAATTCACAATGTTGGCGAACCATGGAGCGCGTGACACAGCAAAGAGACGTTCATCAGGAAAGTCGTCGTTCAAGGGAGGGGACACCAATACCTTGGGTAGCTGCAACCGAGAAAGATGGTCAGCCACAACGTTTTCCACGCCCTTTTTATCGCATATGGTGATATCGAATTCTTGGAGGAGTAGAATCCACCTGATCAATCTGGGCTTGGCGTCCTTCTTTGCTAATAAATATTTCAAAGCAGAGTGGTCAGTAAAAATAATGACAGGTGCACCAATGACATAAGAACGAAATTTTTCTAAAGCAAAAACAACAGCTAGCAATTCCTTCTCAGTGGTAGTATAATTTCTCTGAGCATCATTCAAAGTTCGACTGGCATAATAAATAACCGACGACTTGTTATCAATTCGTTGACCTAGAACAGCACCAAGAACGTAGTCACTAGCGTCGGTCATGATCTCAAACAGCAAGTCCCACCGAGGAGGTTGCATGATAGGCGCAATAGTCAAGTGTCGCTTTAGTGTTTCAAAGGCCTTTTGACAATCATCAGTCCACAAAAATTCAGTTTCATTTTGCAACAAGGTACATAATGGTTTAGCAATACTACTGAAACCCTCAATAAAACGTCTATAGAACCCGGCATGACCAAGGAAGGAGCGAATATCCTGGACTGTCTTAGGGACAGGTAACTGAGAAATCAGCTCTACCTTGGCCCTGTCAACTTCTATACCATGCTCAGAAACCAAATGTCCAAGTACTAAACCACGACGTACCATAAATTGACATTTTTCCCAGTTTAGATGTAAATTCTTTTCCTCACATCTTTTCAAAATCGCAATTAAATGTTTCAAACAATGATCAAAAGACTTACCGAACACAGAAAAGTCATCCATAAAAATTTCACACATATCATCTAACATATCAAAGAAAATACTCATCATACAACGTTGGAAAGTAGCAGGGGCATTGCATAAACCGAATGGCATTCTGCGGAAAGCAAAGGTACCAAAGGGACAAGTGAAGGTAGTCTTCTCTTGGTCCTCAGGTGCTACGGCAATTTGATAGTAACCAGAAAATCCATCCAAGAAACAATAAAAAGAATTACCAGCTACTTTCTCTAATATCTGATCTAGGAAAGGTAACGGGAAATGATCTTTTCGACTAGCCGAATTCAATTTACGATAATCAATACACATTCTCCAACCCGTTACTTTCCTAGATGGGATCAATTCTCCATTAGCATTTTCAATGACAGTCAAACCAAATTTTTTTGGAACTACCTGTGTGGGGCTTACCCATTTGCTGTCGGAGATTGGATAGATGATGTCTGCAGCTAATAATTTCAGTACTTCGTTTTTTACCACCTCTTTCATGGCTGGATTCAGCCTCCTTTGTGCATCTCGAACTAGTTTAGCGTCTCCTTCGAGGAAGATGTTATGAGTGCAAATGCAAGGGTCGATACCCTTGATGTCAGCGATAGTCCATCCAATCGCTCCTCGATGCTCTCGAAGTACCTGCAATAATTTAGTTTCCTGTTCAAGAGTAAGGTGTGAAGAAATTACCATAGGGAATGTGCCATCTACTGGACCCAAGAAGGCATATTTCAACTCGGCAGGCAATGGTTTCAACTCGAGGGTTGGAATTTCTTCTGCGGATGACTTCAGAATTTCTGGTAGGTCAATGGCCTCAAATGTAGGCTTACGCCAACTACTTGTATAACTCGCATCAAACATATGAGGACCACTATCTGGGATCTGCTCCTCTGATTCTAGTAATAATTCATCAATCCCTTCAAACTACGCAAAAGAGTCATTTTCAAGTGCGGCATCGACATCGAGTACCGACAGTAGCTCTGAAGTGTCTAAGTCATCTATCACATCGACTGTATGAGTATCTGCGTCATCACACCCACTTGACATCCTATGAGCATTAAAAACATTCATTTCCAGTGTCATGTTCCCAAATGTGAGCTTCAGGACTCCACTCCAACAGTTAATCAGGGCATTTGAAGTAGCAAGGAATGGTCGCCCCAAAATGATAGGAGCCTGATAAATGGTGGAAACAGGCTGCTGCATATCTAAAACAATGAAATCCATGGGATAGTAAAATTTGTCAACCTGAACCAAAACATCCTCAACAATACCTCGTGGAGCCTTTACAGATCTGTCTGCCAACTGTAGCAATATAGTAGTACTCTTCAATTCACCTAAACCCAGCTGGTCATATAATGAAGACGGAAGCAAATTCACACTACTCCCTAGGTCAAGTAGAGCTCTCCCGATACGAGATTCACCAATCATAATAGGTATCGTGGGGGAGCCAGGATCTCTAAGTTTCTGTGGAGTCTGACTAAGAATCAATGCACTGACCTGCTCAGTTAAGAAAGCCTTTTTCTTCACGTTCAGTTTCCTTTTTACGGTGCATAGGTCTTTTAGAAATTTTGCATATGCAGGGATCTACTGTATGGCATCTAAAAGTGGAATATTGATTTTTACCTGCTTGAATATCTCTTGAATCTCTATATGATACTTGTTCTTTTGTCCAGATGTCAAACGCTGAGGGTATGGTACCACAGGTTGGTATTCCTTAACTGGCTCATCCTCTTTATTATCTGACTTTGTTAAACTTGAGCTGGCCTCGTCTGATTTTTCTTTTCCTTTATCTGTCTCATTTGTCACCTCAGGTGTCGGCATGGTTGTTTGTTGGTCAATAGCCATTTCAGGACGGGGAACTTCCTTTCCACTTCGCAAAGTAATAACTGCTTTTGCTGACTCAAATGTATCCCCTGAAACATTGTGCACTGACTGTTGTGGCTGTCTATATACCTGGGGGTTAGGCTAAGGCTGTGCAGGAAATTTTCCTTTTTTCAGGGTATTGAGCTGTGTACTCATCTTGCTTACGGCATCTTTTAGTTCTCCATTGGTCGTAACTTGCATTTGCATGAATTGCTGGAGCATGGTTGCCACCTGCGCTACACTATCATCTGAAGCTTTCTTTACTGGAATGGGGACTAACGGTGGTTGGAATCCTGGTGGTGCGTAGCTCCGAGAAAACTGTTACGGTTGATACTGCGGTTGAGGAGCAAGGACTGGATTGTATGTCGGTTGCAGAGGTAGTGCATATGATTGAGGTGCTTGCTGATATCGTGAAGATGATGGACCTGGCTGATCATTTCTCCATTGGAGGTTTGGATGATTCCGCCACCCCGGGTTGTAAGTGTTTGAGAGCGGCTGATTCTGCATCTTGTTAACCCAATTTGCCGATGACACCTAATCAGATCTGCTCTCTTACAACACAGGTAAGAATTGACAATCCTGAGGTCTGTGGTCTGAAGTCTCACAAATCGTGCAAATCTGAACTTTCGACTTTTCGGATTCCATGACTTCCAATTTTTTAGATAACGCAGCTACAAGGGCCTGTAAGCTAGTGTCCTCTTTAACCTCATATCTGCCCCCGCCACTGATTGCTCGGATAGGTTGGGCAGCTATTGGCACCCGTTCAGGTCGTGCGTTCCACTGCTGGGCACTCTCAGCGAGATAGTCTAAAAATGATAAGCCCTCGTCTGGTTCCTTACGGAAGAACATCCCATTGCACATAGACTGGACAAATTGTTTGCACACAGGGGTTAAAGCAGTAAAAAAATAATTCACTAACCTCCATGATTCGAAACCATGGTGCGGTCATATGTTCATCAGGTCCTTGAATCTCTCCCAACATGCTTGGAATGTCTCGCCATCTTTTTGCATGAACTGACTAATCTACTCTTGTAGGTACTGAGTTCTCTGAAGAGGAAAAAATTTATATAAGAACTCACGCTGCATTTCAGCTCAGCTAGTAATAGAGTTAGGGCGCAAAGAATTAAACAAGATTTTTGCCCTGTCTTTCAGAGAAAAGGGGAACAAACGCAGTTTAATGTATTCATCAGTCCCAGCCCTATTAATAAAAGTGGTGCAAACCATCTTAAAGTCTGTCAAGTGTTGGTACGGACTCTCAGAGTCCATCCCGTGAAATTGGGGAATCACAGATAACATGCCATGCTGAAGAGTGAAATTCGGTGCATCCTGTGGCAACACAATGCATGAAGGTGTAGATGTGCGTGAAGGCTGTAGAAAATCTTCAAGTGTACGTGGTGCGTGTGCAGCCATAGCTTCTTCAAAATAATTGCCAAACAGATTATTCAGTTCAAATTCAGAATCACTTGCAGGACTAACAGGTGAACAGTCAAACTCAGTGCTATGTGTATTCCTACTAGTGCTAGGTGAAAGTCTACACAATCGATTCGAATTATCTCAAACCCAGGGCATCAAACATCACAATTGCCAATAGAAATCCACTAACACGGCAAAAGACAAAATTTGTTTTTTTCAATTTTTTTCATTTTTTTTATTTAATAAAAGAAAAGCAAAAAAATAATTGGGAAAACGCAAAATTCAAAATTAAAACTGGCAATTCCCCGGCAACGGCGCCAAAAACTTGACTCACTCGAAAAATGAGCAGCTCGAAAGTTATCCCAAGTATAGGAGTTCTATCGTGTAATATTAAGCCCTAGAGCTAAATCGTCTCCTCAGGGAATGCGTTTAATCTCAAAATTTACGTTCTTCCAATCGAAGTTAAAAAGGTACTGAACTCGGTTCAGATTCGGATATCTTCACGATTGTTGATTTTACTTTTACCAAATTAAATAACACGCAAATTAAACCCTAGAACTAGCATACATTAAATTAAAAAGCTAGAATGGAAACTCTAACCTACTCAAGGAAACATCGGAGCACACACTAATTAAAGATGGTAATTTTGAACATGGAATTAAGAAACACACTCTGGAAACTCAATTAGATTCACACATACTAAAAAAAACAAACTTTTAATCAAATCAAAATCTTGAACCAAAATGCAAACACATAAAAAAAATTCTAAGCGTGAACGATAATGAAACACAGCAACAAAAAAAATTCAAACTTTAATCAAACCGACCCTAATTAAACCAAAAAAAACTAGTTTAAATTCTTTAAAACAAAAACATTTTTCTCTTTTTGGAATTTTTCTTTTTATTTTTTTTTATTTTTATTTTTTAAGAGATAGACCAAAGAACTATATGTAGAAAGCTATTAACTTAAATTCTTCAAAGCTAGCACTAACGTTAATTAAGGGAAAGATAAATGAATAAAAACTAAACTTTCAAAAAAAAAACTACGTAACAAATATTCAAATCCTAAATGCAGATTAACTTTAATAAATAAAATAAAATAAAAAGTATTCAATTGCAATTTAAAAAAAAAAACAAGAAAAGGAGAGAAAGTGAAGAACAGAGCCGTGGGGGCTGGGGCGTGGCTGGATTTGCTGAGGCAGTGCTGTGGCCTTCTCAGCCGCTGTTGTTGAGTGGTCTCTTTGCTATACGTACAGAGAGACTGGAGGTCAGGGCTGCTGTTTGGTGCCTGTGTTCGGTTGTAGATGGTGGTTGGCCGAGGCAGTGCTGTGGCCGGATGCTCACAGGTTGCTGTGGAGGAACAGGGGGCTGCTGTTGTAGAGTTGCTGCTACACCGGCCGGCCAAAAAGCTGTTGGAGGAGAAGAGGATGCTGGCTGGAGTCCTTCTGTGGCTGCGGTGCTGTTATGTGGAAGGCCGAGAGTGCTGCGACAGCAGGTTGTTGCTGTGTATATCTCCAGAACAGCAGCAGAGATTGTATGGTGGCTGAGGGTACAAGGAGACAAGGGAAGATAAAACAGAGAGTAAGAGAGAGAGAGAGAGAGGGAACTACAAAATAAGAGATTAGAGGGGAGAGGGCGAAAGATTAAATAAAACAGAGAGAAGAAAGAGAGGGAAACAGAGAATGGCAACGCAGCAATTGAAAGGAAAAAAAAAACCAAAGGAGAAGAAGAGAAGAGGAGAAGAAGAAGAACAAGAAGAGAGGAGCCGAGGCAGCGTGAGAGGAGGCTACATTGGGGGAGTTTAAAAAGAAAAGAAAAAGAATCCCTACCCAAATTAGCCAACCCGACCCGGCTATGCATGGCCTGGTCACATCAACTATCCATTCAAGTATGTACTTTTTAATTTTTTTTCATTTTATTTGTTCTCTTTTCGTTGCAAATTCTGCTCTTCTGGAGCCCGTATCTCACAAAACTCAAAACACAAAAGTTGTAGATAATCCTTTTCTATTTCTCTTAAAATTTGAATCGTCTTGATCGGAGTTCAGACTAAAAAGTTATGCATAAAATACGAACAGGTGTCGGTTTTGATTCCCAAGAATTTTCCTGCGACAAAAAATTACCAAAATCTCATAAATAGTGCAATAAAGTTCAAAAATGATGACTTTGGCATTTTATTAAAATATTGAATAAATTTGTACATTTAATTAAAAATATAAACGGTAAAGCCCGGGTTAAACGTCCAATTACGCAGTTTTGACGCGTAATTAATTCTCACTCCACACTACTTGCTCCTCACTTGACCAGCGCCTTACTCGCACAGAGCAGTATAGGGCTAGCCCATCCCAAGTGTTGATCCCATGGATACCAGCTCTCCCCCCTCGTAGTGATGCCTCATCTAATGAAGAATTTGAAGAAGGAAGTGAGGATGGTGATGAAGAAGAAGCTGAAGCTGATGATGATAATGATGATGATATGATGCTGATGATGATTGATCTATTTTTTCTTGGTGTATTGTATTGCAGTACTTTCTATCTGTTGGCTTTGTTAGTGTGTTGCTTTGTTTGCTTGTTTTTTTTTTATGTATGGCTTGTAAGTCCCTTGATTATGACATTTTGTATTGACTATATGCCCATGCTTTTTATGTTATACTCTACGACTCTTCGTGACTATGCTCCTTATTTCTTTTTTGATTGATGTCAAAGGGGGAGAGTTTTCTTAGAGAGCAAACATGAGAACATGAGTTGATATTGTAGAGAGCAAATAAAAAAAAGAACATGAGAGCATGGAAAACATGAAATATAGCATGGGGGAGAAAGCACAAATGAGAATATCAGCAACATAAGCATAAGCTATACCAATTTGAGATAATACTTTAAATAATGACTTGACACATGATCTTAATACTAATATGGTGAAATAATATATAATGCATTGAAAAATAATCTCAATATTAAGTATGTTGAAATGAGCTATAATACTTGACTATGACTTATTGAGTTTTGAACTTATATTTGAAATCATCATTTTTTTTTATTTTTTTTTTACATATTGTTAAAAAGTATGCTTATTGTAAGAGGGAGCCTAATCAAGGTTCTCTCATCTTTGCTCCTTAGTTGTTATCATCAAAGATGGGGAGATTTTTGGTCTGACATGACTTTCTAATCTTGTTTTGGTGATAACAAATAAAGGTTAATTTAACAAGTTAATTTTATGTGAAGATATTTCAGGAAACCTAGTATGACAAATTTCAAAAGGGTCAAAGAAATGAAAGTCCAAACTCACAAGTAACATAAAGCTATACTTCATTAACAAGGTGATCAAAAGAAAAGCTTAAGAGGACCAAGATGTTCAAAACATGTGGAAGCTTAAAGAATACTCAAGCCCAAGGCAAAGATGACTCAAAGCAAAGAAATACATGAAGACTTCAAGATTAGAGAGTTTTTAAAGTCTTTAGGAAGTCTTATGTAAGTACTTCACTTTAAATATCATTTTGAATGCTTTGAATCTCATTAGGGGTTAATATGAACTTAGAGGCCTTACTTTGAAAACCCCGGGAAATGCTTTTTGAATGTATCAAAGCAAGATGGCTAAGGATTTTGGAAACAAACCTCAAAAATAGTTTTTATAACTATTCAGGTGACTGAAGATTTTCCTGAACTGATTTTGAACAGGCAGTCAAGGTTCAAGCGACTGACCCCTAAATCCTCAGGCGCTTGATCCTATTTTAAACTGAAATTTTGCAGTGTTCAAAAGGATCAGGCGACTGACCCTCGAACGACTAGTTTTTAAATAGCTTTTTAAAATTCAAATTCAAGTTGCTTGTGCCCCAAACTTCCTATAAACTTGGGAAACACTCTAGGTAACTTGGGCAACACGAATTTAATACTTTTTGAGACTATAAATACATAGTTTGTCAAATTAAATCAATACCAAGAATTGAAAATCAATTTTCAAGCTATATTGTTCACTCTCTCTCAAAACCCTCTTGCACACATACTCTCGCTGAGAATTTTCTGAGATAAACTGAGTCGTTGATCACTGATCTGAAAGCAAATCTTCTGAGGTTCTATACAAATCAAAAGAAGAATCCTGGTGACATACTTCTTTGAGCTTCAATTCAATTCTCTTTGATATTTACTTTGAAGTATTAGCTGTGCTATATTTGTACTAACTAGCTTTATCTAAGAGCATCTTTTGTACACAAGAATCTTTTCTTGTTTCCTTATTTTCTTTGACGGTTCAGGGTTATTGGATCGTTGTAGTGAGCGTGGGGTATCGCTTGGAAAGGGGGCTCCACCCTAATTGAAGGAGGGATTGTAAGGGTTTGTTCCGCCTGTAAAGGAACGCTATAGTGGAATCCTTAGTTGGTCTTGCCTAAGGCGAGGACGTAGGCTGGGCATAAGCCGAATCTCGTAAAAACTCTGTCTCACTCTCTACCCTTACTCTTTAATTTTTATGCATATATAAATTATGTGGTTGCGTATCTAAGTGCATGAAGCTAAAACTTCGAGATTGAGAAAAATTAATTTAAGAGAGTACGTTCATTAATCTTTTGCGGAAACCTTAAAAGGAGTACGTTGATTAATCGTTTGCGGAAATCTTGATTAAAAGGAAGTGCACCAATATTCATATATACAGGGCTTCATTAAAACTCTAAGCTGAGTTTTGCAAACGCCGAATCAAGGAAGTGTTGTCGCTCATATAATTGGTTAAGTATCTTGTGATTGATTGGTTGATTGATTGATTGATAAACGTTGTTGAAAGTATCTCATTAAAGAATTGTTGGTTTGCATTGATATTGAGTATGGATTGTAGTTGGTACAATTAAGCATTAAAAAATCATTCTTGTGTGTTTGCTAAATTTACAAAAGGTTGTGAATTTGTAAAAAGATTTAAAAGAAATTTTTAAAAACCCAATTCACCCCTCTCTTGGGACTACAACTTAGTTTTCAGAATCAATCCAAGACTTATCAACAAAATTATCACTAGGGCAATCAGATGATTCATTGTATGATATATTACAGGTTTTAGCATAAGAATCGTTAATTAAGGTAGAAAAGGGAGCATGTACCTCTTCAACTTTTTTATCAATTAAAGCAATTTGCCCATGATTTACCTCTTCTTGATCATTTGAGGTTGAAATATTTGGAGTAGTAGACTCCTCCACTTTGGTTCCCCTATATCTCCTTTCCAGCTCTTCCCAAATTTCTCTCGCATATTTACATGCCATAATTTCATGAAAAATATTAAAATCTAAAGCGCAATATAGTATATCCATGACATTAGAATTTGCATGTATTGACATAATATCACTTTTATTTATTTCCTTTAGCAATCACCTGCTAGACTCTTGAGTCCATTAATTTTATAAATACGCTCATTTTTAATTTCCAGGTGGTAAAATTTTCACCACAAAAATATTGGAGGCCTAGAAAGGGATTGTCCCTCATTGAATGGGATACACCAACAAGAGCCATTGCTATCTTTTACGCAAGCAGTTAAGTTTTCTGCAATGAGACTCTGACACAAATTGACAATAATGGTGTAATTCCAAGAGAGGGGGGTGAATTGGGTATTTAAAAATTTAGGTCGCATTTTCCCTAATTTCAAAACCACAATCAATATATCGCCACCTAGGGTCTTTCTATGCAATCACAAATTCCCTAAATAATCATTTATGCAAATATTTAAAACAGATATAGCATTCATAAATGTCAAATATTAGCATACAAGTGCGGAAAATAAATAGCGTGGGGAAAGAGAGAACGATACAATACTTTTATCGAGGTTCGGGCAATCCTGCCTACATCCCCGCCTTGGGCCAACCACCCAAGGATTCCACTACCTTACTCACTTAACTAAGCGGAGCGACGCCATTTACAATACTCCTTATTGGGCGAAGTCTCCCTAGATCACTTACTGGGCGAAGCCAAACCTTTTCTCCTTATAGGGCGGAGTCTCCCTAGCTCACTTACTAGGCGGAGCCAAACCAGCTCTCTTTACAAGGCAGAGTTTCCCTAACTCACCTACGGGGCAGAGCCAAACCAGTTCGCATATGTGAAAGTTTGCGTACAAATAAAGTGCTTCTTAAATAAGTAGATGTGTACAAGTTAAAGCTCTATATGCACTCTTATATGATATGAAATGAAAGCTCAATAGAGTATGAGTATTTTTCTCAATAATGCTTGTGAAATTTTTGAACAAGATATATATGATAAATACTTCAAAGATTCAATCCCAATAAATATTTATCCAAAAAAATTTTTCAATAAAAATGTCGAACCTAGGGATTTGCTTTCAAATGATTTTTGAAAAATAAGATATATATATATATATATATATATATATATATATATATATATATAAGCACAAACGCAAAGAGGCTTTCCAAGCACAATATATATAAATGAAAATATGTGCTCAAGCCCTTTTGAATAACTCTTAAATTTCTCCAAAAATAATTTGTGAGATGAAAGAGAGAGTAGAAATCTGATGTGTAATACAAAATCTTTCAAGCAATGTATATGACTTTATATATGCTCAAGATGTTATAAAACAAATCCCAAAACTATTTTCTCCCAAGAATATTTTTCAAAATGAAAGAGTGGGAGATTTGAAAGTGCAAGCACAATAAATATTTTTAGTGCAATAAAAAAATTATTTTCCAACAATGATCTTCAAAATGAAAGTGTAGGAGAAACACTATGATCTCTCTCAAAAGATTTTATTAAAGTAAAGAGAGTAGGAGAGAGTATAGAATTTGCCCCAAAACGATTTTTGCAAATGAATGTGGGGGGAGATCTTTGATTTTGAAATAAAAATGCCCAAAAATATTTGAGAGGATTTTCAAGCTAATCAAAGGTGCTAAATGTGCTTTAGAATGGGCTATATATAGAGCTCTAAAAAATTTTGAGCGTTAGGGACACAAAAGGAATTAATTAATTTGTTTAATTACAAATTAATCACGTTTTTGCATTGAAATTTTGAACAACCCGAGAGGTTCAGTCAACTTGGGAAGGTCCTAGTCAGCTGGCCTCAAGCAATTTTCAAATTGCCGAGAAACGACATGTTGGGCCAAAGTCCGATCGGCTGGGCCTTAAAGGGTCGATTGGCTGGGCAATTTTTTTTTTGTTCAATGAGGTCGGTCGATTGGGCTTTGGGATCCTACTCAAAAGATAAGGCCAGTCTAAATGCAATTACAAGTAAATATGTGTCTTCTTCTTCTTTTGCTCTATAATTCTTCATGGAATACGACAGAGTTGTATATGCTTTAAGTCCTCGGCATCCATTTTCCCTTTGTCTTATGTGTGTTGAGTTTGTAAACCTGTTCAATAACTAAATACACACATGAGATACAAGTGTTTTGTCACCATCGAAATAGAGATCAGACTCAAAAATTCAACATGAGATAAGACCATCTTATATATACGATAAGACCGTCTTATATGTGCGATAAAACCATCTTATATGTCTACATGATTGGGTCATGCAACTTCTAACTTCTCCTTTCTAACCCTTTTTATATAATGAGAAAATAAATAGAGATAAAGATGGAAATAAGGTAAGGATGGATTCTAGTTTCCAATAGTGAAGAGAACTAGACTAAGAGAAGCCCTAATTTTCAAAGAACTGTACGAGAGGAAGAGAAGAAAGATAGAGGAGGAGGAAGAAGAAGAAGAAGTTGAGGTTGCTAATGACAGTAATATTGGGAATAGAAGTTGTCTTCTTGAAGAAATAGATAATAAAAGAGAAGGTGTTGATAAGGAGGGAAATAGGAGGGGTACTCAGGCTAGGTTAGGGGAAAGAAAAGTTTCCAAGCTGGATGCAGCTTTGGTGGATTCAGGTGATCATGAAAGTAGGAATAATGGCTAACTCTATTAAGTGCAATCGTAGCAGCATTTTCTACAATTAGTTCTCAAAGGTACCTTTTCTTTAGCTTTTGTTAAAGCGTGAGATATAAAATGAGGCTCATGAGTGAGTAGGAATGACTACAAGGATAGCTAAGAAAATAGTTAGGAGTCAAAAATGGGGTTCTAGGTGTCCAAAATGTGAAAGATGCATATTTTTGACACAAAACAACAAGAAGAAAAGTTATAATACAATCAAACTTTGCAAACTTAGTGGATTTAAGCACTCAAGTGTCTAAGTCGGACATACGAGCTCCAAACTGAGTGGGGATAGTCCTGACACATTTGTGACATTAAGCTCGACATTTTAGAGCTGACGGTGCCCAATAAATTCCACCTCGATTGAAAATTATGCACTTAGAGGCAAACTTAGTAAACTTAGTTGATTTTAAGCACTCAAATGTCCAATTTGGGCATACGAGGTCCAAACTGAGTGCGGTTAGTCCTGACACGTTTGTCACATTGATCTGGACTTGCTGAAGCTGATGGTGCCGAAAAATCCTTTTGGGAGCTTTTTACGCACTTAGAAGTAAAGTTAGAATACAAACAAACCTAGAAAACTTAGTGGATTTTAGCACTCAAGTGTTCAAGTCGGGCATACGAGATCCAAACCGAGTGAGGTCAATCTCGACACGTCCGTGACATTGAGCTTGGCATGCCAGAGCTTACGATGCCTAAAAACTCCTCCTCGATTGAAATTATGCACTTAGAGGCTAACTTAGTAAACTTAATTAATTTTAAGTACTCAGGTGTCTAATTTAGGCATACAAGGTCCAAAATGAGTGGGGTCAGTTTTGACGCATCTATCACATTGAGTTGGATGTGCCAGAGCTGATAGTGCCCAAAAAATCCTCCCCAGGAGCTTTTTGCGCACTTAGAAATAAAGTTAGAATATAAACAAACTTAGCAAACTTAAGCACTCAGGTGTCCAAGTCAGGCATACGAGGTCCAAACCGAGTGGGATCAGTCCCGACACATTCCTAACTTTGAGCTCAACATGTCGGAGCTAATGGTGCTCAAAAACTCCTCCCCAATTGAAAATTATGCGCTTAGTAAGCTTAATTGATTTTAAGCACTCAAGCGTCCAATTTGAGTATATGAGGTGCAAACTGAGTGGGGGTTAGTCGCTACACGTCCGTCACATTGAGTTGGACATGCCAGAGCTGATGGTGTCCAAAACTCCTCTTCGGGGGCTTTTTGTGCTCTAGAATTAAAGTTAGAATACAAACAAACTTAACAAACTTAGTGGATTTTAGCACTCAGGAATCCACATCAGGCATATAAGGTTCAAACTGAGTGGGGTCAATTTTGACACATCTGTGACATTAACCTCAACATACTGGAGCTGACGGTGCCCAAAACCTCCTCCCCAATTGAAAATTATGTTCTTAGAGCCGAACTTAGTAAACTTAGTTGATTTTAAGCACTCAAGTGTCCAATTCAAACATACAATGTCCAAATTGAGTGGGGTCCGCCCTAACACATCCATCATATTGAGCTAGATATGCCGAAGCTGACGGTGCCCAAAAACTCTTCCTAGGAAGCTTTTTACGTACTTGGAAGCAAAATTAGAATATAAACAAACTTAGCAAACTTAGTGGATTTTAGCACTCAGGTGTCCAAGTCAGGTATACAAGGTCTAAATCAAGTGGGGTTAGTCTCGAAACATCCGTGACACTGGGCTCGATGTGTCGGAACTTACAATACCAAAAAACTCCTCCCTAATTGAAAATAATGAGCGTAGAAGCTAACTTAGTAAACTTAGTTAATTTTAAGCACTCATGTGTCCAATTCGAGCATGGGAGGTCCAAACTAAGTGTGGTCAGTCCTGACACATTCATTACATTGATCTTGATGTGCCAGAGTTAACGGTGTCCAAAAACTTCTTCTCGAGAGCTTTTGAATACAAACAAACTTAACAAGTTTAGTGGATTTTAGCACTCAGGTATCCAAGTTGAGCATAGGAGGTAGCCATCGAGTGGGGTCAATTCCGATTGATCAAACTTATCTATTTAAAATTATATCATTTTTTGTTTAATTATGTCCGATCATTTTGCTATCAAATCATTTTTACTTATAGTACGCATATATATATTGTATACTAATTTTTTGTATAATTATTACTTTGTAAGGTCTGCGAGCTATCACAAGAAGATGAGGACGATGTCGAGCACTACAATCGGATGCAGTTTTTTTTCTGTATTTTTTGTTATCTAAATAGGTCATGTATATGATGTTTCCAAACAATTTGTATTTGAATTTTGAACAACTTATGAATTTTATTAATTCTAGTTCAATATTATGTGCACTGAAACGTAATTATAAGTTTTTACAAGAATTAATGGATGATTTAAAAAAAATTATTTTTGACTTTTAGTGACAGTTGTAGACCGTAACTAATAGTTAGACTTTTAGTGATGATTTTTAGTCAAGAAAATGTACAAGTTATAGTGATGGTCTTAGGTTTTTAGTGACGGAATAAAATCGTGACTAATACTCCATTATTAGTGACGGTTTTAAAAACCATCACTAATAATTAGTTGTCACCGCCGTTTTAGTGACCAATTCGAAACCGTCACTAAGCCGTCACTAATAAGTATTAGTGATGGTTTCAAATTGTCACTAATAACTTGCTTTTTTGTAGTGAATCTTCTGTTAATCTCTTCTTTTGCTAATCTTATTTCAAAGAAAGAAAATCCAAAAAATCTTAAGAGAGTTTTTGTATTCCTACCTTACATTCATTTGTAAATCATTCCTTTTGAGAAATCTTTCTTTAATTTGTATTCAAACCTTTTGATGTTGACCTTGTCTCGGTCAAAGTAAGGGGTGTATTGATCACTTTAGCTCCGTCAAAGTAAGGGGATTCTTGGTGGAATTTCAAAATGGACGAGTCTTTAAAGAGTGGATGTAGGCTTTAGTTTAGATAAATGAACGACTATTAGAATGAGTTTCCATTTCAGTAGTACCCTTACTCTTTTTATTTTAATTGGTTTAATGTTCTTTGTGATTTTTTTTTAGTTGTTTGAATTATTTTTAAACTTTGTAATAAAGTGCTTAAGTTTAATTCATTGAACCCAATTCACAATCCCCTCCCCCACCCCCTAAATTCTTGGGTTGCCACTTGGGCCAATAGTATTTCATAACCTATCATAGTAATGGTGCTATTCTCATTTTTTTGGATTAATCATCGGGTTGTGTCCGTTTTACGGTCCACATGACTAATCCCGCACCCTTTGAAGCCAACCCCATAACTCCAAAGGGAGGTAAATTTCAGGAATTCAGGAACGGAAACGAACCCGGGAGGGTTTGAACACCTAATCTCGTGAGAGGCACTCCCGCAACCCGCACTACCACCTGAACCACACCCTCGGGGTGCTATTCTCATTTTTGACAACTATATAAACATGTGCATCCATAATTCAATGTGATGCTTTTTTTGAGTAGCACATATATTGTTTGAGTAACATTACATTAGAATATTCATGATGCAATATCTATAAAATTTTCTAAAAGATTAGCATTTACCTTTTAGTAATCTATTATATATTGATTAATCAAACTGAATGAGCAGACCAAATAAGAAAAGTAAAATGTTTACAAGTTATTTTTTCATTTTAAATCCTATATTTTATATAATATGTGAAAATGCATATATAATGTGTAATACTTAATGCATATATTAATTAATAAGATGAAAAAAATTGGGTAAATAATAATAATAATAATAATAATAATAATAATAATAATAATAAAATGCATTCAAAGCGATCATCGGGCTTTGATCTGATGACAAGAAAAGCACGTTACAGAAATGCATGAGAAATTAACAAAGAAGAACAACAAAAAGTAGGTTGCCGGTAGTTAGCAGGGGCTGGCTCATCATCTCTCAATAGGGGCTAGCTAGTATTTGATGATGATCTTAATTAATTAGCTGCTGGTGGTGGCCAGTGGTGGAGGCGGAGGTGGTGAGGAATGATGGATATCGATGAGAACAATAAAGAACTGGAAGGCCCCAGTGAGAAGATAATACGAGATTACTACTATAGTTAGGATGATGGTGATGGCGGTGGTGGTGATGATCCAAATTTATTGTTAGTCGAGTAACAATGTCAGCTGCGTAGACCCCTGCAATGTCAATCATCCTTCTAATTGGAAATAATGATGCAACATTAACAGAAGAAGAAGTAGCAGCCTTCCAAAGATTCAATTTCTTCCCACAGGTGTGAGCGGATGATGATGATAGCGGCCGGAGACCCTTCACAGATCTCAGAATTAGTGTTCCTCCGCACTTCAACTTCTTCATGACCACACACCTCCTTCTCCTTCTCCATCTCCATCTCCATCTCCAGCATCTCTTAATTCTCCTTTTTCTTATAATTGTTGTAGTAGTAATCATATCATTATCACCATTATTATTATCACTGTGATAATCACCCTCGTCGTCGTCATCGATGTTGCATTTGACGTAAATATAACTCGTTGGTATCTTCTCATAGCGTCGACTTCGGATGAAGCGCCCCCACCCCATGACTCCCTGTAATTGGAAAACCATGGCATCCAGTAATGCTACTACTGTTAATGCTGCTTCATTCATTGAGCGGATCGAGAGCTCCATGTCTATGTATCTATATATGTATGGATGGATAATGAATTCATAATTCTAACATCAAGATGATATCGATCAATAACATTATTGGAAGAATTGAAGTAGTTAGATGCAGCTACTTTATAATGTATATATGCGGCGGCAGCACATGCATGCATGGAGATCATTAACTAATCTCATCAATTAATCAATTATTATTCAATAATAATAAATAATCTTACTAAGAATATAAATCGAAGGGGAAAACAGATGAATATTGCTGGACTATGTCTATGTACGTTTGGATTCCTTCTATCACATGCCTAACATCATATTATATATACTCACAATTAATTAATCCACCGAATGCACCAACTACATAGCTCTCTCTCTCTCTCTTCGTTTGAGATGAGCGTGATTGGTAAATGACAGAAAAGAATTATGAAAAGAATGTCGAAAGCATGTGGAGTGATTGAGTTCCATGGATAATTAACTCATTAATTAAATAATTAATACAACTATATATTCAAATTAAAGCAATTATTAGTTAACATGACTCTATGTGTATATTTTCAAAGATAAGACACCAAATTAATGATAAATAAATGAATATATATATATATATATATATATATATATATATATATATATATATATATATATAAAACTACTCCTAGCTAATAGACTAAAATAGAAAACATGGTAGTCCTTAAAGTAACAAAAATCAAAATTTCAAGTTTACCCTTCATATGATATACATGTAAAATTTAAATTACATATGCGTCTCACAATTGAATTCTCAAGAAGCACTTTTATAAAAAATATCTCGCATTAAGATTTAGGGCAAAAAAAGATACTTACCATGTACTCATGAGATTTCAAAAATCTTAGGAACCTCCCCTGAGATTTCAAGAATTCTAGAGACCTCCCATGAGATTTTCCAAAAAGACACAAACATCTTCTTATATTTTGCAAAAGGACATGTCTTTTAAGGGGAGGTTTGCGTCTTTTTGACAAATCTTAGGAGAAATTTATGTTATTTTTGAAACCTTGGGAGAGCTCAATGAAATTTCTAAAATTCAAGGGAGATCCTTATCATAGGAGGTGAGTGTCTTTTACCCTAAGATTTATTATTTCCTAGTGTCCTTATATCTTCTAGCTAGATGTAACCCTTCAACTTCGCCTTCTATTCCATTTGTTATGTTGAGAAGTGTCTGTTCATCTTCTTGCAATTATCGTGCAAGTGTAAGCATCATCAACACTTATTCCTCAAGCGACATAGATGAATTTGATTCATACTTTTAGGTTTATATATATTTGTATAAAGTCCCCATCCATCTAACATCAGGTGGAAGGGCATTTATAAGCCCTCCTCTATTGATATCTCTTGTCTATCGATTCCCTTAATTTTTATCCATTTTATTAACCTCGCTTCTCCCTCTAACCTTAAACCTTTTCTCCAAATGCATTGTCATGCTTTTGAACTACTTGCATTACTTCGTTAAGTGTTGGGCTTTGTGGAGCCTAGTTATGTTTAATCCATGGAGCGAAGGCCTGGGTTGCCTATCCAGAAATACTGAGAGTCTCACCCAAGTGCCCGACCAGGAAGACCTTGAAGGGTGACCAAGTCGAGATTATGAAATTTCCTGAAGGATGAGATCCTGCAAGTTTCAACCATCATCTTGACTAGCAATACTTAATGAGGGGACTAGGTCAAGGATGCTGAAGTTCAAGATTCCTGATTTCCCACGAGGCTCGATCAAGTCGCGACCATGGGTAATAGGGGTGCAACTAAATTGACAATGACGATCTTCTATGCCAGATTTTGGCATAACTTTCCTATTTCAGAAGTTATGATTGTGTAAACCCTAAGATATATATTTATAATGTTCTTCTATGTGTGTAGAGAGGCATAGAAGTGTGCAGCAGCGTGGAGATTGTTGTGAGCTTTTGTGTGCATGATCCAAGGTGTTTGCTTTGGTTTTTAGGGTGTGTGCACATTGTTTCTTTCTTGTTGAGAGTGAGAGAAACTATAATTGCTACACTCTGTATACTTTCCTGATAATAGTGAAATCGCTGCAACTCCGTGGACATAGGCAAAATTGAAGAACCACGTAAATATCATATTGTGCGTGCATGTGATTATTTTCTTTGGTGTGTGCTTGTCTCTATCTTATTTCTCACAAGTTTTTTATGTTCTAGAAATTTTCGCGTGTTTGTTTATTCCCCCTACAATTTGGTATCAAAGCTTATGGTTAGGCTTGTGTGGGAGCAATGGCAGAGGAAGCAGGAAAGGCGCCTGGGATAGAAAAGTTCGATGGCACAGACTTTGGATTTTGGAGAATGCAAATCGAGGATTTTCTCTATGGGAAGGAGTTACATCTACCGCTTCTAGGAGAAAAACTTGCGACTTTGAAGGACAAGGAATGGACTCTGCTTGATAGACAGGTACTTGGAGTTATCAGATTAACTTTGTCTAGGTTTGTTGCACATAATGTTGTAAAAGAGAAGACCATAGCAAATCTGATGAAGGATTTGTCAGGTATGTATGAAAAACCATTTTCAAATAACAAGGTACATCTGATGAAGAAACTATTTAATTTAAAGATGGTTGAGAATGCATCGGTTGCACAACATCTGAATGATTTTAACATAATAAAAAAACAACTGTCGTCTGTAGAAATTGATTTTGATGACGAGATACGTGCACTGATCGTTTTGGCCTCATTGCCAACCAATTGGGAGGCCATGAGGATGGCTATAAGTAACTCCATGGGAAAAGAAAAACTAAAGTATAATGACATGCGAGATTTAGTTTTGGCTGAGGAGATTCGCAAAAAGGATGCTGATGAAACCTCAGGATCTAGTTCTGCCCTAAACCTTGAAACAAAAGGGAGAGGTAATGATAGAAATTCAAATCGGGCAAATCAAAATCCAAAAATTCTAATAGTAATAGAAGCAAATCGAGATCTAGTCAAAAAGGACAATGCTGGAACTATGGGAAAACGGGTCACTTCAGGAGGCAATGCAAAAGTCTCAAGAAGAAGAATTATAATGATCTCAAATTTCTACTATATATATATATATATATATATATATATATATATATATATATATATATATATATATATCTGTGTGTGTGTGTGTGTGTGTGTGTGTGTGTGTGTGTCTATGTATTTTTTTACATACATGTAATACTCTGATACCATAGAACGTAGTCAAAGTCAACCTGGTCCCATAGATACCAGGAATTTACCTGTTTATACACACAGGTTATCTAAGCAATGGAAACTATAACATACTTAACTTATATACAATACCAGAGTTTCACTGTTTCTATATATACATATATATATACCCCAAAAATCCATTCTACCACCGACCCCTAGTACTTACCCTGCAACTAAGGTAATACCAATGAACTCCTCTATCATGAAGCTCACTCCACTCGTCTGTCAGGGTTTCCTGAAATATTTGTAATGCTGGAGTGAGACACCGTTCAGTAAAGGAAATTGACTAATATTAGTGTGTGGTAACATGAGTTTCATCATAATGTAAACATATTCTGCAAATAATATAACTGTAATATATATCTTAAGCTATAACTAATAACACATGGAAAACTATACTTTTAAACATAATCTTACTATATCATAATGAATTTTCGTATCATTTAAATCCTCTGTTAAATATGTATATTACTGAAATATTACACCCTAGATGTATAACTACATATCGTGAGTTCACCCCCCATGATTCAAGTTGTGCGGGCCCGTAGGCTGGACTTAACGCTGACTGGCCTACTAAGTTAAGTCAAACATGACATATCTACGCACGATTGCCCACCCAATCTGGTCTGCCCATCCTACTCTCTATCAAACCTCTAACGGGTCAGTAATAATGGGTATCCTACATCACCACCTACACTTCGGGGCTAATCAGCCTCCGACCCACACTTCCTGAATAGTGTGGTTGCACTGTCGGCTATACACCAATCTGGTCCGCCCATCCTACTCTCCGCCAAACCTATAATGGGTTAGCACACAATGGGTATCCTCTCTCCTATCTGCTCAGAGTTGTCGTCCCACTCAAATCGACGTTCTTCCTAATCACTCGCGTCAGAGGCTCTAATAAGCTGAGAATCCCTTAACAAAACGACGGTAATAACCAGCCAACCCCAAGACACTATTAATCTACTGGATGTTTTTCGATTTAGCCCAATTTACTACCACATCAATTTTACTAGGATCCACATAAATCCCATCCCCTAAGATGACATGCCCCAAAAACGCAACCTTCTTGAGCCAGAATTCACATTTTATAAACTTGGCGTACAACTTCTTTTCTTTGAGCATCTGTAAAACTTGCTCAAATGTGTCTCATGCTCCTCATAGCTCCTTGAATAGACCAATATATCATCAATAAAAATAACAACAAACTGGTCTAAATATTGGTGGAAGATTCTATTTATCAAATCCATGAATATTGCAGGAGCATTCGTCAAACCAAAAGGCATAACAAGAAACTCATAATGCCCATACTTGGTCTGAAAGGCTGTCTTCAATACATCTTTTGCCCTTACCTTTACTTGATGATAACCTGATCTGAGATCAATCTTGGAGTACACTCGTGTACCCTGGAGCTAATCAAATAAATCATCTATACGGGGTAGAGAATACTTGTTCTTGATTGTTACCTTATTAATTTCCCTATAATTTATACACATCCTCATGGACCCATCTTTCTTCTTCATAAATAACACTGGAGCTCCCCACGGAGACACACTATGCAGCATAAAACCCTTATTAATTAAATCTTGCAACTGATTCTTTAATTCTGCCAACTCTACGTGCGCCATTCGATAAGGTGCTTTAGAGATCGGTGATGTGCCTAGTAGCAGATTAATAGGAAAATCTACCTCACGATCAGGTGGCAAGCCTGGTAGCTCATCTGGAAAAACATCTGTAAGCTCCTTTGCCATTGGCATACTAGTGAGCTTCAATTCATTCCCTGACATTTCCTTCACAAAGGCCACGAATCCTTGACAACCACTCAAGAGCAGTCTCCTCGCCTGAATAGCTAAAACTAACTGAGGCGAGGATTGCACTAGAGACTCTATGAACCTGAATTTTGATCTTTTCAGAGGTCTGAAAATCATTTCTTTCAACCAGGAATATATACTGGCAAAGTTAGCCGCTAGCCAATCCATGCCGAATATTACATCAAACTCGTGCATATCCAGCACTATCAAATCAGCAGGCAAAACTTTCCCCTGGATATCAACTGTGCACCCTATTACACCTCAATACTGACTAGGTCGGTGTAGATACTAACAGTTCGGTGTCTAAGAACTGTGTCTCTGCCCCCACATAATTTAATGCATCTCATAGACACAAACAAGTGTGTGGCCCTTAAATCAAGCAATACAATAACTTTAAATGAAAGCATGCTAATCATACCTGTCATCACATCGCTAGCTATCTCAGCATCACCCAGCGTCAAGGTATAAACTCTCGCTAGAGCCGTATTCCTTTGCTGACCTCCATGAGGCGCCTGATTGCCTCCTCAAGCAGGTCTAGGAGTGGGAGCAGCTCAAATTTGAGCCTGACAATCTCTCATCATATACCTTGGCTCCCCACATTAGTAACAAATGCCTCGCCTGACACGACACTCCCCCGGGTGTCTCTTCCCACAAGTCGAACAAGCTGGAAAAGACTGTATACCCTGAAACCCACGACTCCCTGACTCCTGCCTCCAATCCCTGTAGTAGCCACCTCTCTTCCATGAACCCCAACTAGACCCCTGCTAGGAACCAGAAGGTGTGGATCTCTTTCTTTACTTCTGCTCCTCAGCCTCCAACCGCTCTCCGGCTTCTACCATAATTGCCCTATGATGACCTGCTTAACTTCCACATATATATTTTTTATATATAATAAAACCAATATCACAAAACTCAGCAGATCATAATCCACGTGGACCCGTGGGTACCAAGGATACATAATAACACATAACGGAAGCCTAAGCGGCAGGAAACGTACAATCATAATATCATAAATACAAAACCATCCATCATAATACCAGAGTCACTACATCCACTGTATTTAAGTATATACATCCAAAAAGAAATATCTAGGGACATTTCCACAAAATCTAACCATCTCTACCAAAACTTACCCTTCAGAGAGGGTAGATCAACAGTATTAAATCAACGGAGCTTTACCCGCTCTCCTATCAGGGGCTCCTTAAATGTTTAAAAAAATTTGGGGTGAGACACCTCTCAGTAAGGGAAATAAACTAATACTAGTGTGTGGCAACATGGATATTTCCTTTTATTATTTGAATATTATAAATTCTCTAGGTCACTACATGCCCTGTCTACTGGCTCGGTAAAATCTTGCAATTTCAATATTCATACCTGCTTATGTAATTCTCTCCTCATACCTCTTTCAAACTATCTTACCTTCTTCATCTCATCCGGAATAATGTACGTGGCGAAGCGAGATAATTCAATAAACCTCGCCGCGTACTGCTGTACTGTTTGCAGTCCCTACTTCAGATCCAGGAACTCCTCTATCTTGGTTTCTCTGGACGAGGTTATGAAGTATCTGTCGAAAAATATCTCCTTAAATCGTTCCCAAAACATCTCCATATGCACAACCCTCTGCTTCTCCAGAAGTTTCACTGTCGTACACCATATTTTGGCCTCTCCAGTCAGTTTATATGTAGCAAACAACACCCTCTGCTCCTCAGTACATTGTAGTACTACAAACACTTTTTCAATCACCTACATCTAGTTTTCAGCGACTACAGGATCAGTTCCTCTTGAGAAAGTCGGAGGATTCATCTTAATAAACTTCTTAATTGAACTACTGTGGCCTGCAGACAGACCACCCTGCTCTCTGGAGTTCCTAGCAATTTCAACCATGACTTGTTGAGCCACGCTACGCAGTATTGCGTCTAAATCGCCACCAGCTGCACCTGAGGGCCCAGTACCCTCATTCCCACAAGCATGGGCACTACTACCTCCAGGGTCTATCCTGAAAAGACGATAAACTTAATTTAAGACCCTATTACCACAACATACCCCACACAAATCATCTAACTAGTATATCACATTTTTGACTGATTATTCATTCCTGATCTTAATTCAAGGTTCAATCCTACAATCTAGATACCCAACCCGTCAATAGTTTATTATGGCTTTCCTGAAATTGTCACCCCAGGAAAGTTACACAAACCATCACGGAAGTCCTGCTCCACCAAAACAAATCCTGAAGATCCCTGTACATTTTAGTGCTACCAAGATGTACCATATACAAGGATCGGTGCACTTTAATTTGGTACAAAACCTCAAGGCCCCATCATTTGAGATACTAAAATCTTCCTCCAGACCATCTTGTACTTTCTCTATCAGATCTACTAATTTTGCATCACTCCTCTATGCCGCTTTAATTCTTTCCTATAGAATCGGTTGAAACAATAGATTGGCAATAAAGACCTGATGGTCACCCTCCATGAGTTCTATTCCTAATCTCTCTAGATCCATCTGAATCAAATGCTGGGTCTCCACTGCAGATATCGATGCACCCACTAATTTCTGACTGAAAGCATCAACCACCACATTTGCCTTCCCTAGGAGGTAACTGATGGTGCAATCATAATCCTTTATCAGTTCTAAGCATCTCCTCTGCCTCATATTTAACTTTTTTAGTGTGAAAAAGTATTTCAAACTCCTATGGTTAGTAAAAATTTCACACCTACCCCCATAAAGATAATGCCACCAAATCTTTAGTGCGTACACTACTGCTGCTAGCTCCAAATCATGGGTAGGGTAATTCTTCTCATATTCTTTCAACTGATGTGAGGCATATGCTATAACTCTCCCCTGCTACATCAGAACACGGCCAAGCCCTTTATGTGATGCATCACTGTAAATCACGAAACCCTCTTCACCTGAAGGAATCGTCAAGACCGATGCAGTGATGAGTCACTACTTCAGCTCCTAGAAGCTCTGCTCGCATTCATCTAACCATTCAAATTTTACCCCTTTCCTAATCAACCTCATCAACGAACCCAACAATTTAGAGAAATCCTTAACGAACCTACGATAGTATCCAACCAATCCCAGAAAACTTCTAAATTCCTGCACACTCTTTGGTTATAACCAATCTGAAAGTAGAATATGATTCCTAAGAGGGGGGGGGGATGAATTGGATTATTTAAAACTTTTAGGCTCTTTTTAAAACTTTTACTTGTTTTAGTGCAACAACAAGACTGAAGTAAATCAATCAAACCAAAACACACCACAAATTCCAATCAACCACAATATTAAAATAAATCAATCAAAATAAACAAGAACTCGATGCTTTCAACCTTTGGTAATAGCCTTGTCATTATATGCAAGTCCTGTTTTATTTTTGTTTTGTAATGCGCTCTCTTAATCAAGAGTTCTACAAATTAACCAACGTACTCCCTTGAGGGAGTTCCGCAAATTAACCAACGTACTCCCTTGAGGGTTTACGCAAAAGGTTAATTGAAACGTACTATCTAGAATTAAGAGTCTTCTCTGAATTTTTACTTAAGCCCTGAAATCAATCAATTTACATCCAACAAATACAAGTAAAATGCAGAAAGTAAAGAGTAAGGAGGAGAGAAGAACACCAAGATTTTACGAGGTTCGGCTTATCCCCAGCCTATGTCCTCGCCTTTGGAAAACTACCAAAGGATTCCACTAGCTTAGTTCCTTTGCCGAGCGGAACAACACCTTTTACTACCACTCCTTCAAGTAGGCTAGAGCCCATCTCTCCAAACGATATTCTCTCTCGTTTGGTCAACAATCCAACAAGCCTGGAATCGTCCAATAACTACAAGAGAAATAGCAAGTAGATGTGTACAAAGAGTGCTATCACATAGAGCTTATTAGTACAATTCAAATCTATATACTTCAGAATTTAAATATCATATTTGAAATACAATTCAAAGCTCAAGATTAAAATTCACCAAGTCCCCTTTTCTCCAGATGAGAAATCAGTATGTAGAACTCGGGGATTGATGATCAACACTTTCACAATATCAGTACTTTCAAATTGCAAGAGATTGAGCAAGCAGTGACTTTGAATGCAAGAGAACTTAGAGTAGATTTTTCAATTCTTGGTATGATTCAATTTGTAAAACCATGCATTTATAGGCCAATAAAGTTAGTTTCGTGCTACCCAAGATTACTTGGAGTGTTTCCCAAGTTTTAAGAAATTTTGGAGCACAAGAAATCAATTTAAAACTTTTAAAATATTTACAAATTTTGACCGTTAACAGTGTTCAGATGACTGAACTATCGAGTTCAGTCTTCTGAAGTTCCTTAAAGTTTTGAAAATTTTGAACTAGACACAGATTCAAACGTCTGAAGTTAGGGTTCAGACTTCTGAAGTTGCGGGTTCAAACGACTGAAGGCAGGGTTCAGTCTTCTAATAAGGTTCTGTATGTTTCTGTGATTCTCCAATAAATCTTCAGATGACTGAACTTATTCTTCAGTCTTATGAAGTAATTCTTCAAACGACTGAGCTTAAACTTCAGTCTTCTAGGCTGTGACTTTGGTCTTCTGAACAGTACAATTTTATGGTTTTTTATTTTATTTTTCAAAACCATTTTTGCTCTCTTTCTTTGCTCGTTTATAAAAAAAATTTTGGGGTTTTAAAATAGGTCTCTAAGTCCATGTATTTCCCCTAAAGAGCTTCATATGATATTTCAACAGATATTCAACTTTGAAGTACTTACATTGCTTATCCTAAACCCTTATACTCTAAGCTTAAAATATTCCATGACATGGTCACTTCGAAATCCCTTCGACTTTAGCTTGAGATGGTTTTAGATTCCTCATGCAGTGATCAATCTAGTCTTACTTTGAGCTTCTCTTCGATCACTTGTTGGTGAATGTGGCTTGATGGTCCATAATGATCCTTGTATTATTGTCAAACCTGAAACATCATTACTCAACCATTCTAAGTTAGATTATCCTTTGTTTGTTATCACCAAAACTAATTGAAAACCCCATTTAGGCCAACAATCTCCCCCTTTTTTATGATAACAAATAAGGAGCAAAGATGATAGTTCCTTTGAAAAATGCTCCCCCTTACAATAAGCATCCTTTTAACATTTGATAAGAGTAATGATAAAAATTTCAAGTAAACAAATAGCATATTATCCAACATGTAGTAATATTTAACAAGAATGTCACACATTATTCAATATGAATTTTTTAGCTCATAAAGTATGATTTCTTACTTTCATATTTGTATAAGCTCTTTAAATTTATTCACAAGACATGAATCACTTAAAGTATGATTTCTTATATTTGTATAACTTATTCACCTTTGCTTGCTTCACTTTACAAGTTATGTGCCATATTTCACCTTTACTTGCTTCACTTTACAAGTTATGTGCCATATTGTGTCATATTTCACTTTAGCATATTACACTTTAGCTCATTTTGTATCATCTTTGCTAACAATTTTCTCCCCCTTTGTCATTATTAAAAAAGAAATAAGGGATAGGAAATAGAATCATATTATAATAGCAAAGATGTCATTACACATAGAGGGAATTACATTCAAAAAGTATCAAAAACAAACAACTCATAAAACAACTTCAGCTAGTCAAACAACTTAAACAGTGTCATATAACTCAAACAATTCATAATTATAACTCATAAATACAACATTAGCCAGTTTTCTACTCTATCTTCATTTTCTTCATCTTCCTGTTCTTCTTCTTCTTCTTGATCTTCTTCTTCCTGACCTTCTTCTTGACCTTTTTCTTCTTCCTGACCTTCTTCTTTCTCAAATCCTTCTTCTTCGTCCTCAATTTCTTCTTCAAAACTATCAGCTTCATTGTGGGGAGCTGAGCTAATGTCCATAGGATCACCACCCCTAAAGGAATTTTCCTGATGTTCCTCAATTCGGGTTAAGCGCTGATCAAGTGAGGTGACTTTCTCCTTGATACTCTGAATCTCGGATTGCACTTCAGATGAGAAAGTGGAGAAGTCCAGCTGAAAGGACAAAACCCATGACGGTGCTTCTTGTGAAGATCCATGATCATGTGTAGGAGGAGGAGGATCTGCTGCTGAGGCTTCTGGAGCACGCTGAGGTCTACCAGCCTTAAAGTGCCAACCCTTATTTCCTTTGTCGTACCCCATTTGTTTTAAGGTGGTAAGATTGAAAAGATCATATCGGGTTCTTTTAATGAAAAATTCGAAAGCATTTGAGATATGAAGATTAGCAAAGATAAGGGTGAGAACACCACCATAGGGGAGAACAACAATGGTGGATTCTAGTTTGGCCCACATCCATTTTATAATCAAGTTGGCCAAATCTAGTTTTTTTTTTTTTTTTTTAAGAAGACACCAAAGCACAAAACAGTCCATGTATGAAAGATGATCGAACGAACCTTATTTGGAGAGAATATTATAGGAAATAATCTTATGTAGAATTTGGGCTTTTAAATTGAGTTGCTTATATGATGGAAGATGCCCAAAGTATACAGGTTCACTTTCCATAACTAATGGTAGAAAAGTTTCAGGAGTAAAACCTTGTTCCAAAATTCAGGATTAAGTGAGAGTGGGACATTTAAATTCTCCTAGAGTGATTTTGAAGATAGGAGATAGTATTTTAGAATTTAAAAGAATTTTCTTCCCCTTAACTTCAGATGAAAAAATGCCATTTTCATAAATCAAGTTTGCGTAGAATATTTTGACAAGATTAGGAAAGGTGCCTTTGGGTTGCTGAATAATGAAATAATACCATCCTATATTTTTAAATAATGGGAGAATTTCAGGAAATTCACAGTGAAAAAGGAGATGTCTAAGACCTTACCCAGAATAGGATCAATGGTGCTAAGAGAGGCACGATAATGGAGTTTGGCTTGTGGTGCAACAAGCCATTTTTTAATATTTTGGTCATCCCTTCCTGAAGAAGATCCACATTTTGCCATTTTTTTGGTGCGAGGAATGATTGGAGCACGCGAAAGAGCTTGATTTGAAAACCTTAGACTGCGTGAGAGTGATTTTTGAAGAGTGAATGGAGCTTCGGATTGAAGGATTTTTTATTTGAGAGTGGAGAGAGATAGAGAGAGGTGAGTTTGGAGGAGTGATGGAACAAACTTCAGATTTCTGAAATTAGGGTTTTGAAAAAGTTGTTATATTTAAACTCCGCGACTTCAGAAGACTGAAGATTATCTTCAATCATCTGAAGATTTCCAGATCCTGAATTTTAAATGTTAGTAGCCTCCCAGACTTCTGAACTCCAAGTTCAGTCTTCTGAACTTGCAGTCTAAAGTGTTAAGTCATCTGAGGATTTAGGCTTAGATGACTGAAGTCTAGAAAAATTTCATAATTTCTTTCTAAAACACTTCTCTGCTATGTATTAATCCAAGTTCTTTCCTTATAGTTATAAATCTTTCTTCACTGAGAGGTTTTGTAAATATATCTACCCATTGATCATTTGTATTGATAAATTCAAGTATTATATCTTCTTTTTGAACATGATCTCTTAGAAAGTGATGTCTTATATCAATGTGCTAAGTTCTTGAGTGTGACATAGGATTTTTAGAAATGTTTATTGCACTTGGGTTGTCACACTTAATTGATATTGTTTGGCATTCAAGATTGAAGTCTTTTAGTTGTTGTTTCATATATAGTGTTTGTGCACAACAACTCCTGGCAGCTATGTATTCGACTTCAGCTATGGATAAGGCTACGGAATTTTGTTTCTTTGAAAACCAAGATACTAGTGAGCATCTTAGAAAGTGACAAGTGCCACTAGTACTTTTTCTATCTATTTTACATCTAGCATAATCCGCATCTGAATAGCTAATCATTTCAAAATCAGTCTCCTTGGGATACCACAATCCTAAATCAAAAGTACCTACCAAGTACCTTAGTATTTTTTTAACAGCGACTTGATGAGATTCCTTAGGTGGTGATTGAAATCTAGCACACATGCATACACTAAACATGATATCGGGTCTACTGGCTGTCAAATACAATAGGCTTCCTATCATTCCTTTAAAAAATTTTGTGTCCACTGATTTTCCCTTTTCATCTTTATCAAGGCTTGTTGAGGTGCTCATAGGAGTTCCTATGGGTTTACTTCCTTCCATGTCAAACTTTTCCAACATACCTTTAATGTATTTTGTTTGATTTATAAAAGTTCCACTTTTGGCTTATTTGATTTGTAACCCTAGGAAATAATTCAACTCTTCCATCATACTCATTTCGAACTCTTTTTGCATGTAATTTGCAAATTCTTTACATAATTCTTCATTTGTAGCTCCAAAAATGATGTCATCCACATATATTTGTACTATTAGCATGTGTTTGTTTTTATTCTTTATAAATAAGGTGCTGTCAACTTTTCCTCTTGAAAAATCATTATTAAGTAGAAATTTGCTTAGTCTTTCATACCAAACTCTAAGAGCTTGTTTTAGACCATACAAGCCTTTGGTTAATCTAAATACGTGATTGAAATGTTTTTTGTCTTCAAAACCTAGTGATTATTTTACATAAACTTCTTCATTTATATACCCATTTAAGAAAGCACTTTTTATATCCATTTGATATAGCTTAAATTCCTTATGGGCTACATAGGCTAGAAGCATTCTAATTGCTTCAATTCTAGCTACAGGGGTAAAGGTTTCATCATAATCAATACCTTCTTCTTGATTATATCCTTGAGCTACTAGCCTAACTTTGTTTCTAACAACTATCCCATTTTCATCTTTCATGTTTCTAAAGACCCATTTAGTTCCTATGATTGAATGATCTTTAGGTTTGGGCACTAATTGTCATACTTGACTTCTTTCAAATTGATTGAGCTCTTCTTGCATATCATAATCCACAAATCATCATTTAATGCTTCTTCTATATTTTTTGGTTCATCTTGAGATAGAAATGCATAATGGTTGCATATGTTCTTCAATGATGATCTAGTGGTTACTCCTTTTGATGGTTCTCCAATAATTTGATCTTTTGGATGATTTTTAACATATTTCCATTCTTTTGGTAATTCTTGATTTTCTGTGGGTTTTTCTTGTGAAGTTTCTTCCTTGTTTTCTTTTATTTCTTCTTTAATTTCAATATTTTCTACCTTTTGTGTGATATCTTCTTTTTCATCATTCTTGATATCATTTGCAAAGGAATTTGATTCATCAAAAGTTACATGCATTGATTCAATGATAGCAAGTGTTCTTTTATTATAGATCCTATAGGCTTTATTATTTTTTAGCATATCCTAAGAAAATACCTTCATCTGATTTGGCATCAAATTTCCCTAAGTCATCTTTGTTATTTAGAACAAAGCACTTACACCCAAATACATGGAAGTAAGCTATGTTAGGCCTTCTACCTTTCCATAGTTCATAAGGTGTCTTGTTTAGGCTTGATCTAATAGATACCCTATTTATCACATAACAAGCTATATTTACAGCTTCAGCCCAAAAATACTTAGGTAAATTGTTTTCATTTAGCATCGTTCTAGCCATTTCTTGAAGGGTTTTATTTTTCCTTTCAACAACTTCATTTTGTTATGGAGTTCTAGGAGCTGAAAAATTATGATTTATACCATGATCACTACAATTTTATTTTTGAATTCTCTACCTTGGTCACTCCTAAAGTTGGTAACATTATAATAACCTTTCTCATTTTGAAGTTTCTTGCATATAGTTATTAACATATCACAAGCTTCATCTTTATTGGCTAAAAACATTACCCATGTGTATCTAGAATAATCGTCAACAATCACAAAAGCATATTGTTTTCCACCTAAACTTTGAGTTCTAGTAGGTCCAAACAAGTTTAAGTGCATGAGTTCTAAGGGCCTACTAGTTGATATGTATTTCTACTTTTTAAAGCTTGTCTTGACTTGTTTTCCTAATTGGCAAGCAAATTTTATCTTTTACAAATTTAGTAATTGGTAAGCCTTTTACTAGATTCTTCTTAGACAATTTAGATAGAAGATCCATGCTAGCATGTCCTAATCTTCTATGCCAAAGCCAACTATTTTCATTTAGTGCAGCCAAGCAAGTTACATCTTGAGATATTAAATTATCAAGATTTATGCAATACACATTGTTCATTCTATGAGCTGTGAATAGAATTTCATCATTTTTAGGATGATGGAGGTGATGGAGGAGATGATGGAGGGGAGTTTTAGTCTCCGGGGTTGTCTGCAAATCAAATTGCGTGGCTTTGATTCTTTTTATTTTTATCTTATATCATCTAGTCTGTATTAAATAAAAACAGCTCCTTCCTTTTATTTTGTATTCTCATGATACTATGATATACTACTCTGGTTATTTATGATATATATATCTGCAGTTTCTTGACTTGCATGTTCTAGTGGTTAAATGCGTATTGTATTGAAATGCATGAGTAGTATAGAATGCCTACTGCATGACGGATGCAGTTGTTGAGAATTGCCTGCTAGTAGATGATAGATTCTCGCATGCCTTACTTATATGATACTGTTTGGTTGAGAATGGTTTTTGTGCAGGTAAAATTTGGGAAATGTCCCGCTTACAGCCGGCATGCTGCCAAATTTTCTATAGACATTTGCCCAAATAATTGAAACATTACTTGTGTGTGTCAAATGTATATATACATGTAAAGTAATTATTTCATAATTTGCATATATTTAGGAGGAGCATCTAAACATAAATGTCTATTTTGTTTTGCTCACAAAATATGTTTAAATTAGATCTGCTATCAAATCAAGTGTGGCTTGTGCTTAAATGGAATGCTTTAATCATAAATTTGAAATATGCTCTTGTTACCACAGTTACTTGATTTGCTATATGATCTTGCATATGAATCTTAAATTCTTTTTGGGATCATTATGGTTATGATTTTTCTGGTTATAAGTTTAGTATGTGCATAATTGACAACCCAGAAAAATGTTGTTTGATTGTCTTAAAATTAAAGTTTTCTTTTTCATCAGGCAACTCCCCTAGTACCTTTTGCACATATCAAAGGGGAATATATATATATATATATATATATATATATATATATTTATTATATACATATGTATATATATATCTATATACTTATATATATATATATATATATATATCTATTTATGAAAGCAAGAACTGAACTCATATAGAATATATTTTATGTCTTGCTAGTGTGCTTACATGCCTTCATGACTTGTGCTTTCTCTGTATTAAATTTTATGTCATGAAATCTCTTAAGGGTGTTGCATTACATAACTAGTTCATTGATAATATGTGAAAATGCATGTGAACTTGTTAGACTATATCTATGCTCAAACCTTCTTTTTGGTATCATATGTCGTGTGTCTTTATCTTCCACGGGTCTTATGATATGTTTCAACTTCAAATGGTTTGTGTATATTTCTGGTCTAATCATGTTTGATATGTCATTTGAACCTCGTAATAACCAGTTATATTGTTTGTGTGCTTAATTGTTGAGGTTATCTTTGTCAGTCTTTGTGCATAAGTATGACTATTATATTCTTGAATGATTGAAAGATTATACCTCTAATCTATGCGTTCACCATATTGAACTGTTTGAGTAGTCGTGCATAAATTTTTAGCAAATATAAATTCAAACAGGTTACATGTTATGCGGGATTTATTTTTGGAAAGTCCGATTTACAAATGGCACTCTGCCGAAATTTTTTAAAAATCTTTCCAAAATTCATCATGCATAAGTGTAGTAATCACCCATTGCCTAGAATTTTAAAATTCAAATGGCCCTTTTTGCTGTTACCAAAAGGGGGAGATGGAAAGGCAAAAATAATAATAGGTAGGACTTTTATTTAACAAAACATTGGATGCATAGTGTGAGGGGGAGCCTTCTTGGGCTTAACCCTATATTTTGCCATTCGTATTTGTCATCATCAAAAAGGGGGAGAATGTTGACCTTATAGGTCACGCCCGTTTTGATTATGACAAATACTCATTGCATCTAATGAGTGTTTGAGTTTTGTGCAGGAACTATGACTGTTAAGATCAATATGTGCACAAAGCAAGTAAAGCCTGAAGACCAATTTATAATTCAGCATTGTAATATATTTAATTGGTCTGTAATAGTAAGTAGGTATTTGGTTTGTAATAAGCTCACACACATCACATGTATGATTTATTACATAAGCTCAAACAAACCGTGAATGAGAAAGGACCTTAGAAAGACCTTAGGGTTTTCCCTTCGGTCGACCGACACCAGACTTTTTCGGTGTCTTCAAATTGGACCCCAAGTGATCCTAGGACACACACATTTACACATATATCTGTTAGGCACTTCATTAGGGTTTGTATGCTTCAAGATTGGACCGAAATGCACACATGGTGCACTTTCGGTCGACCAGCACAATCAGTTCATTTTGGCCTAGTCGACTGAAACCAGGCCTGGGTCAACAGTTGACTAAGGCCCTGGTCAACCAAACCAGGTAGTTCAAAAGGCCCTGGTCGACCGAAACCCCATGGGGTCAAAAGTTTGACCATCTGGTCGACCAACCTTTTTTGTACTCCAACTACTTGGTCGACCAGAGGGTCCTTGGGAGAAATCCCAACGGTCTAGTCGGCCGAATCAGGTAGTTCAAAATGTCCTGGTCGACCGAACCTCATAAAATTGAGAAATCGCCCTCTCCTAGTCGATCGAGCCTTCAGTTCAAAAGTCCCCTGGTCGACCGAAGCATATGAGACTTGGTCGACCGAACTTGTTCTGGTCGACCGAACCTCTCAGGTTGCCCTGATTTTTACCGCAGTTAAATATTTTTTAAACAGGGTTAAAATGCTTTAAACATCATTAAACTTCCCTAAGAATACCCAAAAGGTCCCCAACGGTCATATTTTCTCCTATACCTATATATATGAGATCATTTGAGAAAATTAGAATGGATTAGCCACTCTGATTAAGGGAAAATTTTCTGAAAACCCAAAAGTCTATACTACTCATTTTTTAGTCTCATTTACTCAAGCTTACCTTCTATTAGTGTCTAAATCATTTGTAAGTGAATTGAGTGTCTATTTGGAAAGGTTTGCTCTCTTTGTTCCATTTGATAGATACGATCTTATTTGAGAGCAAAACCTAAGGATTCTTAGAGGACTTTGTTGATAAGTCTATCCTAAGAAGACTTTGTTAGATCTTCTAAGCTTGCACCTTCATTGTAAGATCTTGAGAAGATTGTATTTGTTTTTGGTTGCAAAAACTTTTCAAACACTTCCAAATATCTATTGCGCTTTTATCTTGTAAAATATTTGAAAAGATATTTGTTTGTGTGATAGTGATCTTTGTTGTAATATTCTTTCACTCATATATTATTTGCTGAATACAAAGATTACACATCTTTTGCAAACCAAGCATATACATCATTTAATACTTACATGCTTGAGATATCTTGCTGATTGAAATACTGGAGACTTGACATCTTTGTGTGAACTTATTGGCTGAATATCTTGTGATACAAAGATTGCTTGTTTGTCACTCTTACATACGCATTACACAGATAGAAAATACCTTTGAGATTTGAACCATTTAGACCACATTGAGCTTACATATTGAATCATATTGTGGTGTATGTTATTGCTCGCATTTGGGTACATATCTGCTTTACACGAAAGCACAATCACTGTACCATTTGATTGTAATACACATCTGTTGTATTTCCAGGCACGGGCCTGAAGAGGGAGACTAGCCTTGGTATAGTCCTAGATTGGCTTATACCCGGTTAGGAAAGCTAGGTGCGTCGTCCTGTTAAGGCGTGTAGGTTGAGGTCAGCCCCGCTAATTGACCTAGTTAAGGTTGAGGTCAGCCCTGTGTTAATTTGACCTGATTGTAAACGGTGTCACTCCATCCTTAAGTGAGCTATTAGTGGAATCCTCTAGCTTGTGAGTTAGAGGCGGGGACGTAGGCACAGTTGGCCGAACCCCGATAACATATCGTGTGTTTATTTATATTTTCGCACTTTATATTTACCGCACGTGTATATTATTATGTGAATGATGTCTATGACTTAATTTCCACATTATATTTATCTACGCATTTGGAAATTGCATAAACTGACCCTAGGTTGTGTATATAGTGTTGTTGAATAGATTAACCTAGGACAAAAAGTTTTAAATTCCAATTCACCCCCCCCCCCTCTCTTAGGAATACACCAATTCTAACAGTGGGCAATTAAACATAATATGTCCTTTGTTCTTGCACATGTAGCAAGTAGTATGTTTATGTGCATTGGTTGAGGAAGCACTAGCATAATATTTGGTTTCTTTCACAAAGTACCCCATGAACAACTTCTTCTTTCTTTTATTTGTTATTCCATTATAACCAATTCCTTCTTTATTTCCATGCATCCTTTGTTGTCCAACCATTTTCTAAAAGTTTTCTTTTTCTTTTTGTGAAGTTGTAGATAATTTTATCTTTATCCTCAATTGTCTTTTTAAGATCACTTATTTCTAAATCCCTCTTATTTTGATCATCTACTTGTAATTTGACTATATCTTGAGTCATATCATTTATTTTCTCTTTTAGATTTTCAATGTGGGTTTCTTTCTCTTTTTCAATAGATTTAGAGGTTTCGAGTTGTTTCATTAGATTTTAATTTTGTTCTTTTAGAGTTATATTTCTTTTAGAAACTTTGATAAATCTTTTATGTAAGGCAAACAACTCAGCTTGAAGTTCTTTATATGAAGGCATGCTATCACAAGATTCATCACATGATTCACTGCTAGATTCTTCTGATGAGGAGTAGTACAAATTTACCTCTTCATTATGTGCCATGAAGCACATATTAGCTATCTCTTGCCCGCTTGTCTCATTTTCCATTTCACTTGAACTCGTGTCTTCTCATGTTGCTTTCATAGCTGTCCTTTTTTTCTTCTTTTCCTTCTTGAGTTGAGGGCAGTCCGGTTTGATATGACCCGGCTTTTTGCAATGATAACATGTAGGTGGATCATTTTTATTTTTGTTTTCCTTCCTACTTGTTTCCCCTTTTTCAGATTTTGTTTTACTAAACTTTCTAGGGAACTTTTTGTTTCTTCTATAAAACTTGCCAAGTCTTTTAGTAATAATACCAATTCATCTTGGTCTGGATCACTTGATTCACTATCATCATCACTTGAGCTTTCATTATCCGCTTTTAAAGCAATAGACTTCTTGTGCTTAGGTTCGGATTCCTTTCTTTCAAGGCCATTTCATAAGTGAGCAGTGAACCTATAAGTTCATCTAGTGAAGTGGTTTTAAGGTTCCTACCTTCCGTTATTGCAGTGGCCTTTGGTTCCCATACGGGTGGAAGACTTCTAAGTATTTTTCGAATCATTTCATAGGTGGTGTAGGTCTTTCCTAAGGCATTGAGAGAATTGATTATGTGAGTAAACCTTGTATACATACTAGTGATGGTTTCATCCAGATTCATTTTGAAGACTTCACATTCACTAGTTAACATATCAATCCTATTGTCTCTAACATCAATCGTTCCTTCATAAGTTACTTCTAGCTTATCCCAAATTTCTTTGGTTGTTTTGCAAGCCATAACTCTATTAAATTCATTAATATCTAAAGCACAATACAAAGCATTGATAGCGCTTGAATTTACTTGCAGCATTTTGTGATCTAAGTCAATCATGTCCTTTTTCTCCTTAGGGACATGTATGTATAAACAGGTAGATTCTCGGTACCTATGGGTCCGGGTTGACTTTGACTTCGTTTTATGGTATTAGAGTATTATTAGTATGTGAAAATATATATGTATATATAGCAGAGTTTTGGTCATTACAAGTTTGGTATCAAAGCCTAGGTTTCTAGGTTCTGTAGACTTTAGAGTACAGAGGAAAAAATACTAGAGTATAAGAATAGATTAGGAATTTAGTGAATCAATACTGGGAAACTAAGATGAGTATTTAGGATTTTTTTTTTTTTCGTAATCGGGAAGCAGGATTTCCGTAGTGGTTTATGTGGATTTTCTGGGGTGACAATTTTAGGAAAGTCATAGTAAACTATTGTCGGGTTGTGTTTTTTAATTACTAGAGTAAATCTTAAATTAAGGATAAGAACATCAAATTAAATTGATGATATGAGATTTCAGTTAGATAAATAAGTTAACTAAGTTATGCAGACAAGGTCCTACGACTATATTTGTTATCTTTTCAAGATGGACCTTGGGGGTAGCAACGCCCATGCCAGTGGTGATGACGGTGCAGGCCCCTCTAGTGTAGATGGCAGTGATTTAGATACAGTTCTGTGTAGTGTAGCTCTGCAGGTTATGGCTGAAATTGCATGGAACTCTAAGGAGCAAGGAGGACCATTAGTAGACTAGAGCTACACTATAAAGAAGTTTGCCAAAATGAATCCTTCGGCGTTTTCAGGAGGAACTGATCCTGCAGTTGCTGAAAACTAGATGTAGGAGATTGAGAAAATATTATCAGTGCTGCACTGCACCAATGAACAAAGGGTCCTATATGCTACATATAATTTGACAAATGCAGCTAAGAGATGGTGGACAACTGTGAAATTTCTTGAGGAACAGAGACCCGTACCAGTGGCCATGACGTCAAACCGATTCAAGGAGCAGTTCTTTGATTGTTATTTTCCTCCCACTGTTAGAGAAGTTAAGATAGTAGAATTTTTAAATCTGACACAGGGGCAACTGACGGTTTAGCAATATGCAACAAAGTTTATCGAGCTGTCATGCTTTGCTCCCTACATCGTTCCAGTTGAGGTTAAGAAGGGGAGAATGTTTGAAAGGGGTTTGAGGCATGACATCTATAGATAGTGGCAAGTCCTAAAGGTGGAAGATTTCTCTGAATTAGTGGGCAGGGCCATAGTGGCATAGGAGAGCAGTTAGAGGGATGTGGGGACGTCAAGTCAGAGAAAGAGGCCCACGCCTCTAGGATTCTAGGCAGGGTCCAGCCGAGGCCCTTGGAGGGGAGACAGATGTAACGACCTGAAAAATAATGGTTTTTAAATAATGAAGAGGGGGGAAAATGGAAACAAAAACAGAAGGAGGCAGTAGGCTTCGTCGACAAATGTGAACGACATTGCACTTTGGATGGAATAACCTAGAAGTAACACACAGGGCCTCATCGACGAACACAGGGAGTTCGTCGACAAGCGCATAAAGGGACCTCGTCGATGAGAAGATACCGAGAAGGATTTTTGGGATAGTCTAAAATTCTTCGACGAGGGAGGAAGTTCGTCGATGAAATTATTAAAGGACTCGTCAACGAGGTGACGTGTCTCGTCGACGAATCCGGCTCTATAAATAGTGAAAGCCCGAATTTTTAGACGAATTTTTAGTGCAAACCCCCTCTTTCTCTCTCTAAAAAGCATCTCCCTCCTTTTCTCTTCGATTCTGGGTCTGTTTTACGCCGGATCGACAATCTGAAGCCACCACGACGCTCTTGGCGAAGTTCTCTGCAAGTCTGCTAGATCTGATCGTTGGTGGAGTTGGTTTGGATTTCGTCCCAATCTCAGGGTAAGGCATTTTATTCGGTATTTTTTCCCCCAATTATAAAAAATACAATACATGAAAAAATACTGATGTTTTGTTCTAAGGGATGTGGTTTTCAGGGTATTGAGTGGAGAACCTTGCGGGTATAGAGCTAGAGTACAGTAGGGACCTTTCAGAGATAAGGTAAGGGAAATATGTTATGCTAGGAATTTTTATAATGTTATCAGAGATTTTAATGTAACGCCTCGAACCCTTAAACCTGGGTCCAGTGCGTTATACCTGATAATATCCTGATAAATCATATTCCATAACATACGCAGTGGAAAACATAATCATAATTTCCATATAACATAATACCATAAAAGCGTAATATACCAGAGTTTTCTATTTTCTATCTATAAATCCACAAAAACCATCCAACACCTGCATTTCCATAAATACACAAATTCCATAACATTCCAGTATGTCCACAAACATTTTTTTCTCCACAGACTTAAAACATAAAGACTTATAACATAACATATACATCCCCAAAATATTATCAACATATACTCTGTTTCTTTATATAAACCTCCAAAAATTCTAAAATTACCATCGAGCTCCTAAGCCCAACCTCAAGGATGTCTTGAAAAAAAGAAACATTCATATTCGAGTAAGACACATCTCAGTAAGGGAAGAAGTATACATATTAAAGCAACGTGTGGCTAACATGAGGTATATAGATATCATTTTAATAACTTTTGCAAATCATTAACATAATTTTGAAATCATTTTTCTGAACCTACCAATCACATGCAGAGATTTAACCCACAAGATTATCCAAGGATAAGGGTGATTACCCACCCATACAAGTAGCACCCCTCTGCTCTAATACTTAGGTAACCCTAAGGTCACAACTAAAGCATACCAAGGCACTTACCTTACTTAGTAAGCCCTCAAGTGTTAGATTAATCTCGTACTCACGCATTCCACAATAGTTTACCAGCAAAGGCCCTAAGAATAGGGAAATCTACCCACCCACACAAGTAGGTTCCCTCTGTCCTAATACGTTATGCAGCTACTGCTAAATCTGAAACTACTAGTGCACTCACCTTTCTCAACAAACCCTCAAGCGAAGAGTACGCCTCGCCCAATCGTAACATGTTCTACGTACATACATATTTCTAATATCATAATACATTATTTCTTTCTGTCATTATACATTCATACACATTCATCCATGTTTATAACTTAACTTTACATTTCGTTTCACTTTAAGTGACTCTTTCCCATTTATATCATTCACATTTCACATTTCATTTCATTGCATCGTCATTCCATTGTCATTTCATTGCATAACATTTTCATTTCATTCCTTCGTACTATAGCTAGTCTTTAGCCATCATTTGTTAGTTTCCACATAGAAATGCGCTAGAATCTGCTACAGTTAGTTTCTACATAGAAATGCACTAGTATCTGCTAACATGGTTGTCTTTCAGCTGTCTTACATTTATATGGTTGCATTTAACATACGCAAGCAACATTGTCCATATCATATTTTATTCTCAATACTTTACTTATTCAGCTTGCATCTCATACATTTAACATACATTTGCACCGAATCTCTTGTCATACAATTTAACAATAAAATTCATATACGTTCCTTACAAAATAAGTCAACCCACATTTAATATTTATATGCTGAAAATACATTTCATTCCTTACTTAAATTCCTCATAAAATTCCTTTTCACCTTCATTCATTTACTTTCACATATACATAGCTATATAAACACCCCTAGGCTCAGAAAATATGAATTTCATGGTTAGCGTTTTAGACCCACATATAAACATATATACATAAATAACACATAATTCATTTTTATTCATGAAAAACCTGATTTAATATATAAATTTCCCCCTTACCTGACTTTCAAACTACGCCTGTAGGATCCCCGAACTGATACCCACAGCGTTCACCTGGACCCTGAATCCAAAAATCCTAGCTTAATTAAAATAAATTCTAATTAAGTTAAATCTTAAGGAAAATACTTATTTACTACTTCCTAAGCTCCACATAACAACGTTCCTTAAGAAAATCACAAAATAAATCACTTACCCTGATTTTGGGATGTTTCCCAAACCTCGCAACCCAACGATCAGCTCCTACAGCCTTGAAGAGAATGATCCCACAAACCTCGTGGTAGTTCCGGATCGTCAAACCGAATCAAATTCGACCTGAAATCGAAGAGAGAAGGCTGGAGGTTTATTTTTAGAGAGAGAGAGAGAGAGAGGAGATAGAGAGTTCAGAAAATTCACACTAAAAATAAAGAACTCTCTATTTATAGGCAGGGCTTCATCGACGAGGCACTATAGAGACTTCGTCAACGAGAAGATACCTCCATCAACAAAATTCAGAGTTCCAAATATACTCTCTCGGGATTCCTTCGTCGACGAGAAATAGACTTCGTCGACGATCTTAGAAGGATACTCGTCTATGAAGACAGGACATTCGTCGACGAGGCCTGTTATTTTCTTAAAAATTCTTTCTTTCTTCCCCTTATTTTCCTTTAATCCACTTTATTCAGTATATTTTTTAATTATTTAAATTTCTGAGTTATTACATTTTACACATTTGTATATACCAGCTTATTACCCAGTTTTATAGAATATGAGTTTTAAATGCTTTTGTGGCCTAGGTAGATATTTATGTGATGAAGAACTTATATAATTTTTACAGTATATCATACTATGCTGAATACACAGATATAGACAGTATATTACAGTTTTACTCAGATCAGTATGTTATAGTTTTATACAGATCAGTATATCACAGATATTTATCCAGAATAATATATTACAGTTTTACTCAGATCAGTATATTACAGCTTTATTCAGAACAATATATACAGTATTTATAGTATGTCATGTTTTCCATTACCATAACATACAGAGTATACAGATAGAGTATATAGACAGAGTATATAGACAAATATACAGAGATAGCATCAAGATGCTACAAATACAGCATATAGAGATTACGGTATTTATAGTACAAAAGATAGCGTTATGGTAATTTTGGAAACATGATGAAAACAGTAAAAGAGTATATATATATATATAGTATCAGATCCCTGAGGAATGATTACAGACAGATACAGATAAAGAATACAGAGCATGGTACCGTTGTTATATAAAGATAGAGTGCAACCACATATCTCAGATAGTGTGTGGGTACCGTCAAACTGTGCTCGGAGAGGATGTAACTCCCCAGTTCACTGGGTTGAGGGGGCCAATTTGATGAGGTAGAAGCCAGTCCCGTGCCTAGGAGAGTATGTAGTTTGGTCGGGCTGAGGTAGTGTAGAGTATATTGACTTATCTAGAGGGTCAACCAAATTAAGTCCCGCCTACAGGCTGCACAACCCTGTCATGAGTGGTCAAATCATGATATGCAGAGTTCCAGGGATAAAGCACAGTTATGTATATGTATACAGTTTTACAGTATCTGATGAGTATAGTATGATATTAGCAGTATGAAAAATAGAAAATACAATTATATTTTAAATTGTGAAAATGATGGACATGCTTTACAGATTTACTATTTCATTACAGTTTAGTTGTTATTTTAACAGTGTGCAACTTAGTCGCCACACACTAATAATAGCATATGTCCACTTTCTGAGCGTCGACTCACCCTATGACTTTAACATTTTTCAAGTGAGCCAGCTGGGCGAGCTGACCAGGCTCGCGGATATAAGGTTTATTTGATTACCCTGGATTAGAGGATAAGTTTATGCAGAGTTTTGTGTTTTGGGACAGATATTTTGGAGAGAGATGTATTATATAGTATGGTTTGGAAATACAGATACCTGGTATTGTATGATGTGTATGGATGTATGGATTACGTTTTCGCTGCATATGTATGATTTGATATTCAGATTTACCCCGGTGCCTTCTGAGGCTCGAGTTCCATAGCAGGGGGTATCAGAACAGTTAATGTGTATATATATATATATATATATATATATATATATATATATATATAATGATGTAAATTTTGAGGTCGTCACAACAGATACGGCAGAGCTCAGAGGCAGGAGACTGGGAGACAAGAGATTCAGGGCAAGTAGGCATATCCAGTTTATCCTATATGTGGAAAGAGACACAGAGTAGAATGCCGAATAGGGAGGAATGTATGCTACCGATGTGGTGGACCGGGTCATGTAACACGAGACTATCGTGCCTAATATAGTATTGCTCTTGCTCCTAGACCATTTGGAGGGAATGTCCAGGCACCCATGGGTGGCAGCCAGCAAAGGAACACAGCCCCGATGAGGGTCTACGTGTTGATGCCGGGAGATGCTCAGACCGTAGGTGACGTCGTGACATGTATAATTATTGCTTTATCATATAAAGTTGTTGTTTTATTTGACTGAGGTGCCACCCATTCATTTATGTCATTGGGTTATGTCAAGTCAATTGGAGTTGAGACATAATTGTTAGATATTGATTTTTCAATAGCCACGCCAACTAGATCAGTAGTGAGATATGGAAAGGTGATTAAAACTATCCAGGAAGTATTCAGGAGAAAATATTACTAGTCGATCTTGTGGTATTAGACATGCAGGGATTCAATATGATATTGGGTATGGACTGACTAGCAGCTAACTACGACTGCATTGATTGCCATTAAAAAGAGGTGATCTTCAGACCCTCGGGAGAGCAAGAATTCATATTTGCGGGATCGCGTGTGTGCGCCTCACCACAATCAGTGTCAACTATACAAGCCAGGAAGCTACTCCAAGACGGTTGTCAGGGGTATGTAGCTTATATAAAAAAGATGCCAAAGGAAAAATTAAAACTTGCTGATATCCCAATAGTCAAGGAATTTTCAAATGTATTTCCAGAAGTGTTACTTGGCTTACCACCAAATAGGGAGATTGAATTTGTCGTGGATTTACTTCCAGGAACAACACTGATATCTAAGACACCTTGCAGGATGGCCCCAGCCGAGTTAAAGGAGCTGAAAGACCAGTTGCAGGAGTTCTTAGATAAATGGTTTATCAGACCTAGCGTGTCACCTTGGGGTGCGCTAGTGCTGTTTGTAAAAAAGAAAGATGGAACGTTAAGAATGTGCATCGATTATAGGAAGATAAATAAAGTGATGATCAAAAATAAATATCTTCTTCCTAGAATTGATGATTTATTTGATCAGTTACAAGGAACCCAAGTCTACTCCAAGATTGATCTTTGGTTGGGATATCATCAAATGAAAATTAAAGTAGAGGATATTTCGAAGACAGCATTTAGGACTAGATATGGCCACTATGAATTTCTAGTTATGCTATTTGGCCTAACTAATGCACCCGCAGAGTTTATGGACTTGATGAATCGGGTATTCCATCAGTACTTAGATCAGTTTGTTGTTGTCTTTATTGATGATATGCCGGTCTACTCAAAGATTTTTTAAGAGCACGAAGATCATCTGAGACTAGTACTGTAGGTACTAAAAGAAAAGACGTTATACGCTAAGTTCAAGAAAGGTGACTTTTGGCTAAGGCAGGTCACTTTCCTCAGACATGTGATTTCCAGAGATGACATATCAGTGGATCCAAATTAGATAGAAGTGATGATGAATTGGGTGAGGCCAGAGAATGTTCAAAAGATCATAAGTTTCCTAAGTTTAGCAAGGTACTACCGGCGTTTTGTGGATGGTTTTTCCAGATTATTAGGTCCACTGACTTGGCTCACAAAGAAAAATGTGAAATTTGAATGGATGAACAAATGTGAGAAGAGTTTCTAGGAGTTGAAACAGTTGCTAGTCACTACACTAGTATTATCTATTCCATCAGGAGAGGATGGATTTGTTATATACAATGATGTGTCCTAGAAAGGACTCGGATGTGTATTGATGCAGCACAGGAGGGTTATTGCATAAGCTTCACAGCAACTTAAAGAGTATGAAAAGAATTACCCTACCCATGACTTGGAGTTAGCTGCAGTGGTCTACGCACTGAAGATTTGGAGACATTATCTCTATGGGGGTAGGTGTGAAATTTGTATTGACCATAAGAGCCTGAAGTATTTCTTTACGCAAAAAGAATTAAACATGAGGAAGAGGAGATGGCTAGAGCTTATTAAGGATTATGATTATACCATTAGTTACCACTTGAGGAAAGCAAATGTGGTGGCTGATGCTTTGAGTCGGAAATCAGTGGGAGCCACATTATTAGCAGTAGTGATTCAGCATCCGATTCAGATGGATTTAGAGAGGCTTGGTGTGGAGTTGGTATTGGGTGAGCACCAGGCATTTATTGCTAACTTGATTCTATAGCCTACACTGCATGGGAGGATTAAAACTACTCAGAGGAAAGATGCAGAATTATAAGAACTAATGGATAAAGTGCAGGATGGACAGGGAGAGGAGTTTAATATTTCAAATGATGGAGATCTGGGGTTTTGTACTAGGCTATGCGTATCTGCAGATGTTGAAATTAAGAGAACTATTTTAGAAGAGGCACACAGATCCCTTTACACAGTACATCCTAGAAGCACTAAAATGTATCGGGACCTCCAGGAGTCATTCTAGAGGAGCGACATGAAAAGGGAGATAGCCAAGTTTGTGGAGCAGTGTTTGACGTGACAGCAGGTAAAGACTGAGCACTAGAAACCGAAGAAACAGTTGCAACCACTCCACATCCCTGAGTGGAAGTGGGATCATATCTCTATGGATTTTATTACAAGGTTACCACTGGAGTTGCATAGACAGAACGCCATTTGGGTGATTGTAGACCGGCTGATGAAGACTGCTCATTTTCTCCCTATTAAAGTCAACTATTCCATGAGTAGGCTGGCCGAATTATATATTTAGGAGATAGTTCGACCCCATAGTGTGTCGGTATCTATAGTCTCAGACCGAGACCCACGAGTTACGTCACAATTTTGGAAAAGTTTGTAGGAGGCTTTAGGGTCTCAGCTATCATTCAGTACAGCATTTCATCCTCAAACTGATGGGCAAATGGAGAGGAAGATTCAGATACTCGAAGATATGTTTCGAGCATGTGTGCTAGACTTCAGGGGTAGTTGGACCAAGTTTATGTCGCTGGTTGAATTCACATAGAATAACAGTTATCAGGCCAGCATTGGAATGACGCCTTATGAGGCATTATATGGTAGGAGATGTCGTTCTCTGTTATACTGGGATGAAGTGGGTGAAAGGCGAGTTTTGGAGCCAGAGTTAGTGCAGCAGGCATATAATAAAGTTCAACTTATTAGAGACAGAATTAATGTAGCCTAGAGTTGGCAGAAAAGCTACGTAGATACTCGCCACCAAAAATTAAAGTTTGAGGTAGGAGACCATGTGTTCTTGAAAGTAGCACCGAAGAGAGTAGTTATGAGGTTTGGGAGAAAGGGTAAGCTGAACCCAAGGTATATTGGCCCATTTGAAATACTTGAGAAAGTGGGTCCAGTTGCTCACAAAATAGCTTTACCGTCGGCATTATCCAGGATTTATGATATATTCCATTTTTCTATACTGAGGAAATACGTATCAGATCCCTCTCACATGATCAACTATGAAGAGTTGGAGTTTAGAGATACTTTAACATGAGAAGTAATACCAATGCAGATTCTAGATAGAAAGGAACATGAGTTGCACACCAAGAAAATTCCACTAGTGAAAGTATTGTGAAGGAATCATGTAGTGGAGGAAACTTCATGGGAGTTAGAGAAGGAGATACGACATAAGTACCCACATCTATTAACTAGGAATCACCACTAGTCAGGAAAAGTGAAGTAATAGCTCAGGTAAGGTAAGTATTGTTTCGAATTTATTTTATGCAGTGCAGGGTAATATATGTACAAATTGTGTTTTGAATTATAGGATATAGTGGGTTTTGGGAGAATTTTGATTAGTTAATGCAATCTCCTAGAACCATATGTGCAACCATAGTATTCCTCCTCCATAAGTAAGGGTAATTAATAAAGGTACAACGAATTTTTCCTTTAGAGGTTGGTATATGTATAGTTAGCAAATTTTGAGGACGAAATTTTTAAAAGGAGGGGAGAATGTAGAGACCCAGAAAATATAATAATAAAATAAATAAGAAAAAGAAAATAAGGAAAAAAGAATTATAAAAAAAGGGCTTCAATAGGAAATCATCAACGAGCCTAGAACCTTCGTCGATGAAAATCCTTCTAGGTCGATCTCATCGACGAGTGCATGTGTCTTGTCAACGAGAAGATACCAGGAGTAAGGAATTCAAGCCATTAAGGGTTCGTCAATGAACTCATTATCTTCGTCGACGAACACCCTTCTACTACTCATCGACGAATACACGTGTCTCGTCGATGAGGTCACGTGGCTAGCAATCTATAAATACTCTAAAATAAAAAATTCAGCGTGAAAATCACTCACACTCTCTCTCTCTCTCTCTCTCTCTCTCTCTCTCTCTCATTTCTTCTCTCTACCTTCGGTTCTCACTCCTTCTCTCCTCCCATCCGGTTCTATTATACCCCGTTTCGACCATTAGAAGTTACCACATTGATCCCGGGAAAATGCTCTACAACTTAGCTTAAGCGCATTGCTGATTTGGGGTGCTTGGGCACCATCCTAAAATCAGGATAAGTAAGTTATTTAAGAGTTTGTGTGGTTATTTGGAATTTTTGAACCCAGAAAATTTGTTAGATGTTAATATACAAGAGATTGAGTTGATTAATTTGGGAAAAATATAATTTCAAGGTTTTGAACTTTGAACGCCGTGGGGCGTAGATTTAGAGTTTTAGCAGGCTCAACAGGAAACAAGTAAAGGAATAGATTAAGTCAGGTATTTTCATAAATTTATTTATGAATTAATGTAGTTTTTGGGAATATTGGTAACAGATTTTATAGCATATTATAGTATAATACAGAATAGAACTCACTCGTGCGACATGAGTATAAGTTTAATGGAATAACAGTATGTCAGAAAATGTTATATTTCATAGAATAAGTAAGATATTATAGTAATTTTTAGAAAAATCATAAACAGTACAGAAGCTAAGATATATGCAGTATATTGTGTAATGATAGCCGGCACAGATGTTGTGGTATGATAGCTGGCGCAGATGTCGTGATATGGCAGCCGGCGCAGATGCCGTGATAAATTTTAATATGACAATTTATTGAGAAGTTATGAAATGTCAACTTTTATTCAGAAATATGTAAAAGCTAGATATTATTTCAGAAATATGAAAATGTTATTTACGAACAAAAATATATTATGTGAAATGTATTAAATAGTAAGAGAACTTGGATGGTTACGTACGTTAAGAGCACGGTACCGTTACTAGCTAGCCAGATCGGAGAGAGGATACTCACTGTGTGTCGACCCGTTAGAGGTTTGACGGAAAGTAGGATGGGCGAACCAGATTGGTGTATAATCGACCAGTGCAACCACACTATTCAGGAAGCGTGGGTCGGAGACCGATTAGCCCCAAAGTGTAGGCGGTGTGCAGGATACCCTCTGTGTACTGACCCGTTAGAGGTTTGACAGAGAGTAGGATGGGCAGACCAGGATGGGTGGGCAATTGTGCGTAGTTATGTCACATTTGACTTAACCTAGTAGGTCAGCTAGCATTAAGTCCAGCCTACAAGCTGCACAACGCAAATCATGCGGGGTGAACTCATGATATATATGTAGTTGTACATCCAGGGTATAATATTTCAGTAATATACAGATTTAATAGATGATTTAAATGATACAAAAATTCATTATGATATAGTAAGATTATGTTTAAAAGTATAGTTTTCCATGTGCAATATGTTACAACTTAAGATATATATTACAGTTCTATTATTTGCAGTATATGTTTACCTTATGATGAAACTCACATTGTCACACACTGATATTAAACTATTTCCCTTATTGAGAGGTATCTCACCCCCAACATTACAAATATTTCAGGAAACCCCGACAGTCGAGTGGAGTGAGCTCCATGATAGAGGAGTTCGTTGGTATCAGTTGCAGGGTAAGTAATCATGCGAGAGATAGGATGTATTTTTGGGGTATATATGTGTATATGTAGAACAGTGAATCTCTAGTATTGTATATAAGTTAAATATATTATAGTTTCCACTGCTTAGATGACATGTATGTATAAACAGGTAGATTTTCAGTACCTATAGGTTCAGGTTAACTTTGACTACATTTTATGATACCAGAGTATTACTAGTATGTGAAAAAACATACGTACATATATATATATATATATATATATATAGAGAGAGAGAGAGAGAGAGCAGAGTTTTGGGGTCGTTACGCTTTAGATTTCAATTGATTGGGATAATGGTTCAGTTCAGTTTCAGTTTTGGTTAAACATTTTTTTTTAGTGAGATGTTTTTAAACTTGCTAAATAAATCTATTAACTTCTTACATATTAAGGTAGCTTGAATTTTAAATTCTTAGCATTTAAAATTTAATTAAAATTTGCATGCTGGTTTTAGTGGAGGAAAAATATTTATTTGTAGTTACTTTAAAATTTTAAATTAGATCCAACAATTCTTCGATTTACTTTTAAATATTGGTCTAACGACTATGTAACTAATCAACCATTTGAAATGGTTCAGTTTCAACTCTCATTTTTTGATGAATTATAAGTTCGACTTGGGTAACAGTTTGATGGGTATTATTTGATTAACATGAACAATGTCAACCTTGTGAAAATTCAATACAAATTAAATGAACTTCACCACACAACCATGCTTAGCCCTGTGATAAATCTATACAAATGAATCGGCTGATCTTTAACATGTCCATACGAGCTCTAAACATGTTTATTATACTAATATACATTAATATTTAAGTTTTGATGTCTTCCGGTTGATTTTGAAGGTCATTATTTTATTATAATTACCCACCTAGTTATTTAATTTTGAGAGTCCATGCATGTTTAGAAGCATCGACTTCAAAAGCCTTGGGTGGCTTAAAAGCATGCACATGGCTTAGCTTGTCAGATCTTGCGCTGGACTTGAAAGGGAAGCCCGAATTTATATTCTTATCGTAAACCCCACAACTTTTCTGAATTTGAACAAGTAAAAAAAAGCCAAACATACTTCAATTCATTGTTTAAAATTTTTTCACAGTAGCATATATCTTTTTGGCAGTTGAAATTAAAACCACAAATTAATCAATCCTTTACGTCATCACCACTTTATTGAAAAACCAACCAAAAAAATTTAAAATATATATATATATATATATATATATATATAAAGCGAGGAACAGACGAGAAGACAAGGGCGCGCGGAGTGTAGTTAAAATGTGAATGCAGAATGAAATCATAATAATATAATTAATTAATTACTTCTTGGGTGCAAGCCTCGACTTGATCTTCTCCACCTCCTTAGTCCCCACCTGAAAGGCCTTGGTCAAGACATTGTCCGGCACGGGCGGCGCCGCAGCGAAGAGGGCGGCGGCGAGGGCCTGGGTGCCCGGCAGCTGGCTGTTGAAGGCGGAAATGACGGCGGCGGGTTTGTCGCCGTTGTTCTTCTGGAAATGGAGGAGACCCTTGGGGAAGACGAAGACATCGCCTTGGCTGATGGTCTTGGAGAAGAGGGCGTTGGAGGTGTTGATGAAGCCGACGTCGAGCTGGCCAGTGAGGACGAAGATGATCTCGGTGGCGCGGGGGTGGGTGTGGGGTGGGTTGAGGCCGCCGGGGGCGAAGTCGATGCGGGAGAAGGAGACGCCCAAGGTGTTGAGGCCTGGGATTTTCTGGACGTTGGCTGGGGTCACCACAGATCCCATGGTGTTGTTTGTGGCGCCAGGTTTGGCCAGACCCCCGAAGAAGAAGTCCTCTGCGCTTATGTTGCTGCTTTTGCAGGGGAATCCGTTCAGCTTCACTCCTGCATCCCATCCATTTCCATTTTAATTCACTCGTTCATTCATTCCCAATCCACTCATCAATTCATTCGGACGTACGTACAAACTGTGAATTTAATTTTTTTGCATAAAACGTACAATATACAATTAATTTGCATAAATTATATATATATATATATATATAATAGTGGTGAAATGATGATGCAATTAAGGATGTAGGTTACCATGGGATCAGACTTTTCAACGACGGTAACCCCACATCCTTAATTGCATCATCATTTCACTACTACTACTCACCGGTTGAAAAGTCTGATCATCCACGCAACTAAGCTCATTATCTTCATTTTCTTCATTTTCCTCGTCAATTTTGGTGGGGAAAAAAGCACAAAGAAATTAAAATTTTCACTTTTAGGTAGCTTTATATATTATATATATATATATATATATATATATCATTTGGATCTATTAGGGTAGCTAGCTGTAGCCATCACACCGCAGCAGTCAACGCAACATCAACAAGCAAACGAATTGAAAGCAGGAAAATTGTAAAACAGAGCCACCCTGCACGCAGCTTGTAGCTGGTAGCAAAATGAAGGTGAAATCAATACCGGCCGGCAGCTTATGTATGTGACCGATCACTCTTGTATTTAATTAGACCATGGGAGTATGCATTTTTTTTTTTTCTTTCTAAGAAAAGATTTCTTGCCGGTAAGGCTGATCGAGAAGAGTCCAAGCAATTAAAACCCCCACAGGAATCCCCAAGCGAAGACCAGCTAGCTATATACATACATACATATATATATATATATATATATATATATAGCCAATAAAAATAAAACAAAATAAAACTTCAAAGCCAGCCTGCCCAGATCATCAAATCATGCATGAACGGGCAATATATTAGGTGCCGCGAATTAAATTGGGCATTAAAATTAAATTATGCTTTATTTGGAAGAATAGATGGATTTTTTTGAGTGTTGAATTTAGATTTAAATAAAATTTAATATAATTCTACATTGTATTTTATACAAAATTACAAACTAAAATTCAAACTTCTCTCAACCACAAGGTTAAAATAAAAAATTAAACAAAATTATATATGAAGGCAAGAGCCAAGAGAAGATGTATAAGGGAAATTAATTAAGAAAACGTGGGTGGGTGCGTACCGGAGGAGAGATCGGCGACGCAGAGGTCTTGAAGGAGGTCGGGATCGGCGGCAGAGAGGGCGGCGAATGCCATCAGGAGGAGAGGAACAGCAGCAGCCGCCATGGGTGAAACGGAGGTCGATGGACGGATTGAAATTAGTGTTTAAGTTGGAATATATTGTATAAAAAATTATAGGAGGAAAATGATGATGAATTGAATGAAATTAAATTAAAAGGGAAAAGGGAAAAGAGAAGGCAGACAGACAGGACGAGATGACCAGAGAGAAGGTGGGGTTGGGGATGGTGGTGTGGGTCTTTCAAACTTTTTCCACATTGAGGGGATGGTGGAGAGAAAAAAATGTTGGTCTCCTATTTATAAGGGAGGAGACGGGTGTGCATTCTTTTTTACGATTTCATTTAAATATCATCTTGGAATGGATTTTATATATATATATATATATATATATATATATATATACATAGAGAGAGAGAGAGAGAAAGAGGAGTCCCTTTGACTCCACGCTGCATGCATCTTCCTTTTCAATTAATTTCAATTAATAATCTGCTTTGTATACAGTTCAGAGTTTAAAATTTTCTGCTCCAATTTGTTTATGTATCTTACTATATATGTCTATTCTTGATGGAGAATTCTCATAGCTTCTCTACGGAACAATTTGGGGAGAAGAAATTGACTCAGATGACAACAATATTTACTCTATCTTTTCAGAGTACTCAGAATTTGATGGAGATGAATCAGAAGAAAAAGTCTTAGATCAATCTCCATTTCATCTCAAGCTAAGTCAGATAAGACTAGTTATGATGAGAGCAGTAGATAAAGCACCAGAACTAATTTCTCTAGCAAGAAAAGAAGAGGATCTAGTGCAAGCTCGAGAAACTGAAATCCCTTCAGAAAGTAGGGATTGTCAATAATGGAGAATGTCTCAAGCCAGTTGGGCTGAAGCATATCAAACCTCATGAATACCTTACAAAGAGACAGTAAAGGTGATCGAGAAGGAGGTAACTGCAGAATTATCCAGTATGGATGCAGGAACGTTCATAGTTTCGTCACTCACCACACAAGAAGTTCAAAGAGTAATAGATAAGAAGGCAAGATATGTCAACTATGGAATCATCCAGGTTGGGATAGATCCATTGGTAAGAAAATGGCAAGACCTTCCTATCCTTGTTGCAGTAATGGACCGAAGCATCGATAATTTTGGTAGGTCCTTACTAGGAGGAGTAAGAGCTAACTTACATTCAAGAGTAGCCTGGATAAAAGTAATACCAAATTTACATATTGATCTTCAAGATAGAAGTGTGGAGAAAACTCTACAGATCAAAGTTAACACGAGGAACTGGCAGAATATGTTAAAATGTAGCCCAGATAGAAGGTGCATTAGACTTATTGCCAAACTATATTTAAAGTTCTACAACACGGAGAAGCTAGCTCTCAGAAGGGGAGTTAGTAGATTCGCTCAACTCTTCAAGACAAATCAAACTGACTCGGTCAGAGGATTGCAACCAGAAGTTGTAAATCCAAGAGCACTAAGTTGGTCGATGATACCAATTTCTCTCAAGGCTCTTAATTCTTACTAAATTAAAAGGACTTAACTAATTATATCGTTATGAAAGGAGGAGGAAGAACTAAATTAATAAAAGATCAATACATGTTCTTCTTTCTTCTCTTCTCTAAACCTCCACGAAGCTGTAGAAGGTAATCTTCCAGTCCCACTATTATGTTGGTGTCTATGTGGTGCCTCTACGCCTCTCCGTCAGGCTCTTTCAAGCAAGATAGGACTTCAACCCACACAACTGTCTTTACTTAGAAAGGAAAATATTTGAGAGAAAGATGTCTTTGAACAAACTGAAATTTCTATTAATTTTTTCTCTGTTTTTCCTCTCCAAACAATGGGTCAGATATACCATTATATAGACTACTTCAAGGGATAAGCACAACATCGCTTTCTCCTTGAATGGACACAAATCAAAAGTAAAAAAGCAAAGATTCCTTCTTTAATAAAGTAAAAGCTACTTTAAAAACAAAAAAACAAAAGGACAGCACATCAAATCTTGTTGACTCATTTTGCAAAAAGATAAAATAACAGGAATCTCTTTTAATAAAGCTGATATGACTTGTCGTATCATCCTTTCGACGAAACCTATGATATGACACAGTGCTAGATGAGTGTCTGATATAACCCTACCAATTAGTCTGATCAGTTTAGCCTAGGATATGATGAAATTCTGGACTATACATCTGGCAAATATCTAGACTATCTTCAAAGATCTTTTAGGGCTTCAATGATATCATCACCTTTTATGGCAAGTTTTGCTAACCCTAACTAGAGATCACTTTCATGACTTGTGTTGATGGAAGATGACACTCCCAATTTCTGATCTGGTTGACTACTTTGTTTGCTTCAATAACAAAGTCTGATAAACTAGCCTCTTCAAAAGGTTGGAAATACTTTCCTTCAACTGTAATAAGGGTTTCATAATCTACAAACATAACACAAGCTAATGTAGATCTTACTTCAAGAGGATAAATTCCTCACAAATTTTGAACTAATTCATAAAAATTTGTGTGCTTTTGGAAATCTTCTCAATTTGGTTCTTCTTCTTTGAAGTCTGAAACCTGTCCATCCTTCCAGTCATCTGGAAAAAGGTTCCAAAACGGTACCTTCCCTATCTTTAATTTTATTGGTTCTATGTATCCTATCCACCATAACCTTCCTGGATTAGTGAAATTAAGTGCATGCTTTATCAATGCTAGAAGAAAATTAAAGGCTTGTCCTGTTTTACTGAGCCCAAAGAATTGGACTTCTTCGGTCTTAAAGAGCTTTCTGTATTGCCATTAACTTCTCAGGCTTGATGTTTCTAGGTTAATTAAATTTAGAACCCCCTCTCCAACTAATATAATTTTTAATCCAAACTTAGATTTATTTATCAATATATATATATATATATATATTGTTGTAAATGAAATAAAAAAAAGGAAAAAAATTTTAGAGCTATAGAAATTCAACAATCTAGTTCTTCATGAACTAGATGTTGTCAATTATCTTACTATCTCATTTTGTTGTAAAGCATGTCCTTATATAGGCAAATACATTGGCATCCCAAAGGTTAACCACATAATGAACCATTATGTGAGCATACCAAAGGTTGTAACATATTATCTAGATAGTCATCCACATAAATATACATGTTTTACAATACTTCCCCTTGGATAACTATACACTATGAATATGTCTCGTTAAAACCTTCGCTAAGGAAAATCTTGTGGGACAAAACCTTAACGAAGAAAAAACAGTACAATATTCATACTTCCCCTAAAAAATACAATCAATTAAGAAATGTCCTTAAGTTGTCGCATTTTAATATTATGTACATACTTCTTGAAAATTGAAGTTGACAATACTTTTGTGAATAGATCTGCTGAGTTTTCATTTGAACGAATTTTGCAAATATCAACATCTCCTTTCTTCAGAAGTTCATGAGTGTAGAAAAACTTTGGTGAAATATGTTTAGTTCTATCACCTTTTATGTACTCACTTTTGATTTGTGCAACACATGTTGCATTGTCCTCATACAATATTGTTGGCGTGTCATTCTCCAATGATAATCTACTTGTCCCTCTAATGTGTTGGATTATAGTTCTTAATCATACGCATTCACGACTTGCTTCGTGAACTACTAGTATTTCTGAATGGTTTGAAGAGGTAGCGGTGATCGTTTTCTTTACAGATCATCATGAAATAGCAGTATCACCACATGTAAAAATATAGCTTGTTTGCGATCGAGCTTTATGAGGATCAGAAAGATATCTGGCATCAGCATATCCTTTCAACACAGACTTTACACCCTTTAGGTTAAACAAACCCATATCATATGTGCCGCGGAGAAAATAAAGGACATGTTTTACTCCATTCCAATGTCTCTGAGTTGGTGTAGAACTAAACCTTATTAGCAAATTTACCGCAAAAGTTATATCTGGTCTAGTGCAATTTGCAAAATACAAGAGTGCTCCTATTGCACCAAGATAGGGTACTTCAGGACCAAGGATTTCTTCATCATCTTCTCGAGGATGAAAAAAATCCTTTTTCACATCAAGTGAATGAACAACCATCGGGGAGCTTAATGGATAAGATTTATCCATATAAATTGTTTCAACATTTTTTCTATATAAGATGATTAATGAATAAGAATTCCACTTATTAAATGTTCAACTTGAAAACCAAGACAAAATTTTTTCTTCCCAAGATCCTTCATCTCAAATTCTTTCATTAAGTACTCAACAATCGTTGAGATTTTTTCTGGAGTTCCTACTTGTTTACGTCATCAACATAAACTGCGACTATAGTTAATCCAGAATTTATGTTCTTAATGAAAACACAAGAACTGATAAGATTATTTTTCATATCCAATTTTCAACAAATATTCACTTAGACGATTGTACCACATTCGTTCAGATTGCTTCAATCCATACAAGGATTTTGTAATTTAATAGAATACATTTGTCGTTGTAATGCTCTAGAAAATGATATACTTGGGAATGTAAAATAAAAATAAATAAATAATAAATAAAAATTTTAAATTAAGTATTAATTAATTAATTAAACATTATTATAATATAAGTAATATATATATACATCTCCTGAAGCATCGTCAAGCTTCAGGAGACATTTGTTACTGACATTGAATTCCAAGCGCCTAGAACGTCACTTTCTCTCCTCGTCTCCTCCGTTCCCCCTTCTCTCTCTTCTTATTTTCTCGGCTAATATTCGGCCGATCGAAAAATTGAAGATACCGTTGGGTTCCTATCTCCACCACCGACATTCCTACCGAAGCAGATTTGTCGTGAGGGTAACATAGACCTCATTCCTAGGAAAAGGTATACTCCTTCTCTTTCCTTAATTTTTCGTTTAATCTTCCGCTAAATCGATGATCAGGCACCACCACGGGATCCTAGTCTCGATCATCGTCATTTTGTACAGAGCGAGTTTTCAATTTGGGGGTCTTAGGCACCACTCCAAAGCGAGAGTGGGATTTAGGGAATTAAACAAATTGGTTATTTTTGGGAATCTAATAATTTATTTGGAGTTTATTGGTTTAGGAAATGTTAAATAGTTTTTGGAAATTTTGTGAGCCTAGGAATATTAAGGAAATTATAATTTTTGGGTTGAGTTGATTTTATTGGGAATAATGTGATTTCAATGTTTGGAGTTTTGAACGCTTCGGGAGTGGGTTGAAATTTTTACCAGGCTTTTCAAGATTCACATAAGGGGATTAAGTTAAGTCAGTAATTTTATTGAATTTTAATCAATTTAATTGTTATGTTTAAATATATATATATATATATATATATATATATATAAGAATTTAAAGGTTATTTTGAAAACCAACCGTTCAAAATGGATTTTATAAACTTAGGATATATGGTATGGTATTTTTGAATAAAATGAACTATGGAAAACTTGTTTGTTTATATGGTTATGTTAAAATGTGGAAATCGTGTGGCAAATGATTTAATTGGTATGGATTATTGTATATCTAGATTTGAGATTTTGAAATACTGAACTGTTTGTGAAATACTGAAATTGTTTGTGAAATACTGGAAATGCTTGTGAATAATGCAGGGATTTGATATGACGGTCAAGGGTCGGGGTTTTGTTTAAATGGCTGTGAGCCGAATTATATTTGTGGTTGGGAGCTGGTTTTTTGGAATAATAGGAAATATATGTGAATTGATGTTTTAAATGGTGATTTCTATTATCTAAATTGCATGATATGCTTTAGGAACCCTGGGGACCAATGTATTGTAAACATAGTACCGTTGTTAGGGATTTGTTATGTGGCCGTGTGCGCCCACACCTGTGCTGAGAGGTGTAGGGTGGCCTTGTCCGATTTTCCTACATGAGGTGAATGTACCCCCCTTGGGTAAGGGCAATCGGACCAGCAACTGGAGCTGTATATACGTGCAGAGTATGTTAGCAGAGAATACAAATGACTATTGTCTGGGTGGATCCCCCAGGACATTAGTCCAGCCTTCGGGCCGCACAACCTGTGCCATAGGAGAAAGTAAATGGCATGTTTGTCACAGGGATTGTCTTATATGCATATCTGTTAATTTATGTGAATATAGATAATTAATAAGATAACTTCGAGAGCTTGCTGAGAAAGGTGAGTGCCCTAGTAGTAGTAATGGTATTAGAGCAGAGGGAAGCTACTTGTATAAGTGGGTAATCTTCCCTATTCTCGACTAATTGTGTGTGTGAGTGTAAAATAAGAATGATTTCATAAATGTGTTTATCTACTCAGTGAACTGGTTATTTTCTGTACACTAAATGCATGATGGTCACACATTGACATTAACTTAGTCTTTCCCCTTACTGAGTTGTGCATCACCTTTACTTTACAAATTATCTTTTTAAGAAATCCTAGGGATTGGGTCTAGTAGGTTAGAGGAGTCGGGCTAGTAGTTTAAATTTATGTAGGTGGTGTGTATGTTCAAATATTTTATTTTTATATAGTTTTATGGGATGTAATTATGTGAAAATGGAGATATTTGTGTATAAAAATAGTTAGAACTCTGGTAATGTAATTTGAGGATTTTGTATTTTATTTCCATTGTGTATATGTATTTCATATATAATGAATAAGGTATCAGGTACATAGACGTCACTAAAGTAGTACCCCGGGCCCCACGTGGCTGGTCAGGGCGTTACAGTTGTTGTTTTGGATTATATGCTTCAAGCATTTTAAATCCTTTGAGGATTTTCATATATATGTCATTATCCAATAAGCCATACATGAAGTTGTTACTATGTTCATGAGGTGAATGTTAAGTCCTTTAGAAACCATTAAACTAATCAGAAATATGAAAGTAACTGCATCCATAACAGGGGAATAGGTCTCATTATAATCTATACCAGGCCTTGGGGAGAAACCTTGTGCTACAAGACGCGCCTTATATCTCACAATTTCATTTCATTTCATTTCTTTTACGCACAAAAACCCATTTATACCCAATAGGTTTGACATTCTTAGGTGCTTGGACTACTGGTCCAAATACCTTATGTTTGGCTAATAAGTCTAGCTCAGCTTGTATTGCTTCTTTCCATTTTGGCCAATCATTTTGATATCAACATTCTTCTACAGTTTGAGACTCGGGCTCACTATCATTAATAATTTCTTAAACAATCGTATATACAAACACATTGTCAACAACAACTTCATTTCTTCTCTGCATATTTCCAAATTTTAATGAGATATCATAACTTTTCGGTACCGGAAACACTTCTGGTATTGCTTCTGTGTAAATATGTGGAAATATGGGATTGTTGATCTATATTTCTTTTAACCTCTTCTTGAGTGTTAATGACCTCTTTTGGAGTGTCACTTTTATTCATTTCCTTTTTCTTTCAAGGAACGGTATCCTTTGCACCAATTGGTATACCACGCTTCTGGTGCACTTTAAATTCATTAGCTACTATTCTCATTGGGTGTTCTTCAAGAACAATCAATTTGAAAGGAATATTTGTAGCCGGAACATGTGATAGAGTGACCCTTTTGGTGTCTGTAAAAACATCTAGCAATTGATTTGCAGCATTCTGCAAATGAATTATTCTTTAAACTTCAAGTTCACATTGATTTGTGCTTGTATCAAGATTAGACAAAGTTGGTGTGTTCCAACAAATTTCTTATGTTTTTAATCCTTTACATTTTCCTTCTCCTAATGACGGGAAAACTGATTCATCAAATTGACAATCTAGAAATCTTACTCTAAAAAGATCACCTATTAGTGGTTCAAGATATCTAATGATAGAAGGAGAATCAAAACCAACATAAATACCAAGTTGACAATGTGGTCCCATCTTACTTCATTGTGCAGGTGCAATAGGAACATATACAGTGCAACCAAAAATTCTAAGATAAGATATATTAAGTTGGTGGTTAAACACAAGCTGTGAAGGTGAAAACTTGTGATATGCAGTTGGTCTAATTTTAATCAAAGACGCAGCATGCACTATAGCATGACCCCAAGCAGATGCAAAAAGCTTTGATCACATAAGCATAGGTCTAGCAATAAATTGTAAACGCTTAATGAAGGATTCCGCTAAACCATTTTGTGTATGAACATGTGCAATAGATCTTCAACACTTATTCCTATTGACATGCAATAGTCATAAAATTCTTTTGAAGAAAATTCACCTGCGTTATCTAAATGGACAGTCTGAATGTGATGATCAGGAAAACTTAATTTTAACTTTATTATTTGAGCAAGAAATTTAGCAAAAGCAACATTACGAGTTGAAAGTAGACAAACATGTGATCATCGAGTGGAAGCATTAATTAAAACCATAAAATATCGAAATGGTCCACAAGATGGATGGATTCGGTGACAAATATCTCCTTATATTCTTAGCAGAAAAGATAGAGACTCTAAAGATAATTTGGATGGAGAAGGTGCAACAAGTAGTTTTCTTTGAGCACAAGAAGTACAAAAATAATCACTAGGTAAAAGAACTTTCTGATCCTTTAATGGATGTCCATGTGTATTTTCAATGATTCGCCGCATCATAGTTGAACCAGGATGGCCACGACGATCATGCCAAAGTATAAAACTTCTAGGCTCGAAGCACTTCCGGTGCATAAAATTTGATTCAACTATCCTTATTTTTGTGAAATATAGACTAGATGAAAAACTTGAAATTTTTTCTAATATGATCATCTGGTTTAAAACTATAGATGTAATAAAAAGATATTCCATATCGTCTTCATTTTTTATATCCATTGCAACGAATATCTTTAAAACTTAGTAGATTTCTTCAGGATCTACTAGAATACAACGCATCATCAATATACAATTTTATCCCATTTGAAAACATAATATGAACTCTTCTAAAGCCCTTTATTACATTTACAGAGCCAAATACTGTATTAACATTAATTTCAGCTAATGTCAATTGCAAGAAATATTTTTTAACACAAAGAATTGTGTGAGTCGTGCCACTGTCTACCAAACACATGTCATCCTCCATTTTATCAAGTTTATTTTGTATGATCTAGTAAATGAAAGGTAAAATTTAAGAATTAGGAAAGATAACAAAATATTTCCAAACATATTATATATAAAATTTTAATTAAAAAAATTACATAAGTTAATTTTTTTCAAAATAACATAAACATGAAAATAATTTAATAGTAGACATTTTCATCCCTAATCAAATGATCAATTTTGCCACTAGGATGCTAAAAAAAAATCAGAAACATCAAAATCAACATCCAAAGGAGACTCATACTTAGCATCAATGGTTTCATACAAATTCACTTCAACATTTTTCTCTTTTCCTTTTAATGATGCCTTGTAAAGATCAACTAGGTGTTCAGGAGTGCGACATATTCAAGACCAATGACCTTTTGTTCTACACCTATAGCAAATATTGTCATTATTTTGCACTTTGTTATTTTGCTCAGAGCGTTCTTTATTATTTTCTCATTTCCTTGGAGTCTTTTCAACATCTTTGCTTTCAAACTTTGAAGGATGATCATCACAGGTCCAACAATTTTTTCTACTACGACCCCTTTTACCACCACGATCTCATTCATGACCTTGAGAAAAAATCACATTCACTTCAAGGAATGGTGTTGAGCCAGTTGGACGAGATTGATGATTTTTCAACAAAAGCTCATTCTTTTGTTCAGCCACTAGTAAATAAGAAATTAGCTCAGAATATTTTGTAAATCTACGCTCTCGATATTGCTGTTGCAGGAGCACATTCGAGACATGAAAAGTAGAATATGTTTTTTCTAACATATCATTATCAATAATTGTTTCTCTACATAACTTCAATTCAGAGCTAATTTTAAATAAGGCTAAATTATATTTACGTATAGTTTTAAAATCTTGCAGTCGCAAGTGTATCCAATCATATTGAGCTTTTAGAAGAATTACCATTTTTTTTTTTTTTTTTTTTTTGTGTTCAGATCTGTCCTTTAAGCTGTTCTAAAGGACTAATGGATCCTTATTAGTAAGGTACTCAATTTTCAATTTTTCATGTAAATGGTGTCAAAGGAAAATCATTGCATTTGCGTGATCCTGCAGAGATACTTGATTTCCTTCTTCAATTATACTTCTAAGATTCATAGCATTAAGGCGAATCTCAGCATCAAGTACCCATGACAGATAATTTCTTCCAGAAATATCAAGAGTAACAAATTCAAGCTTTGTGAGGTTTGACATCATAAAGTCACTTTGAAAACAAATAAAAATTCAAAGTTAGGTAAATATTAAATGGAAATGTTATTCTCACATATATCCCAACATAAAAATATTTAAGAACACGTACTTAAGATAAGAGATCTAGTTAACATATAAATATAGTTAGACGAAAAACTAAAGTTATATAGATAACAAATGTTAAAGGAAACAAGATTCTCACCTTAGAATAATAACAACGAAACTTGCTATACCATTAGAGACTTAATCGTGTTGATAACGTGCTGTAAATGAAATAAAAAGAGAAAAAAAATTTTAGAGTTATAGAAATTCAACAGTCTAATTCTTCAGGAACTAGATATTGCTAATCATCTTATTATGTCATTTTGTTGTAAAATATATCCTTATATAAGCAAATACATTGGCATCTCAAAGGTTAACCACATAATGAACCATTATGTGAGCATACCAAATGTTGTAACCTATTATCTAGATAGTCATCCACATAAATATACATGTTTTACAACATATATATATATATATATTGTAACGACCTAGGAATTTAAATAATTAGAAAATATAATAAATAAAATGGATTAATGAATAATGAAGGAAAAAGGAAATAAATTAGAAGGAAAAGCAGGCCTCGTCGACAAATGTCCTGTATTCGTCGACGAGTGTCCTTCTAAGCACGTCAACGAAGTCTACTTCTCGTCGACAAAGAAATCCTGAAAGAGAATTTTGGAAACCCTAAATTTCATCGACGAAGGTATCTTCTCGTCGACGAAGCCTCTATAGTGCCTCATCGACGAAGCCCTGCCTATAAATAGGTTGTTCTTCGTTTTTAGCGTGAAATCTCACGAACTCTCTCTCTCTCTAAAACGAAGCTCCAACCTTCTCTCTTCGATTTTGGGCCGATTTTGACCTAATTTGACGATCCGGAACCGCACGAGGTTCTTGGGATCATTTTCTTCAAGGCTGTGGGAGCTGATCGTTGGGTTGTGAGGTTTGGGAAACATCTCAAAATCAAGATAAGTTAGTTATTTTGGGATTTTCTTAAGGAATGTTGTTATATGGAGCCTAGGAAGTAGTAAATAAGTATTTTCTTAAGATTTAAGTTAATTAGAATTTATTTTAATTAAGTTAGGATTTTTGGATTCAGGGTCCAGGTGAACGCCGTGTGGGTATCTGTTCAGGGATCCTACAGGGGTAGTTGAAAGTCAGGTAAGGGGGAAATTATATATTAAATCAAGTTTTTCATGAATTCAAATGGATTATGTATTATTTATGTATATATGTTTATATGTGGGTTTAAAATGCCAGCCACAAAATTTATGTTTTCTGAGCCTAGAATTGTTTATATAGTTATGTATATATGAAAATAAATGAATGAAAGTGAAAAGGTATTTTTCTAAGGAAGTAAGTAAGGAATGAAATGTATTTTCAGTATATCAATGTTAATTATGGGTTGGCTTATTTTGTAAGAAATGTATATGAAATTTTACTGCTAAAACTGTGTGGCATGAGATTCTGTACAAATATATGTTAGATATATGAGATGTAGGCTAAGTAAGTAAAATTTTATAAATAAAATATGATATGGACAATGTTGCTTGTGTATGTTAAATGCAACCATGTAAACGTAAGACAGCTGAAAGACAGTCATGTTAGCAGATCTAGCACACTTCTGTGTAGACTAACTGATGACAGCTAAAAGGAGTTGTAGACTAACTAATGATGGCTAAAGACCAGTTGTAGTATGAAGGAATAAAATGAAAATGTTATGCAATGGAATGACAATGCAATGAAATAAAATGTGAAATGTGAAACATAAACGATATGAATGGGAAAGAGTCACTTAAAGTGAAACGAAATGCAAAGTTAAGCTATGAACATAAATGAATATGTATGAATGTATAATGACAGAAAGAAATGATGTATTGCGATATTAGAAGTATGTATGTATGTAGAACATGTTACAATTGGGCAAGGCGAACTTTTCGCCTGAGGGCTTTCTGAGAAAGGCGAGTGCACTAATAACTTCAGATGTGGCAGTAGATGCATAACGTACTAGGGCAGAGGGAACCTATTTGTATGGGAGGGTAGATTTCCCTATCCTTAAGGTCTTTGATAGTAAACTATTGTTGAATGTGTGAGTACGAGATCAAGTTAACACTTGAGGGCTTACTGAGTAAGATAAGTGTCCTGGTATGCTTTAGTTATGACCTTAGGGTTACCTATGTATCAGAGCAGAGGGATGCTACTTGTATGAGCGGGTAATCACCCTTATTCTTGAGTAATCTCATGAGTTAAATTTTTTCATGTGATTGTTTAGGTTCAGAAAATGATTTCAATGTTACCTAATGATTTGCAAATGAAATTAAAATGATGTCTATTTACCTCATGTTAGTCACACGCTGTTTTAATATGTATGTTTCTTTCCTTACTGAGATGTGTCTTACCCGAATATGAATATTTCTTTTTCAGGACATCCTCGAGGTCAAACTTAGGAGCTCGAGGGTATTTTTAGCATTTTTGAGGACAATATAAGAAATGGGGTATATGTTGATACTATTTTGGAGATGTAAATATTTATGTTCTATGTTATAAGTCTTTATGTTTTAAGTCTGTGGAGAAAAGAATGTTTGTGGATATACTAAAATGTTTTAGGGGATATGTATATATAAATACAAGTATTGGATGGTTTTTTTGGATTTATAGATAGGTTATAGCAAACTCTGCTATTATGGGATGTTGGTATTGTAGAACTATATTTATGGAGATTATGGTTATATTTTCCGCTGTGTATGTATATTATGGATTAACAGGATAATATCAGATATAACGCACCGGACCCAGGTTTATGGGTTCGGGGCATTACATATATAAAAATAAATTACTTTTTCATATAAATATGTGTGTGTGTGTGTGTGCGTGTGTGTGTGTGTATGCTTTTTAAAAAAAAACCAATGGTGTTCGAGATCAAAATTTTTCTTCCTATATTTCTTTCCTTTCTTTTCCCCTATCAAAATTTTTAGTCCCTTAAAATGAAGGAAAATTACATCAAGCTAGCTAATTAACATTGAAATGGAGACATGCGGACGAAGTCATTTATGAAATGCATATGTTGTAGTAATTTTAATTAGTAGTTGTGGTTGTGGAGTGGCAGGGGCCCAACTTCACAGAGGAATTTTGCTACCAGCTTGCAGTTAGAAGATTGGGACCAACCAACCAATTTGTGTTATATAACTAATAAGTCTCCATTCTGGTCTCTATGTACATATACAGTATACATGCATGATCAGGGCCGGCTCTTCACAATATAGGGCCCTAGGCGAATAGTTTAATCAAGAACCCTTAATATTTTGTTTAATTTTTATTTTTATTTAAAATTAATTTTTCTAACTTTTTGAGATGCAAAATCACTAATTAAAGTTTTATATTCAAGATTTTCAAGTATTTATTTTTCTATTCATAACATAGCCAATCCATTTAATCTTTCTTGTGACATAGTTGATCGCAAATAATTTTTTATAAGTTTAAGTTTTGAAAAACTTCTTTTTGCAGAAGCTACTGTCACAGGTATCGTTAATAAAATTCTATAAGTAATAAATGTATTTGGAAAACAATCTATCTTTTTTATAAAATTCAATGTTTCAATTGGTGTACTCGTTTCTTCCAAACTTTCTTTTAAAATTCTCAATTCTAAAAATAATCAAAACCATTAATATCTGAATGTGTTCCACATTTTAAAATATTCTCAAGTGTCAAACATTTTTGTTTCAAATTATTCTCATCTAATGATTTTAATATTTTTAAATCATATAAAAAACCAAAAATATTCTCATATGTTTGAAATTATTCAAATCTACTCTCAAATGAAATAATAGCTTGATCTATTATGTATAAGAAAAAATTAATCCTAAAAGATTCTTCAGCTGAATGTGTTGTATCATCATTAGCATTCTCATCAAATTATTTTTTCCTATTAATTACACGTTTTTTAGGAAATATAGGTTCAATATTCATTTCAAGTGCAATCACTTTTGCTGAAATCATAGAAGATATAAATTCATTCTCCCTATCTTTTGGAAAAACAATAAGACCTTTTAATTGATTAATGGCGACATCAATACACATATCTTTTTATTGTAAATTTTTACTAACACAATTAACAACAAATAGTATGTCATACCAAATAATCATTCCTAGTAAGAATTCAAAATTTTCCATTTCATAAGTTGCTATACAATATGATTCACTCTTTGTTTTTAGATCATCACTAGTTTTTTCTAATTGAAGTAAAACATCTCTAATTTGAGAAGCTTGAAACCTTATTGCCTTAACACTCTCTATTCGACTTTCCCAACGTGTTTGTGATAATGATTTTACAATTAAATTTGGTACATATTTGGTTAAAATTTTCCATCGTTTCGTAGAAGAAGAAAATATTGTATATATTCGTTGTACTACTCCAAAAAAAGTTATAACTTTAGAACAACAATTAACCATATCACAAAGTATTAGATTAAGACTATGACAACCACACGGAATATAAAATGCTCTAAGATTTATATCTAATAGTTTCTTTTGTATACCTTGTTGTTTTCCTTTCATATTAGATCCATTATCATATCCTTGCCCTCTTTTTTTTTTTAATACCAAGTTCAAATTTTTGTATGACATTTATTAATTCATTAAATAGTCCTTCTCCTGACGTATCATCTACTTTTAGAAATTTTATAAAATGTTCTTCTATTTTAATTGGACTTGTAGAAAGATTCAAATATCGTATTACTAAAGACATTTGTTCTTGATAACTTACATCCGGAGTGCAATCGAGTATGATTGAATAATATTTTGTTTAATTGATTTGCTTTATAATTTTCTTTTTAATATTAAGAGTTAATAAATTTATCAATTTATTTTGCATATTATGACCAAGATAATGATTATGAATTTCACCATGTTGAAAACGTCGAATATGTTCTTTCATTATTGGATCAAATTCTGCTATCATTTCAATTAAACTTAAAAAAAATTTCATTATTCTCTTGATAAATTCGTTCATTTTTCCCACGAAATGCCAAATTATTTTTAGCAAGAGTTTTCACAACAGAAATAATTCTCAATAATACTTTTTTCCAGTGTTCTTTTTCTTTGTTAATTTGTTCTTCTATATTTTTATCAATTGTTGTATTTTTTAACAATCTTAATACTAAATCAGCCCATTTACTCATATTGAAAATATGTTCTTCACAAATTTCGTGACTTTTAAGCTTAGTACTAAGATTTTTCCAATCTTTACACCCTTCATTAGTTAGTTGTTAGTTGTTTACTTTTTGACCAAATAACTTACAACAAAAACAAAATACTCTATCTAAATCTTTAGAATATATAAGCCATTTTCTATCATGTTTCTCTCCATTTGATAATTTTCGAATATAATATATATTTGAAAAATGTCTTGAATTTTCATCTTTTGGAAAAATTAAATCATTATCCCTAATAGGACCTTTTTCAACTAGTAAATTTCGTAATTTGGTATCTATATTTTCCCAATATTTTGGATCATAAATATTATCATCATTATTTATTTAAATTTCATCTATATTGTTAAAATGTCTTTCCAAAGAAATATCATTAGTGAACATTTCTTATATATCAATGTTATCTTTATTATTATTATTATTATTATTATTATTATTATTATTATTATCTATATATATATATTAGATTCTAATTCCATCTTTGGAAATTATTGCTTGTTTCTTGAAGGATTTTCATCTTGCTCATTTATATTTTGCTTAGAACTAAAAAAAAATTTATCAAGAGCTCCCTTTTGAGATGACACTAATTCTTCTATTTTTTTTTCTTTATTCGTTTTTCATATTCGGATTCATATTTTCTCGTAAACATAATTAAATTTCAAAATTAATACTATAAATTGACAAATTAGGTAAACAAATAAAAATAAATTTAATAAATCTATAGAAATAATAGATTGAAACAATATAACCTGATTATTATTATTATTGCAAATCGATTGGCGAGCGAGACTTAGAGATATTGGATTCTTTCCGAATACAACTCGGGGTGGCAAAACGGGCCGGGGGGGCCGGGTCCGGGCGGGTCACCAACGGGCCGGGGGGGCCGGGTCCGGGCGGGTCACCAACGGGCCGGGTCATAAACGGGCCGGGTTATAAACGGGTTGATGTTAAATGGGTCACACACATGCCAACCCTAACCCGCCCGTCTAATAAACGGGCGGGTAACGGGTCACCCGTTTAAAAAATATAATTTATTTATTTTAAAATTTTTCAAAAAAATCCATATAAAATGACTTTTTTTATTAAAAAAAAAATGCTGCATTATATTTATTAATGCAGGACTGTGGAAGTTGGAGGTGTGGACTCGAGACTGTGGAAGCTGGAGGTGTGGACTGTGGAGGCTGGAGGTGTGGCTTGATCCGGGACCATGAGGGGATCGTTCGCGGCACCGGAACCACAACACGTAGCAGGGCACCAAAGGAAAGCCGGAGAGGAGAGGGTTGAGAGAGTGAGAGCTGAGAGGAGAGTCGTGGGTCGTAGCGTAGCAGCGCACCAAAGATCCAGAAGCTAGACCCCTATACAAAAACCCTAAAAAAAAACCACGTTGTAGCAGCTAAATCCTACGAAAAAGTGGCCATGTTGCCTTCTTCTCCAGGAATCAGATTGCCATTAAGAACATCAGAAAGAACTCCAGAACACACAGAAACAGAGCTCAAATTGGAAGCACACTGTTTCTCCCTCTAACCAAAAGCCCTAGAAAAACCCAGATGAAATCCCCAGGAAATGGACGCACAAAACCCAAAAATCCAATGTTTTAGGAGATGAGTTTTGCTCCAACGGAATAAAAAAGAAATTATCTCAGAAAGAAAAGTTACCCAATAAGGGCATCAAGGACGCGAAGTGGAGATAGAGAATCCAACAGTAGGAGCAGATATGAAAGAGGAAGGGATTGTTTATAGTGCGTGGCGAGGCGGTCACGAGGAGCAGAAGATAAAAGGGAAAGATCCATCAAGAGCTCTCCTCAGAAGTAGCAGTGACCCTCTCTGCCTCTCACCCCTCTACGCTCTCTCTGGAACGGGGTAAGAAACTGAACAAGTGTGACTGTGCGAGTGAATGACAGTAGAACGGAGGATGAGACAAGGCTGGTTTCAGCAGTTCAGGCTGTGGACCACTGTGGAATCGCCAAGAGTCTTCTATTTGAAGAGTGAAGAGAGGAATCCAGCAGTAGGAGCAGATATGAAAGAGGAAGGGATTGTTTATGGTGCATGGCGAGGCGGTCACGAGGAGCAGAAGATAAAAGGGAAAGATCCATCAAGAGCTCTCCTCAGAAATAGCAGTGACCCTCTCTGCCTCTCACCCCTCTACGCTCTCTCTGGAACGGGGTAAGAAACTGAACAAGTGTGACCGTGCGAGTGAATGACAGTAGAACGGAGGATGAGACAAGGCTGGTTTCAGCAGTTCAGGCTGTGGACCACTGTGGAATCGCCGAGAGTCTTCTATTTGAAGAGTGAAGAGGGGCTGAACTAAAAAAAAATATATATATATATATATATATATATATATATATAAAGGATCCAAATTAACGGGTCAACCCGTGACCCCCCCCCCCCCAAATTATTAAACGGGCTAACTTCTTTAAACCCAAACCCGTTTTAAACGGGCGGGTCCAGATAACCCGACAGGTCATGACCCGTTTTGCCAGGCCTAGATACAACGCTCTAACCTCAAAAACTTCCAAAATCTAAGAAAAAATAGAAAAAAAAAATTTCGGAGTGAAAATAATAGAAAAATAATATACAAACATTGAAATCAAAATTAGAGTTGATGAAAATTATAGGGAATTGGAGGCCCGAAGATGATGAACACAATAATTGGAATAAAAATCATAGAGAGACCAAGAGATGAGAGTGAGAGAGTGTGAGAGATGAAAAAAAAATTTTAGAGAGACTAAGAGGGAGAGATGGGAGTAATAGATAATTTAGAATACAATAAAGGTGTTAGTTGGGAAGTATAAAATTTGAAAAAAAAAAAGAATTAAATTGTATTTATTTTATATTTTAAAATATAATTTAATTTATTTATTAGTTGGGAAGTCAATTATGGGAATAGAACATAATAAATAATATTAATATTATTTAATTAAAAAAATTTGTGGGATCCAAAAATTATATTATTATATTAAGAAAATATTAAGCAGCCCCAAAAATTTGGGCCCTAGGCGGGTGCCTCAATTGCCTAAAGGCAGAGCCGCCCCTGTGCATAATCCACCATTCTTTATGGGATATCAAGCTTAATGTTAATTTGCTAATAATAGAAATTAGTAATCTCAGGGTGTCCCTAAGAATGCCCAAGAAACCTAATTTCATCTAATTAATCGAAAATGTAAATCATGTAAGAATTTAATCTAATATTCTGCTATAATTTATTAAAATAAGGGGATGTTTAATTATCATGATCTTCACACAAACACACACACACACATATATCCTTTATATATTACCTTTCATGCGGAAAAACGAAAAAAATAAAGAAACCATAATTTCACATACCGGGATTGTTCATGATATATACATATCAATCGAGAATAGCACCCGAAGAAATCGTTTTTCTGGCTACACCCCCGATCTCTTTCTATACTTCACCAGATTTTATGGGAGTAGGGCTGATGATAAGAGAGCTAAGGTTGAGAGAGGACAATTCCTATATTCCTTACTTCCATTGCCATTTAGATTACTATTCAGCTACTCCCCATAACAGTAGCTATATAGAAAAACCTTTCAACTTCCAGTTATTAAATCTCATATTATTTTTAAAGCTAATATCTTTAGTTAATCCATAGATATGACCTTTCATTACCCTTATCAAATGTCATTAGCCTTATCATATTAGACATATGTCATTCATGTGGGCCATATACTTACATTCTCCCACTTGGCCCATATGAATGACATTAATTTGGATTAACAAGATAACCATAATATGAGCATAACATTAGCTTATTCATACTTTTAGTGAGATTACCATAATATCATAATTAAATAACTCACTAATACAAGTCATGGCGGTAAATATCAATAAAACGACATCTTTCTTTCCATCTACTACAATAATAGCAAATCACTTAACTATAACCCATAATAGGAAGTTGTAATGACCCCAAAAATTTTATACATGGAAATGTAAAAAAATAAAAAATAAAATAAAATTTAAATTTAAATTTAAATTTAAATTTAAATTTAAATTAATTAATTAAATTATTATTAATATTAATTATATAATATAATATATTAATAAAATATAATATAATATTATAATATATATGTTATAACTTCTTGAAGCTTACCTTTAGGAAAAAGAAATCAAATTCAACAGAGAGGCCGCCCACCTTGTATGTTGGCCGTCCGTCTCCCTCATCGTCTTCTCTCTCACTCTCCTCAATCTCTTCTTCAATATTCGGCCGATTGGAAATCCAAAAATACTGTTGGGTTCTTATCTCCACCACCAACAATCCTACTGGAACGGATTTGTCGTGGAAGCAGCGTAAGCATATCTCCTAGGGTAAGGTTAATTCTCACACTTATCTCAATTTTTCTTAAATCTTAAGCCCAATTAACAAACGAAGATTGCCAAGATATTTTTGGGGAGATTCTCTACAATCTAATTGAAGCGGATTTTCGAGTTGGAGCTCTGGGGCACCAACCCTAAATCAAGGGTAAGTTTAATAATTTAGGCTTTTATAGGCTATTTAGGGTATTCAGAACCTAAGAAGATTTTAGGAAAAGTTACTCTGGGTATTATGATGAATAATGTGGTAAAGTTTGAATTTCAGGGTTTCAGGAGTTTTGAACGTCGTGAGCGTAGGTCGGTGTTTTCCTGGGCTTTTTAGGAATCAAGTAAGGGGATTAAGTTAAGTCAGCAATTTTATGGAAATTGAATCAATTTAATTGTTATGTTTAAATACATTTATTTATTTATTTATTTATTTAAAGATTTAAAGGTTATTTTGAAAATCAACCGTTCGAAATTGATTTTACAAACTTAGGATATATGGTATGGTATTTTTGAATAAAATGAACGCTGGAAAGTTTGTTTGTGTATATGATTATGTTAAAATGTGGAAATCATGTGGCAGATGATTTAATTAGTATGGATTATTGTATATCTGGATTTGGGATTTTGAAATACTGAACTGTTTGTGAAATACTGAAATTGTTCGTGAAATAATGCAGGGATTTGATATGACGGCCGAGGGCCGGGGTTTTGTTTAAATGGTTGTGAGCCGGATTGTATTTGTGGCTAGGAGCTAGGTTTTTGGAATAACAGGAAATATATGTGAATTGATGTTTTAAATGGTGATTTCTATTATCTAAATTCCATAATATGCTTTAGGAACCCTGGGGACCAGTGTATTGTGAGCACGATACCGTTGTTAGGGATTTGTTATGTGGTCGTGTGCGCCCACACCTGTGCTGAGAGGTGTAGGGTGGCCTTGTTCGATTGCCTACATGAGGTGAATGTAACCCCCTTGGGTGAGGGCAATTGAAACAGAAGTTGGAGCTGCATAGACCCACGGAGTATGTTAGCAGAGAGTATAGATGACTATTGTTTGGGTGGATCCCCCAGGACAATAGTCCAACGTTCGGGTCGCACAACCCGTGCCATGGGGGAAGTAAATGGCGTGTTTGTCATAGGGAGTGTCTTGTATGCATATCTATGAATTTATGTGAATGCGGATAATTAATAAGATAACTTCGAAAGCTTGCTGAGAAAGGTGAGTGTCCTAGTAACAGTAATGGTATTAGAGCAGAGGGAAGCTACTTGTATGGGCAGGTAATCTTCCCTATCCTCGGCTAATTGTGTGTGTGAGTGTAAAGTAAGAATGATTTCATAAATGTATTTATCTACTTAGTGGACTGGTTATTTTCTGTACACTAAATGCATGCTGGCCATACACTGACATTAGCTTAGTCTTTCCCTTACTGAGCTATGCCTCACCCCTACTTTACAAACTATCTTTTTAGGAAATCCTAAGAATCGAGTCTAACAGGCTAAAGGAGCCGGGCTAGTGGTTTAAATTTATATGGGTGGTATGTATGGACAGAGATTTTATTTTTGTATTGTTTTATGGGGTGTAATTATGTGAAAATGGATATATTTGTGTATAAAGATAGTTAGAACTCTAGTAATATAATTTGAGAATTTTGTATTTTATTTTCGCTGTGTATATGTGTTTCTTATATGAGGAATAAGATATTAGGTACACAGACGTCACTAAAGTAGCACCCCGGACCCAGGTGGCGAGTATGGGCATTACAGGTGGTATCAGAGCCTAGGTTTGCTAGGTTCTGCAAACTTTGATGGTTGATAATTACCAGAATATGGGTTAAGATAGGATAAGGATAAGAGTGGGTAGATTAGCTTGGGTTTGGTCTGGAAGCATAAAGGCGGAGTTCCTTTGACGATTTTCTGTGTTTTTCCTGCAATGACGATTTCACGAAAATCATGATAAATCCATCGATATTTTTGTTTCTGGGTTGAAATACTGGAGCTCGGAAATTTAGGTTGGGACGTTAGGGCAGTCGAGTACGTGTGTGGAGTCAGTGTTATGTTGGAGATTGATATTGTAAAGCCCCGACCCCCTACGTGGGCCTGGAGTGCTATGAATCCCTTCATTTACCTGGTAATCCACATTCTAACATCATGTACGCAGCGGAAAATATAAATATAATCTCCCAAAAATATAATACCAGAGTTTTCTAAATCTATCTACCAACCATAATAAATTAATCACCCACCTGTATTCAAATATATATATATATATCTCTGAAAACATAACCTACACTTCCAGTATTCAAAATACCAGTATGCTTCACAATAATTCATAAAATCTAGAAGACTTAAAACATAAAACATAAAATATTTGCATTCCCAAAAACATCATTAAAATGTTTATACCCTTTTTTTTTTCTTATATGTCCCAAAAATTCTATAAAACCTCGAGTTCTCTAAGCTCGATCTCAAGGAGGTCCTGAAAAAAAAAATACATTTATATTCGAGTGAGACACATCTCAGTAAGGGAAGAAACAATATATTAAAACAGCGTGTGGCTGATATGAGGTATATAAATATCATTTTAATAACATTTTTCAAATCATTAACATAACACTAAAATCATTCTCTGAACCTAATCAATCACATGCAGAAATTTAACCCACGAGATTACCTAAGGATAGGGGTAATTACCCGCCCATACAAGTAGCACCCCTCTACTCTGATATTTAGGTAACCCTAAGGTCACTACTAAAGCATACCAGGGCACTCACCTTACTCAGTAACCATCAAGTGATAAATTGATCTCGTACTTACATAGTTCATACAAAAGTTTATCGACGAAAGCTTCCAAAAATAAGGAAATCTACCCTCCCATACAAGTAGTTTCCCTCTGCCCTAGCACGTTATGCAGCCTACTGCTACACCTGATATAACCAGGGCACTCGCCTTTCTCAGCAAGCTCTCAAACGAAGAGTTTGTCTTGCCCAAACGTAATATGTTCTATTAGCATAAATACGGCTAATATCATAATACATTATTCTTTCTGTCATTATTCAACCATTCACATATGTTCATATTCATAGCTTTAACATTTCAATTCATTTCACTTTACATGACTCTTTCCCATTTTACATTGTTCACATTTTACACTTCATTTTCATTTCATTCATTTTCATTTTCATTTCATTTCATTACATACCCAGCATCTTTCAGCTGTTTTACCCAGCATCTTTTAGTTGTTTTACCTAACATTTTTCAGTTGTTATACATTTACCCAACATCTTTCAGCTATTTTAGCTAGCATCTTTCAGTTGTTTTACCAGCATTTTCAGTTGTTTTACCCAACATCTTTCAGTTATCATACATTTACTCAGTATCTTTCAGTTGGTTACATAGTTGCATTAACACACACAAGCAGCATAATTCATATCATATTTCATTCTCAATCTATTTCTTACTTAACCTGCATTTCATACATTTAACATATATTTGTATAGAATCTTATGTTACACAGTTTAGCAATAAAATTCATACATTATCTGTAAAATAAGCTAACCAACATTTAACGTTTATATACCGAAAATACCTTTCATTCCTTACATAATTACCCTAAAAATATTTTTCCATTTTCATCAATTCATTTTCGCATATATATATCTAATAAACAGTCCTAAACTTGAAAAAATATAATTTAAATAGTTGGCATTTTACCCATACCGAAACATATACACGTACATATAACATAATTTATTTTCCATTAAATTCATAAAAATTCTGATTTAATATATATTTTTTCCCTTACCTGATTTCTTAAATTACACCGATAGGGACTCTGAAAAAATACCTGTGGTGCTTACTTGAACCATGAATCAAAAATTCTAGTTCCATGTAATTAATCCTGAATAAAATATTATTTTAATATTTCCTAAACCCATAAATTCTAAATAAATAGATATACCCTTAAATATAGTCAAATTACCAAATTTTTCAAATCTCACTCTCACTTTGGAGTGAGGCCTAGAAAATCCCAATTAAAAAATTACCTATGCCAAAATGACGACAATCGTGACTAGGACCACGTGATGGTGCCTGATCGTCGATTTAACAGCAAATTTAACGAAAAATTGAGAAATTATGAGAAAGTTGTCTTACCCTAGGAATGGTACCTACACTGCTCCCACGACAAATCCGCTCCAGTTGAAATATCGGTGGTGGAGTTAGAAATTGAACGGTACCTTCTGTTTCCCAATCGGTTGAATATCCATTGAAAAATGAG